>NW_028186592.1:108194-134362 GCF_003343005.1 Rhea americana | reverse complement strand
GTGCTGCGCGGCGGCGGCGGCGGCGCTTCGTGCCGAACCCGCTTCCCCCCCTCGCCACCGGCTCCGCTCCTTTCCCGAGCCCGCAAAAAGCGGCAGCCCACGCAGATTTTTGTGGCTGATCTTATTTGTTTGGTTTTGTTTTGTTTCTGACCCGACTCGATTTCAAGGCGGTGGTGACTTGGCCTCAGCCCGCGGTGCCGCGGCMGGAGTCGTGTCCTCGGTGGCTGCTGGGGGACAGGGGGGTACCTTCGTGCCTCTCACCAGACGCCTGGTGCTCATGGTGGCAAAAAACCTGGCCTCGGGCATGCAGCTCGGAGCACGCGAGAGAAAAAAAARCCTAGGTGACACAGAGCAATCTTGTTTCGCTGTCTGAAGTGAGAGAGATGCGAGGAGTAAACAAAACATCACAGATCGGTAGCCTCACGCTTTTATCCTTGTTTTCTGGGATCTCTGTGTTTTCATCAGGGTCTGGGGAAAGTGTGGTGCCAGTGAGGAGAGAAGCTCTGGCTTTCCCTTTAGGTTTCATGACTGTGAAGATCGTCATGCAGACCTGAGCAGGCTCTAATCAGTGCAGACTGCTCCAGATCTTTCTCACCGAATCTGTCCCCGGCCTTGAATGGCATCGAGTAATTGAGCTTACTTTAATTTAATGGTTACTAACCCCCAATTTTAACCCAATACTGATTTCCCTCTATTAAATGTATATTTGTGTGTTTAACTGGTGCGACTCAACGGGCAAACCTGGTAGGCGCTTGTGCAAAACATCGGATGAATAAAGAGCAATATATTTCTGTTGTCGTGGGCCTCCTGGCTGCTGCAGAACACCAAATGTAGCGTTAGCATCGCTCTTCCTGCGTTACCTGTCTGCTGCTGGCCTTGGTTGCTCCTTGAGCCTCTTCTAGTTAGCAGGATTGAGGCTGTAATGTGGCTCTTTTGCTCTAAAGATCTGGCTACTTGCTGGGAAGAAACCTGGTTGTCAGTGCACGTGTGGCATTCTCAGTGCAAAAAGCAGGATGATTTCAGCATTTCCATTTTTAGTGTTCTTAATTATGACCACAGATTATTAAGACTGAATTTTTGATTCCCAGTTTTCCGTCATGTCCAGCTTGCTTGCTTCTCTGTGACCACTGGAAAGGGCTCCTCCATTTCGCTCTCTGGTTGGGGTACACTAACCAGAGCCTGCGGTTTCACATTTCCTGCCAAYGAGGGGAATATCTGTGAGGAAGGAGGCCTCTTTTAAAGTAGGGATGAGCAGATCAGCCGAGGAGCGCACCCGCGGTGTCTGCCGTTGGGCCTGTGCTGTGGCAATGATTGCAGCTCAGGCATCTCTCTTGCCGAAGACGCGTATCGTTTGTGACCTTTCCTCGGTGACTGCTTGATGGAAAGGGTGTTCACGGAGTYTTCCTGTTGTCTGCTTCATGCTGGAGAGACTGGAGAAATGAGGAATCACAATACTTTATGTGTACTCCCCTTTGGGTAAGGCACRTCCCTGTGTGCAGGAGAAATTTAAAGACTTGCACCTTGCAGACATTCAGGTTTCTATAAGCTGTGGTGTTTTTCTTGCTCTCTTTTGTACCCTAAATACAGGGGAACCCGTAATGGAAAGATGGGGCTACTGCTTCTGCTCTTCCATTGCTCTCTGCTGTGACCTGTCACGATGTTTTACTGTCCATCCTGAAGCTGCTTGCTCACTGGTTTCTCATCAGGATCTGTGCTCACTTGCACTGTTTGCAAATGATTAGACTTCTGTGTCTTCTCTGTATGTAATTCTGAGTATGGCATTAGTAAGAGATGTAGAGTCGTGCTCTGCAATGATCTTGAATGATTGCTGTTCTTGAATAGAATTCTTGAATTCTTGAATGAATTGCTAGGGAAGAGTGGTGCACATAAATCATACGTTTTAACTGTTTTTTTTCATAATCAGGTTGTTCTGCATTTCTTTACCTCTGGTTTCCAAAGCAAGAAAAAAATTGCTTTGGGCTTGATCCGCGGGCTGTGCACCACTGGCCAGGTGGCCTCCTTAGACGAGCAGTCCTCGTCTCCGTATTTATCCGGAATATTTTAGAACATTTTAGCTGTAGTGAAAAATATTTGTGCCGAAGCAAGCGAGCTGATTCTGACAACAAATCTGTCTGGGTGTGTGTGCTTTCATGTAGTCCTGAGGGAAATGGAAATGAGAGCGAGCGGCCAACAGCTCTTGCATGAGAGGCGCCTGCGGCGCGGCAGGGAGTGTGGCCAGGAGGGGAGGGAGCCACTGTCCAGCTCTCCTGCATGTCCCAGGGGGGAGCCGGTGGCAGAGTGGGTCATCCCAGCGCCCTTCCCAGGAGCCCATCCTTGCAAGTTCCTTCTAAATGCTGTAACTAAATCCTCCTGTTATTCACTGGCCTGTGGATGGCTGGGTCCGGGAGCCCTGCCCTTGGAAATAGGGAAGCTCCGGCCTCGGAGCAAAGCTTGGCTGTGGGCTGACACAAAGCTACTGCCCRCAAAGGGTTTTGTCTTGTGCTGCCTCCCCAGGGAGGTCCATCCAGGCCGTTACCCTGGCTGGGCCAGGACATCCTAAATAGTCTCTTCTTTGCTCTTTTCGTACTTGCTGTTTGCAAACATCTGTCCTCTCTGCAGCAAGCGCCTGAAACCAAAAGCGCTCTTTACACTGTTGGATTCTCTTGCTCCTCTTCTATCCCTCCTCTTTGTCAGTAGAAACGGGCAGGAGTGTTTCTGTAGAAAGACAGCGAATGCTGCTGAGCAGCGGGGGTGCGAGGGTGGCAGCGGCTCGGTGGGAGGAGCGGAGCAGGCAGGGGCAGCCGGCGAGCGGCCTCCTGGTGCGACATGCTCTCTGAGCAAGGCCCTGCTGTGTTCGGTGTGCGCTCACTTCACTCGCCCCGGTTGTGTCTCCCTTGCAGGCATGGATAATCAGACGGTGCTGGCTGTGCAGTCCTTACTGGACGGTCAAGGAGGGGTAACTGATCCATCCGCTCAAAATGTCACCTCATCCGCCACCATCCAGTCAATGGGTGAGTCTCTTTAGCGCTAGGAGAGAAAAAAGAGGGGGCAGCGAACTCTTACAGCAYGCTCTCCGTGACAGTCGGGCAGAGCAGTGATGCAGACTGTACGTACTGGACACTGCTATGAGTGTTGTGACCCATCAGCTGGGCTAGGTGGAGCAGGAGGAATGGGTCTGTACGAGTGCCCAGGTGAGCAGAAAGATGCTTTTGGAGTTAGTCTTGGCAATAGGCTGGACTGGGCACTTCAGTAAGGGTGTGAAAGGAGGCAGCAGTGTTCTCCCCACTGCTGTGGCTTGTTACTGTTTGTATTTCATTAGTGCTTGCTGTGGCTTTTATTTTTCATGTAATGAGTGGTCCCTTATCCTCCGGGGATGAACTGCTAGTCCAGACATTGAGTAGATCTGTGTGAATGAATATGGGAACTAGTGGTTTACGTGCACATGAAAACTCCTGTTTAGGCATTCAAGATTTTACAGCTAGTGTCTGTCTTTGGAGCTGTCTCCCCCAGAGCTGGTAAATGTAGTCAGCCAGGGCTGGACCAGGACTTGCTGGGTAGGTGCAGAACCAGCCTCTGGGTCTCCCACCTATCACAGATTGCAACTACAAATGTTGCAAGCTGTGGGCTAACAGTTACTGGCAGAAGACCCAAGAACCTGTTCAGGGGATTGATGCTTTGAGCCTTTCCTTGTGGGTGTGTGTTTTTTTCTTCCTGCTCTTTTCTCCCTTTCTGTGGAAGAGGCCAGTCCATATATCAGATTGATTTGGACAGTGAGTTCCCACTTCATCCTGTTATTGAAAAACCCTCTCATGGTGACCACGTTCTGAGCTGTGCTGCTGGAGGAGTTGCATTCTATAACTGCAGCACAGTCCTGCCTGAGGCTGAGCCAGGAATCAGAGAGCAGTCTCAACCTTGTGAGCCACAGGGTATTTTTTCACAAGAGGTTTGAGTCCAACCATCTCAAGTTAAAATGGGTTACTAGATCTGCAGATTTAATCTAGAACGTGCTGGATGAGTTGTCTTCTTTCTGCCACTAATACCAAACAGAGGCACCGAAGACCAGCAGTCTTCCTTGGGGGGGAGGTTTGAGGTGCAAGTTGTGCCCTGATTTTGCCACTGACTCAGTGCCGTGATACGAATGACTCCTCTTCCTCTGTGCAATTTGAATAATAAAATCTGCATCAGCCAGAATAATCATGATGCTTTGGAAGAAGTAGCTTGACTAAAAGCAGAAGGTAGTGCAGGAGCGGGGCTGRGTTAGATTTCATGTCTTCGAGATTAGACGGGACAGGCAGTTTGTCACAGGGAGATTGTAGGTTTTGTATATGGGTGCAGGGCTGAGACAGACCTGTTCCATTAGTTGGCTTTAGGGAGAGCTGGGGATCGGGGAGGAGGGACAGTTTTGCCCTTGCAGCTGATTCTCTCCTGATGATGATGTCCTAGAGATACAGAAGATGTCTATTCTCCTGCCTCTTCTGGTTCTTGTTTGGTGTAGCTCTGGGGAATGCAGAAGAAAGGGAGCTGGAGGCTGAAATAGTATCTGGTTCTCTAATTGCAGATGATGAAGATGTKTTCCTGTGTGGGAAGTGTAAGAAGCAGTTCAACTCACTGCCTGCCTTCATGACCCACAAGAGAGAGCAGTGCCAGGGAAACACCCCTTCCCTCTCCACCGTCTCCCTGGCCACCAACAGCGTGTACACCCCATCCATCACATCAGTGCAGCAAGCTCCAAGCGCCAGCCGGCAGGTACTGTGCTGCGAGCCAGCAGGCTCCATGGCTCTGTCACCATCATTTGGGGATTGGGAGAACCTCTGCATAATGCTTTTAGATCCAGTGATACCTCATGACTGACCTCTTTTCTAGGAGGCTCAGCTGTGGTCGTGTTGGATTTTGACCTCATGTTAAATCTGCCTGGTCCTCTGCTGTAAAATGTCCTTCAGCATGAGTGTCTAGCCCCTTTTCTTCAGGCGAGGAGAAGTTTCTCCCAGGAGCACTGGTGTCATCCCTGGCCTGCCAGGCTTGTGTGTGCTCTGCATCGCTCGTGGTCGCACTCTTTCCTGGACGTGGTCTGGCTTGTGAGCAGAAGAGGAGGGCCGTGGTTGTGGCACCACCCCTGCATCCCTCCGCCCAGGCTCCTGCTGATAACCCCACACAGTGTGGTGTGATGTGCCTGAGGGGCATGTTCTATGGGAACTCTCCTCACCAGCAGACTTCTTGGGAGGTAGTCTGTGCAGCAGTTCCCATATGCATGATGCATCCTGTAGCTGCAATCATGGTGGCTTCTGAAGTGCTTCAAGTCATCTTTTTTTTTTTTTTTTTTTTTTTTTTTTTTTTTTTTTTTTTTTTTTTTTTTTTTTTTTTCCCAAGTTAACAGTGCTGGTGGATGGTGCTGCCTGGGTCTTCAAACACTGGTCACTTCTACCAACAAAGTGAGGACAGCCTAATCTCCCCTCCTGTAGTCCCTCTTTGGTCTGAAGAGATGAGTCTGGTGTTCACCATCTGTAGCCAGAGCAGCCTCCCTCAGTTCCCCACCTTTCCTAGCAGGGAAAGCATCCAGTAAAGGCCTGAAATTGTCTGCAACCAGTTTGTTCTGCAAAGCTTGTTTAAAAACTAACCATTTGAGCTAGTGGCCACTTCCCTGAACTATCACAAAGCTCCTTCTGTGAAGAACATTTCCAGAGCTCGCTTACTGTTACAGCTAGGAACTACAGTGGACTCGGTGGGAAGCTGTAGATAATTACCTTAGCTCATCTGCTGACTGAGGCTGTGAAAGCAGATGCAGAGGTTCAGTGAAAAACAGTATTATTATTTTTCTGAGTTTATTATTTTGTCCTTTTGCTGATCGACAATGAAACAAWTTTTTTTTTCTTTCAGCAAATATCTACATACATCACAGTTCCCCCGTCTCCTTTGATTCAGACCCTTGTGCAGGGGAACATCTTAGTTAGTGATGAGGTGCTGATGTCGGCCATGTCTGCTTTTACATCCTTGGACCAGCCGATGCCGGCGGTGCAGCCCCCGGCACAGGTAAGGGGCATGCATGTGCTCTGGGGACTCCTGCTGCGTGGGATCGGACTCGAGAAACCTGCTTTGATGCTGAGTCCTGGGCACCTTCCCAGTGTGACAGCCAGGCTCGGGGAGGCCTGATAGATAATAACAGGATAACTCCAGGGCCTGGTAGATAATAACAGGATAACTCCAGGGTCTGCTCCCTCCTGCTATCCCTGTTGCTGGATGCTCAGATCTTTGTAATGTTGTCTCTCCAGTTTTTCCTTTTTGCCCTTTTTCTGGAGTTCTCATCAGTTTTCCCCATGGATCTGCTCTTGGGATGGTTGGTGTACACTCTCCCCAGGGCAGGTCTGGCCACTACAGGGCTGGATACACTCTCCATGCTCTGGGAAAGTTCTTAATAACCAGAAAGGTTAATAGCTGCAAAAACAAAGCAAAAAAGCAGTGGGGTTTGAGTATTTGGAGACAACGTCTCCCAGCAGATCAAACCAACCTTCTGCAAGCCACCACAGCTTGCTCCAACCCGGCAGTTGGACTGTGGAGTGCTGTGATGACATTGTCACTGTTGCTGCAGGTCCCGTTCTGAAGCCTGAACCTAGGTGTGAGGGTGCGGTGCCTCCACCTYGGCCTTGCTAGACCAGTGCTGCATTTTCAATGCCTTGTGCATCTGTCTCTCCTTGTTTTGTTTTCAGAGCAGCTTGAGTATGCACGCTGGAGCTGGCTATCTCTCCCAGCCCCCTCCACCTCCGCCGCCCCCCCCGCCACCCCCTCCTCAGCCACCGCCGCCTCCCCCACCCAGCCTGGGGCCTCCGGGGCAGTCCAGCACCGGCAGCGGTGGTGTGGTCGAAGTGTACAGCGCATCTGCTCCGATGGCAGCAAACAGCACGGTGGAGATTCAGACGCTGGGGATGCAGCCCTATCCGCCCATAGAGGTAAGGCCGAGTCCGTGGGGGCTCTGATCTCCTGGGYCTCTTCTAAAAAGCAAGGGAGTGATGCCGTCTGGGACTCATCTTGACTAGAAGTGCAGGATTGGAGTCTGGGAAGATGTGTTAGATTATTTTACAAAAACAGATTATTTCCTCTGGGAGAAGATACTGATCAGAAAGATGCTATCAAGAGGAAGAGGATTCTGAGAACAGGAAAAAAAAAAAGCAATTGAGAGGACAGGAGGGCTTGGCTGATGAGGGACTGGGAGATCTGAATGTGTGAGTTTGGTCTGCTGTGGTCAAGGGATACCTGCAAGTGTTAAAAGTGAGAGCAAGGTGAGGTGAGGGAGCTGTCCCAGAGGGGTCCAGAACACGGTGCCACACATTGCAGGCTTAAGTGAGGAGCAAAACTCAGCTTCTCCTTTCAGATAGTCGTGGGCATGAATCATTTTGACTGTCGTCAGCTGTTCATAGCCACATGTTATCATTGCTGTTCACACTGGGAAGGGGTTTCCTATCACTCTGTACTCAGCGTGTCTGCCTCCAGGCACGGCAGCAGCACCTGTCTTGTTGCTGGGGCTGGACTGGAAACTACTGGATGTGGTAGAGGTTTGCCAGCCTTATCTTTGTAGTTGCCRTCTGATCTGGAAGTGCAGGTGTTCAGAAATGGATGATGATGTTGGATACTTACTGCTCTGTGTTAATTTATCAGGGTGGATAACAAAAAAGACCTCAAACCATGCTGCTTCAGGCTGATATCTCTGCTTTTTTCTCTGAATGTCAACCCCTCATTCTTTCCTAATAGTAGTGCCAGTGTAAATGGCTGTGCTTTGCCATCTGGAGTATTCTTGTGCCTCCTTCCCTTCTGCAGTCCTTCTTGGGAGACAGCRGGGCCTGGAGATTCCTGCCTGCAGGACGGTTGGAATCCTCAGGGTCAGTGGTGATCATTCTGGTAACCTTCTCTGAAGGGATGAGAACCTGTTCTAGGTGTAGGACCTAGAAGGGAGACCAGGGAGCTCCTTCAGAGAGTTTCTCAGTTCTCCTGTCCCTGATGTGATAAATCCTGGATATTTGGTGGTGATCAGCAAGAGCGTTTCATGCAGTGCCTGRAGTTAGCTTTAGTTAGGGATGCGTTGTCGGGTCGGGTGAACCGGAAGTTTGATCCAATTTGGCAGGAGGCGGAAAACTCGGCCGAACTAATAGCCTACTGTGGCAAATGTTGCTGGAGGTGTAGAGTAATAGGCAGTGTACTTGGTACAGAATGACACTATGCAGCAAATCTGTTTTTCTATTGATAATTGCACTCTTCCAGGTACCGAGCCAGTGTGTGGAAAGTCCTGTTTATCCCTCTCCTCCTGTGTACAGCCCTGGGAAGCAGGGATTCAAATCTAAGAGCACCAGCACTCCTGCACCCTTGACCGGTGCAGGAGGAAGCAATATGGTTGGCTTTGATTCTGCCTCCGCTGCGAAAAGCAGGCGTTCCAAAACAGAGAGCAGTCTGCATGAAGGTAGGTATCCTTAAGGCTGTTGCCCTGTTCTAGCCTGTGGGCCTCTGGGCTTGTCCTGTAGGGCACTGTTCAGCCACAAGCTCTCCAGATCTGTTGGGTGCCACTGGCTGTGCACAGGGCTTCAGGGAAGGAACATGCCACCATGCCCAAGGCTGTTGAGAGCAGGCAGAGGTATGGATGTCTGTCTGCCCTGGACACATGTGGAAGGACTGTCATTGTGCTACAGCACAGGGCAGACTTCTGCTAAATCTCTGCAGCTATATGCCTGTTGGATCAYACTTGAAAAAGGGAAGGTCCTGCAAATAAAGTGGTAGGGCTTGGTCCATGTGAAGCTAAGCAAGAATGCCCAGCTGCAAGGCCCATGGGCCTTAACACTCTTCCCAGGGGCTCAGCAGATCAGTCCCTACTACGTGTTTCAGTTTGTATCCTGCCTGTGAACAAAACGTGCTTGTCCCCAGGTAAGGCAGGACAGGAGCATGTCCAGTTACATGAGAGATTACCATCAGACCCTCTGCTGGCAGAGCCTGCCTGTTGCTTGTGTGACCAACACACATCTGGCCAAGTGATCATAGGCCAAGCCTGTGGTGGAAGAAAGCCATGTGGCCTTTCTCAGCAGGAAGRTTGAATCTGTGGAGATACAGCAGTACCTATACTAGGCTTTAATATAATCTGTAGAGGCGTGAACGATCATGCAGGCTGCAGCTCTTGAGTCTGGAATTTGCTAGAGCAGCCCACGGTTCAGCTGTTTCTGCTGGCTTATGCTCTGTCACAGTAGATGGAAGATGTGATTGACTGATCTTCCACGTCGGAGAAACGGCCATGTGCTCCAGCTGATGGCTGACCTTGGTCTGATCATAGGAGAGAGACAGAACTGAAGCCCTTCCTCTCATGAGTCCCATACCTGTTTCTGATGCCCGACATACCTTTAAAGTAGCTGATTTGTAGCACAGCTGGAAGGATTCCCTGAGTGCTTAATGCCCACAGAGGGTGCCCTGCACCTTCACTTTTGCTCTCCTATTTCTAGACTTAGCTCAGACTACATTAAATGTTGCCTGGCCAGAGCAGGGAGAGACTCAGGCTGATCTTACCCCTTCATGAGTGCTTTATTCTTTGTCCTGAATAGATATGTCTTGGGGTGATAGCGCAGAGCAGGGGAGGATGGCGCTGTGCCACGTGATCTCATTCCTGTGTGYGCTTTTCCACTTCCAGGGAAACCCAAGTCTCCCAAGCTGAAATGCACTTACTGCGACAAGGCCTTTACCAAGAACTTCGACCTGCAGCAGCACATCAGAAGGTAACGGTGCCGCCAGCATGGACACAGCTGAATTGCTGGGGTGGATCGGGCGTAGCCCCACCAAAGGAAACTGCGCAGTCCTGTAGRCCTCACGTTTGTCTCGTCACCCAAAATACATACCACACTGGGAAGTGATCCTTTACCCCTCTCTTTCCAGTATACTTCTCCCAGAGAGTAGCTTAGTGGATGGGATGGAAGCTGTATTGTCAGTGTAACCTTCTYGGTTGATTATGGGTTTGGACTAGAGACCTCTTTCCTTATTGATGAGACCTTGAAAGTCAAACCTCTTGTCACCCATCTGCTGGAGCAGTATCATCTTCACTGCTTTTGCTCTCCTTTTCCACCCTAGCAAGCTKCAGGCTTGGTGGCTGCATGGGGGCTGGTATTCCCGAACCATAAGCCAAGTTTAATGTCTAGATGGGGAGACCTAGAGATAAGACCTAGGCCTTTGCCAGACAGCRGTTGAAATTTTCAGTATCTGCTCCAGCACAGACTGCAGAACTTGAGGCAGGTGAGAAGGAGCAAGTAGTAGTTTTGCTCCCTTCCCATCCTGGGCTCTTCACACGGTGTCAGAGCCAGCTTTCTCTCGAACAGCAGAAAAGCAGGGTAGAAAGATATTTTCTGCCCTGCTGCAAAAGGGGGAGAGCAAATTTAAGGAGATTGGGGGATTCCAAGCTAGAAGCTATGTGTGAGCAAGGGAGGAACAGGTGACAGGGACAAGCAGTGGGATCCAAGAGATCAGTGTGGAAGCCCTGACAGTGATGTTCTGTGTTGTGACAGAGCTCTTTCTCCTCTCCCACTTCTTCCTTTGATCCCTTGTCATCCCGTGACTGAGAGTGTTTTGTCTGTGTGGCAGGCTTGTCTCTCCAGGCCTCTTGCAATCCGTTTGCTCCAGTTAATCAGGTCTCAAAGCCCTTGTTTGGCAGGTCCAGGAGCTGCTCTGCTAAGCAGCAAGTGCTCATTTCAGTCCTGCAGCAGGCATGCTGCTGTGGTCCATGCCTGGGGGCTGCTGATGTGGTGCCTCTTGCCTTTAGTCACACAGGTGAGAAGCCRTTCCAGTGCATTGTGTGTGGCCGAGCCTTTGCCCAGAAGTCCAATGTGAAGAAGCATATGCAGACCCATAAAGTGTGGCCTCCAGGGCTGGGGTGCACCATCTCCCGCAACTCCATCACGGTGCAGGTCATGGCCTTGAACCCCAACCAACCGGAGGATGAGGAGAATGCAGGTTTGCTGCCTGGGGATGGTTTATGTTAGAGACAAAGTGGTAATGTGGGGAGTCTGCATGCTCCTGTATCTCTTCATCCCTAGTGAGGATGGAGGGGAGAAAGGAGCTGTGTGCGCAGCTGATGTTTGCATCCCCCCCCTTTGGGTTTAGCAGCACACATTAGACAAGTGCACTTGTTGGTTGCCTCATTTGCTTGAGTCCTGCTGGCAGCTGCAGCCCATGGGTGCCCATAGCAATGGTGGGTCCAGGTGCTGGTGAGACAGTGACCCCAAACTCTGTGCCAGGTCATGCATGGGAACAGAAGGAGGCATCATGCCCTTCCTCACTCCCTGGGAATGCAGCCTTGGCAGTGTGTGAGTCACACTTGGCAGCTTTGATTTAGTGGCTGGACGAGCTGGTGATTTCACATAGTCCAATGCTTTGGCCTGCTGGCAGTGCTGCAGTCATGCCTGGGGTGGGTATGACCCCCCCCACACCCCAGCCAACTGGGAACACCTGAGGCAGAGAAAAGCTCCTTGCTGGCAGGCAGTGGTGTGGGTAATCTTTCTACTGGTTGCCTCAAACCCAGGTAAGAGAGGAAGGAACAACACAGTGTGGCAGTATTGTGTCTAGGACAGGGTCCCACTGGAGCTGCTCTCAGGACTGGAGATCTTAGCTCCCATCCACTTGGATCTTACCTCCCATCTCYTGTCTGAGATGGGAAGTGAATCTGGCTCTGGTACTCTGGAGGGGGCCTGCCTTGCTCACTGCTCCACAAGGCACATTAATTTCTTTGGAAGCACTGTGGTGAAGAGAACAGGTCCAGGAGAGGAAGACGGAGAAATCAAAGCCCTTGATAATCTATAGACAGGAAAGTTAGGGAATGAGATTCAGCTGATCTAAAGAATCTGCCTTTGAAAGGAAGAGTCTGGAACCAGAGCCAGACCTGGCATGTTGGGGCAATGTAGGGCTTGCAGAGTAGCTTTCATAGCTGCCTGTTTGCAATCTTTGACTTTATTTCTCCCTATTTTTCAGGTTTGACTCAGCCCTCAAGGAACCCTGTGCAACCGCCCCAAGACATAGCCCCCATGGAGGAGARTGAGGCGGGCAAACCAGAAGCCAAGCAGGTTGTCTTGATCGATAGCTCTTACCAGTGCCAGTTCTGCCCCAACAAATTCAACACCTACTTCCAGCTCAAATCACACATGACACAGCACAAGAAYGAGCAGGTGGGTGGGGATGAAGAGTGCCTTGTGTCGGTGGTGAGATTGAGACAGGCTTCATCCTGTACCCCAGTGCCTGATGTCTGTCCCCAGYGCACTGCTCACTCTCTGAAGCTACCTGTGCTCTCCTGCACAGTGGCTCGCTGCATTGCTAGGCCACAGGTATGTGGTCTGGGCAGTTTTGAAAAGCTCCACTGCCTCTACTCTGCATTGCCAGTGAGAAATCAGCCAAGCAGGTTTGGGCAGCTAGACAAAGAGGAAAGAAACAAAGTCCAAAGTCTTCAGCATGGGTGGCAGCTTTCGGTTCGTGGGACAGTCACTGCTGAGGTGGTGTGATCTCACCTGCTTGGGTGACTTCAAGTGCTCAGAGCAACACCCACTCCATTTCACTCGCTTTCCTCGGGGGAAATACCCTGATGTTCTGCATTTGCAGAACAAGCATCACGTGGAAGTTGAGTAGGTTCAGCCCAACCCTCAGAGGTGGGAGAGGCGAGGCCTAGTGGGGCTCATATTCTGGAGCTATGTTTGCTTCTGGGCGTGATCTCATTCCAGTGATTGTAATGGAATGGGAGCRAACCCTAGCTGGGGGGCTGTGCTGAATTTGCATGTCCTCTGCAACTGTAGRCCAGCAGCTGAAGCAGCTGTGTGGGTCCCCACAGGACCACAGTGGGGCACTCTGGGAACCATGGTGCTGCTTTGTTCATAACAGCTTAGCCACTCCCCAACAYGGGGCAAAGGGGCAGGCATTGCGCTCTGAAAGTAGACTCAGTGGCAATAGTTTCTGAACCAGAAGGCCATGTTGTCTGCTGGCAGATGTGCTCTGTTGGTTTCCATGGTGTGGTGCTCCAGTCGCTCTCCCGTCTTCCCCCAGGTGTACAAGTGTGTGGTGAAAAGCTGCGCTCAGACCTTCCAGAAGCTGGAGTCCTTCCTTGAGCACATCAAGAGCCACCAGGAGGAGCTGAGTTATCGTTGCCACCTCTGCAGCAAGGACTTCCCCTCCCTGTACGATCTGGGTGTCCACCAGTACTCCCACAGCCTGCTGCCCCAGCACAGCCCCAAGAAGGATGTGGCCGTGTACAAGTACAGTAGCAATTGGTGCTTACAAGGCTTGTGGGAGTGAGCGCATGCTGAGTGTGTTTGGCAGAGAGTTGTTGGGACCCTAGATGGGAGAGGGGGCTGTGTTTGGCAGCTGTGGTTCTCTTGGACACCCGAGTGGCAGCAGGAGGGTCCCTCCACTAGGCTGCTGGGCCGAACACTTTGTATGCAGAATCTGGGCCTGAGATTTAGGATGTCATGAGAGCATGACTCTTTATAGTTCACTCTCAGCTTCTGGACCGTGAGCAGGTTCGAGTCTCCAGAAGAAAGCAAAAGGTGCTCTCCCTGTGAGTGGCAGACAGGACAGGGAGTGRTGGGTTGAAATTCTAGCAAGGAATCTTTTGGAAAGACAGTGAAATACCAGTATAAGTTGCGTGGGAAGATCCCATCACTGCAAATCCYCTATCAAGGGCCAAGAGTGAGATGGGCACAGCTGAGCCTGCCACGAGCTGGGCAAGAGACCTCAGAGAGCCCCTTCACAGTCTGTCTTCTGTCTGATTCTCTAATCACCTGCAGCGAAGGAAGTGAGAGCTATAAAAGCTGTGCCCACATAAAAGACTTAATTCTCCTTTTCTCTTGCTGCAAAGGGGACCGTTGCCTAGGAAGACCCTTCTGTTAATGTAGAGAGGAAGCATGAGAATGTTTCACAAACAGCACTTGGGAGTGGTTGAAATATATGTAGGTACATACAGGAAGAGTAAGAGGTCTAGTAGATACTGAAAGTCACTTAGGAGCCTTGTGGAATAAGTATCTACTACTTTTTAATTGGGCCATAATTTCTAGTTATCCTTTTGCTGGGGAGGTTCGTCCTACAGCTTGCTAGCAGTGATCTTTGAGATCTGAACTCTGCTTATGTTTGAGGTGGTTTAGTCTGATCTCCAAAGGAAAAGAGGTTTAACAACAGATATCCTGTGTGAGTGCCTGTGTGTTCGTCATTGACGATGCTTGTACCTGTTGCTCACGGTTGGTCAGGTTTGGTGGAGGTCTCAGAAATACTGCCAAGATGTGTGAGAATAACTGAGCAAGTAGAGGAGGGCCCAGGTGTGGTGTGGGAGATGAAGCAGTGTGAACTCAAACTTTGTTAGACATCGAAACATGGAGAGAATGTCRCCTTGTGGCTGCTTCACAAGTAATATTTCCATTGCACGCTGCAGTCACCCAAGAACTTCTTCACTGTGAGCGGTTGTTTTCTGGCAGCGAAGATGGGATGAGGTGTTTTAAGTAAGGTGAAGTTTTAGGGCTTGTTTCCACAAGGAAACTGTGGWATGTGTGCTTGGGTACCTGGGAGCTCTCATGCCGGTAACCTGAGGAGTTAGTGTGGCAGAGGTCTGGCAATTTCAAGGCTTTTCCATCCAGTTTTCCAGCAACTCCCCCCTGTGAAGGCAGCTAAGTATGAGTGTGATTTGGCCATGCGGGTTGTGGAGGTTTCAGAACATCTCGATGTTGGTATTGTCTGTACTGAACCATCCCTGCCAAAAATCGACCTGGAAGGTGGCTGGTGAGTGGGTGGGTGCAGCCCAGTGTGGGGTTTGCCTGTGGTATGGGGTTTGCCAGCGGTAGCCTCGTTCACAGGCTCTGTCCTTTCTCTCCACATTCAGATGTGTGAAGTGTGTAAATAAGTACTCCACCCCGGAAGCCCTGGAGCACCATCTGCAGACAGCAACGCACAACTTTCCCTGCCCTCATTGCCAGAAGGTGGGTGGGTGACCGCTGCCAGAGCCGATCCTGGCCGTGCAGTTAGGGCTCTAAGGGGGACGGGAATCCTTGACTCCCTTTCCTCTCCCTTCCTACCTCAGTACGGACTGGCAGGCTCATGAGGTGCTTTTGAGAGAGAGAGAGAGAGAGAGCTGATTGCATCCTGGCCTCCAGCTCTCTTGCCTCTCTCACGTGGAGTATGTTCCTCCCCACAGTGCTGGCTTTTCTCCTGGGCCTTGTTTGATGCACAGAATTTGCAAGGGGACGTTTCTCCCTCTCCACCCTCTGCGTGCCCCCATGTTGCGYTGGGCTCATGCTGTGCAGAGAGCCRAGCTCCATTACTCCGTTGACACACTCAGGCGGTGCTGGCTCGGATCTTTGACAGCACAGGACTGGGCTGTCACCCTGGGCTGCCATCCTTATTTCTTAGAAGCAGTCGTGTCAGGAAAAGTGAGGTAGGTTTGGGGGAAGCATTAGGCTGGCGTTGGTGTCGTGTGTCAAGGGCTTTGACCCACCGTGCCTGGCTACTCGTGGCTGGAAGGGTGGCACCTGGCAAGTCCTGGGAGATCCTGGATGTCCACATTGCTGTCCTCAGCTCCCACCACAGTAGAAGTATCTGGGTCTCCCCATGTTCCCCTCTTTTGGATGAGTGCTCTGTGTCCTTGGAAAAGAGAAATCTGTCTGAGTGATGTGACTGGGACTGGAACGATGCCCGGGTAGGTTTTGGCTGGAAATACTCTCTTCAGCCTGGCCCCAGAGGGGGTTTGAGGGGCAGAAGTTTGGGGGGGTTGAAGTCTAATAAATTATTCTTTGAAATCCAGACTAAAATTTGGACCCTTGCTCCTCTGTTTATAGCGAAGGAAATGAAAATCCTGCAGTGGGGGCAGGGACAATCTCAAAGGAGTGACCACTCTGTACTGAGGTAGCTCAGGAAGGGGAAACGCTCTCATGCCATGGTTAGTAACCCATCTTTCTTTACCTGTCTTTTCTCCACTCCCCCCACCAGGTGACAGATGCCCTTTTGGGCCTGGGTGAGACTTTGAGCAGCAGCAGCAATAGGGCTTTGAGAGTCTGTTTTATGCAGCAGTGTTTTTTACTTCTGTTTGTATTCTTACTAATRTTGCTGACTTCTGGAGATGCTGTGAGAATACAGCCTTGGGTACCAGAACTCCTGGCTCTCCTGTGCTCCTCTTGATTGCTACAAGCACGCATCACTTTAGGAATTCACTTAACCTGGGTATTTTCAGTATCCCTGTTAGCCAAAGGAGCCATTCACATTGACTTTATAAAGACCACGAATGAGTGTACACCTGTGTTGGGAGSCTTTGGTAATAAGTGGTGGGGAAGCGCAAAATAAATTAACACTCTGGGAAGGTAGTAACTACTGGGGTTTCTTGCCCAGCCTGATGGTTCCAATGAGGTGTCCATCTGGGTGCTGGTCCTCCATGGTGTTATAAAATTTAGCAGCAAGATTTTGGCTTATTTTTTAAGGATAAGAAGTTTAWTTTTTCTTTTTCTTTTTTTTTCCTCCACAAAAAGCTGTATCTATATTTTCCTTAAACAAAACTGACAATTTCCTCAGTGCTTTCTTTCCAAGAAAGTAGTCACCATGGGCTTCAGTAGCTTTTTATATATGCTATGCCTCCCTTGGCCATGCTGGCTCAGTGATAACCCTTGCATGCTGCTGGCTCTTAGCCTTGTTCTTGTGTGTTAACAGGTGTTCCCCTGTGAGAGGTATCTGCGCCGACACATCCCCACGCACGGCGGGGGCAGCAAATTCAAGTGCCAGATCTGCAAGAAGTTCTTTCGCCGGGAGCACTACCTCAAGCTGCACGCCCACATCCACTCTGGTACGGGCGCTGCCAGCGCTGAAACACCTTCCCTGTCCGCTGGCTGCCCCCTAGACTTTTTGGGGTCCGAGCTCATGGATCAGGACCTGCCTCTTCCTAACTCTTTGGTGATCCCATTTCAGCTGAGCTGTAACCTTGGGCACCTTATCCAGAKTGCAGAGACAGAGCAAGCTTGAGGCTGTCAGGGCTTGTTATCTCAAACACAGTGCCCTGAAGTGCAGCCATACAGCTTCCACGCTTGGCTCYGGGCTGGATAATTTGGCTTAGGCCCAAGAGACTTTAGCAGTTCCAGTGCACTGCTGACTTTGCTGGATTCAACTGGCCTGTGCCTACTGCTTAGTGTCTCCATATCGTAGTCCTGGCTACACTCTGTAATGCCCTGGCTATTTTCCTGATAACTAGAAAAACAGAGTCAACTGCATGAGTTATCTGTAATAATATATGGTTTTGGATCAGCCTCATGCCCAATACTGCACCAGTTAGGAGCGGGAGACAGAGCTGGCTTTCCTGCTGCCCGTGGTTGCGGAAGCTAAGGAAGCTAGCCCTGGGGAGGAGGAGCACTTGTGCGATGGGGATTGTAACCATCCATTTATCCATCAGGCAGGCTAGGCAAACCTGGGAGAGACTATAGAGAAGCAGAGACTGGCTCTGCTGCCAGAGTGAATCCAGTACTGATGAGAGCAGCCCTGCATCACTGGGCTCTGCCTGACTCTTGGTCTCTTTCTTATGCAGGAGAGAAGCCTTTTAAGTGCTCAGTGTGTGATGCAGCCTTCAATCGGAAAGATAAACTCAAGCGGCATATGCTGATTCATGAGCCTTTCAAGAAGTATAAATGTCCCTTCTCGTACGTAGTGTGTCTCCAGCATGGTGCTTAATGGGTCATGATGGGATCTGGGAGGGAAGGAATGTCTCTTGTAGGTCTCCTAGAGTACATGTATGGCATTTGCCAACCCACTGCTTCTTTGGGGCTGGGTGCTGTTAAACTGGGAACCTAGTTCCTGTTATTGACTTCCTRCTGGGCCACATCATTTCACCTCAGTTCATCAATGTGTGTAAAATAATGCTTGCCTGCATGGGAGGCTTTGGGGATTGAACTTGGGGAGCACTAGGGAGAAGAAAGGGTATTATCTCAGCACAAAGTGCCAAATGAAGTGATCTTCCCAACTGTCATGTCTCAAAAAGCACTTGTCAATGTGGGAGCTGATGCAAAAGCCGAAGAGAGCCAGGTTTAGGAGGTGCGTCCTCCCAAGTCTGTGGGACAGTCATGGGCCCTCTGAGATGCCAACATCARCTGACTTCTCCCTGCTCCAACCAACTTACAGCTCCCTCCAGAATATTTCTGCCTTCAGCTGGGATCTTGAACCTGCTGCTTTTAGGACATTTGTGGTCAGACAAGGGTGAGGTGTAGTTTAGTGGAAGTCACATGTGTCCCTGTAGGAGCTGTTTATTCCTTGCTTCTTCCAGAAGGGCTGAAGTAATGTGATTCTTGCTGTGAATGCACCCAGGGATCCACCTGTGGGCTGCTAAGGATAGAGCTGTGAAACTCTATATGGCTGAGCATCTCTGCATCAATCCTGGGTTGATTCATGCTGTTCACTGATGTTTGTTACTCTTCCAGAAGCCACACAGGCTGCAATAAAGAGTTTAACAGGCCTGACAAGCTGAAGGCTCACATATTATCCCATTCAGGTAAGTGCAGCTGTCCTCTGCCTTTGCTGCCAGTAGTTGGGAATGAAGAAGTTGTTGGGACTCACTGTGACACTGGGGGAGCATGTTACAGAAGGAATAATCCAGGGAAACAGCAAGTGGAGAATGATGAAAATGCTTTTGCTTTGTCACCCCCAGAAGCACAAGATGTTCCCTGCAGATGTGTTCCCCATGGTGTTTCTCCACCCCACCCCTCAGCTAATACAGATACTGTGTAGTTTTATGGGAAAATTTTTCATAGTGTATGGTACAGTGTTTCCTGTATGTAAGCCTATATGCTTAATACCGTTTAATAGCTTTTTTTTTTTTTTTCAAAAAAAATTCTGTTGTTGCAGGCCTGATTATGTGAGCTTGTGTTTTACAGCTGTGCCTAACCTTTTGGCTCTTTCCTAAAGCACTGTAAATCTGTAGGGAGGGCCTGCTGGCTGAGACTCTGAGGCAGTGCTGGATTATTCAATGTGTTTGCTATCAAATGAATGTCCTCAGTGATCTTTCCACTCTTCACTGATAGTATCTTCTGTTCAAGAGGAGAGCTCTTGGGATTCAACTCCCTTCTCTCTATGTTTCCAAAAACAATGCTCCTCCTCCTAATAAAGACAAACTATTTCTTCCTGGGCCCTAGGGAGCTCTGTGTTTTTTGTCTGTTGGGGTAAAACTGTGTCTTTTCTTGTGCCTGTCATGTGCAAAGCTTTGGAACAGGAGATCAGATGGAACTGTGCTGACAGTGCAGCAGCTGATGTGTTTGAAGCTCCAGTATGTTCCCATACTTGGGAGAAAAAAAGTGAAACATTTTTTATTTACGAAATACCGTTGAAAAAAACCCCAGAGTTTAAGACTATGTTCTGTCTTTTCAYCACAATCACCTGACACATTTTTCTGCTAATATTTTAAACCTCTTACTTGGAGGCAAGGACTAATGTTGTAACCCTTTCTAAACCCTGACACTCAAGGTGCAGCAGCACCTACCTTTCTGATTGTCTGCTATAGTGTCTTCTTAGACCATGGCAGGAGCAGGCGAGGGGGGTTGATTAGTTGCTTTAATTAGCAAACCAAAGAAGCATGTGGCTGCTTGGGTGAGGAGCCAGCTGTTTCAAGCTGCAGGGTAGGAAAGGGAGAGAGGGTGTATGTTAGGATGGATGTTTTATTAGGGAACATCTGCTCGAGCTGCCATGCCCTCCCTCAGTGCAGTGCAGATTTGTCTGAACATCTGCGTTTTGACACAGGGTTCTTTAACGGCACTTTCTCTCCTGTCATGCTCTGTGCAGGGATGAAGATCCACAAGTGCCAGTACTGTAACAAGTCCTTCAGCCGACGAGCACACATGATGGAACATCAGCGCTCGCACACCGGCAACTACAAATACCGCTGCCCCACCTGCAGCAAAGGCTTCACGCGCCATAAGTATATGAAGGACCACAAGTGCCGGCTGGGCTCACCCAAGGACAAAGACCTGCAGCTCAGGAAGCCCCAGAAGAAACGGGTGGCGCGGGGGCGCAAGGCGGGCTTTTCCCTCCCCAGTCAGCTGGCCCTGGCAGAGCTGAAAGACAGTGCCGCTGGGGAAAACTCCCGAGAGGGTGGCCTGAGCAAAGAACAGTTCCAGGAGTCTGATGCCGTCCTGTCCATCGTGGTGGGGGGATCAGGAGCTGCTGAATCGGACCTTGTTCCCRGGCAGCCCAGCAGCATCGCATCCAATTTGGCCCTGGCAGAGTTGCAGACTGCCTCGGACGGCCCCTGCACCATGCTGGCTGTCCCTGTTTACATCCAAACAACTGAGTGATGATGCGCAGGGCCACTGTGTGGCTGGTTCCTGCGGCTGCTGGGGTGTCAGACTCTGTGCTGGAAATTGTCACAGTGAAAAAGACCAAAGCTCTTGTGGGAAGGTAGATGGATATGAGAGAGAGTGGCTTTCGTTTCCACTTGTCTTCCCTTCCTAGGGCAAAGGACTACTTGTAAGGCACTGATGGCTAGAAGTCGCTGAAGGGAATAGCTGCATATTATCTTGTCCTTTTACGTCACTGGTCAGCMTAGGGCAAGAAGGACTAAGATCCCTGAATCAGGGTGAGAAGAAGGAGTGTACAGCCTCACAGCAGACAGAGCTGCTGAAACCAGATGGCTTTGCAAATCACAGCCTGTCCCATCTGTGGTTTTTCTGGCTTAAAATCTGTATTGCCCAGTATTTGGGTGGCCTTTCCGAGAGCAAACAAATGATCCTTCCTAGTGGAAGCAAGTTCATCCTGAGATCCTTTGGGAACACTGTTCAGAAATACCCTGAATGACATGTCTGGTATCTTTCTCTTCTCTGTCTCTATCAGTAGAAAGATTGCCTTGTCTGTACTACCTGTGTTATAAACACCGTGGACCTGAAGTGCTGTGTGGTGTCGGTGGGTGGGAGCAGCTATGTGTTGTGGTGGTGGTGCCAGGTCTGAGTGCACGTCTGTRTTGGCTCTTCTGTCTGCTTGATGTTCTCACCATAGTGTTTGCTCTTTTCATGGGTTTTCTTCATATTCAAGGATCTCGAAGTGCCTTAACCAAGGAGTTAATTCTCATAAGCGGTAAACGTGACAACTTTCTTGACACCTCCTCTGTACAGCAGCAAAACTAAGGTGTGGAGGTGATCTTTCCTGGGTCACACAGGAGACTTGGGATATATCCAGGAAGCATTTTTCTAACATTAGTGCTGCAGGGTATTTCTGTACATGTTCTCTTCTCTGTTAGCTGCTTCCCAGCCTGCAGATTTCCTGAGCTCAGTTTTATGGGCCAGTTATTAGGGTTTCAGTGGACCACTGGCAAGTGGGCAGTCAGTGTAGTCAGGAAACAGGAAAGCCCTGTGTCRTGGGGACAGTTTCTATTGTCCACTCAGCTTCTGATCCGTGATCTCCTAAGCAGGAGTCTGTCCCTGTTCCTTTTCTCTGGGCTCCAAGTAGTGTCTTGTTTTGGCAACTTATTTTTCCTCTGATGTTTTTCCAGAATGAGAAGAGGTGAAGAAGCAGTGCCAGCAATCTTGCCCGTAYGGTGAGGACTGTGCAAGGGAAAGGCACAGGACAGCTCTCCTCCCTGCTTACATCTAGTTCAAGCTCAGTCGTTGACACTTGATCAGTGGGGGTGCTGATGGTCTRTCACCCCAAGAGACCACAGGAGAAGTCATCTGCTCCATCTCCTTGTGCCAAAGATGCCTATTYCCCCATGCTTTAAGGGAGCTTTTCCTAACTCTTTGCAGTCCTTTCTCACTGAAGCTTTCTGTGATCCCTCCCTGGCTCGGGAGGTCTCTGCACACGGGTATGTTGAACCTGGGCACCTACAGGAGAGAACTGAAAAATACCATTGTGTAGTGCTGGTAAAGGAGCTACTCTGGCAGGTCTGGGGCCCAAGGTGGTAGGATAGCTGTCGAGTGTGCTGCTCCCTTCTGTGCTGGCCTCCTGGGCTCCTTCTTCCTTCCTGCTCTGCTCTCAGCCTCCGGGTTTATTTTGCCAGGAGAGGGTCTCAGTTGCTGGGAAAGGGGATTCGGCCAGGCTGGAGAACACTGCTGCTGCCTCCAGCTCCAGCCAAGACACGGTTTCCTTGGGCTTTGCTTTCCACTGCTTTCTTCCCACTCCACATATGGATCAGCTGAGCTTACCTTTCCTGGGAGCTTTTGTGTGATAATCTACTGAGTTGCCTGGAGATTCAAGAAGCCTCACTGCAGTCATTTTCTTCTGTGGCAGCCTGAGGCAAGAGTTTGGGCTGGTCAGTTCTGAGTACTGAAGCCTGGGCCATGGATTCCCATCTTCCCTCCTGCCGTCACACTTGGGGAGCTGTGTGTGTGTGTCTGGCAGCTGGAGCAGTCAGCACAGCACTGCTGCAGTGACTAGTCTCACCCTGATGCCTGTCCACAAGCTCCAGCCCGTCCCTTATCCTCAAAGCGCTCTTCCTGCATCTTTGCAGTGCATTTTGCTCAAATCTAGTAGTAGCAGTTTGCAGGGACACAGGATGCTGGTGTCTTGCGCATCATGGACATCTGCCTCCTGATGGCATGTTCTTCTAGACTCCATCCAGCCTAATGATAAGTTATGGTCCTAAGACCACTGTCACCCCCAGAAGGTGATCACACAATCCTTGTCAGGATGGTTCCTGTCACCAAATTTCTGTGCTCAGTTCCATCCTCTTAACCCCTCCTAACTCACTTTTTCTTTGTTTCACTATTTTGCAATGTTTCTGTACTTCAAGGCATTGGTATTTATTAGGAAATGGAGCACAGGACTTGACGGGGAGGAAACGCTGAGAGAGCTGAGTTTGTTCAGTCTTCAGAAGTAAAGAGGAGGCCTTATTGTCTAACCAGCAATGGGAGACTGCAGAGAMGATAGAGCCAGGTTCTTCTCAGAGGTGCACAGGGACAGGACAGGAGGCAATGGATTGGAACGTGGGAAATTCTGACTCAATGTAAAAAACCTAAAAGGCTCTGCCAAGAGGGTGGTGAAACATTGTAATGAGAGCACAGAAAGGCTGTGAGATCTCCATCCTTGATGATACTCATAATTCAACAAGAACATCCTGCTCTGACTGGACCTGCGCAGAGATTTCCAGACAGCCCTTCCTACCTCTGTGTTTCTGTGAAATTTCTTGTCTGCTTTGAAGGGGAGTTTATTTTCACATAATGTTGTTTTAAGTACTTGGCCCTCATGGGAGGAGAACAGTCACAAGGAAATGGTTTGCTAAATATACTTTTTCTGTTTTCCTGTCCTCTATACCCATACTGTACAGTGCCATTATGTGGCCTCTGTGCTTAATGCAGCATTGCAGTCAGATCTATTTTGAGATGTTGGTGTGTGGGTAGAGTGCTCCTTCAGCCAGGAGAAAAGGTCTGGAGGCATTCCCTTCCTTTCTGGCTTCTGCTTTCCACCAGTCTTGATCACAGGACAGCCAGTCTAAGTGAGATGCTGAAAACTGTTTTTTTTGCTGGCTACCCTGAACGCAGTTAAGAGTTGGAAGCAGAGCTTGGCATGTGACTTTGGGAGGTGGGGGCTGAGAGTTGCTGCACTATTTGCCTGATGGGTGTTTATGTGTGTAGTGCTGTTTCACCCAAACACTAGCACTGMGTTTTACCTTGACCATAATGATTGTTTTCTTTAAAGTAAACTTCAAAGTGACTGCACATAAGATTATAAAGTCATAGATCAGAAGGGAAACTGGGCTGGTTGATGGCACAGCTCTTGCTTTGGGAAGCTCTGTGGATGAGCATCTCATGTATGTCTGCTGGATGCTCCAACCCCATGGGATTGTGGAGGGAAGGGGAAGTGACTGCCTGCAAGAGTGGCAGATGCTGTTCCCCATGCTTTCCAGCTGAGCTAGCTGCACAGGAGCAACAGTGCACCTGGCAGCTGGCTCCACAGCTGCTTCCAGGTCTTGGCAGTCCCTACAGGCCTGGGTAGATACTACTAGAGCCTTATTGCCCTTTTGGTAAAAAGGTTAAAAAAAGGGAGTTATTCAAAAAGCAAAACAAAATCCTTTTATGTAGCCATGCTGCCTGGAGTTTATGTTTTGATATGGAGGAAAGTCTTGTGGGAAAGAGAATTTAATTAGAAAAAATACACGTTATCACTGAGACATCACGAGCTACGTGCTGTACTCAGCTATTCTCTATGCAGCTAACAGTTGTGTGTGGAACGTGGCTCATCACAGCAGGCCAGGAGCTTCTGAAATCCTCTTTCTTCCTTGTCCCAGTCTTGTCCAGCTATTTAAACTCATCTGAAAATGTAACTTTATTAGAGTCAATTCAGATGCACATAAGCTGTACTGTCGATTCTTTGCTGGCCAAAATGGGTAATACCCCTCTCACAAGCATAACATACCTGTAATCACCACACAGATACTGTTATTTTGCTGTATAGTGTGTCATCCACAAGGCGCTAAAGGCAAAGAGTTAATTCTACCTAGGAATCAGATTTTTGCTTCCTTTAATGTGGAGCCTTGCCACTGTTTAACAGCGCACTGCAGTGCAGGCTGGAGTGCATMCTGGGCAGCTTTAAGGTGCTGTTGCTCCCCATGTTGAGAAGGGTGTTGCACACACTGTGCACTCAGCACTGACTTTGGCCTAGCACTATTCTGCAAGATCGGTTCAATCCTGCCTCTCACACACAATCATTACCTTTACAGACCCAGTGTCAGAAGCATCTCAGCATTTTCTGGAAATTTCCTGCAGCACCCCTGGGCCACACCTATGCCCTGGATGAAGTGGCAGCATTTATGTAAGATCTGGATCTGATACTAGATGAGAACAAAGGTCCRTGGTGCCCAGTGTCGGCTTTCTGATAGCAGATGCTTATGTGAGAGTAAGGAAAGAGCAGGTAAAACACAACTACCCTTTGTACTCTTCCAGTCAGTAATGTCAGTTTGGGGGCTTTTCTGACCTTGGAGAGTGGTTTCTGTAAGCTTCAGTGGACTTTTCCTCTGTGTATTTTTCTTCTGTAGTTTCTTTTCTATCTAATACGACAAAGTTAACAAGACAAAACAGGGCAGGATCTGGTTAGAAAGTTTTGTTGCTAAACTCCTGTAGACTGGTGATTTGTCTCTTTTCACTCCTGTTCTGCAGGTTCCAGGCTTGCGTAGGAGGTTCTTACACTGTTCATTGCACTGCAAATTCAAATGTACCGTGTCCAAACCTCCCTAGGGCAGCCAGTTTGTAACAGTCTAGTGTGGAGTTTCTAGTTTAAACATACCCACTGCTGATTTTCTCCAG
Organism: Rhea americana; assembly: GCF_003343005.1. Lineage (NCBI taxonomy): Eukaryota > Metazoa > Chordata > Aves > Rheiformes > Rheidae > Rhea > Rhea americana. The sequence goes on along the minus strand of NW_028186592.1, from coordinate 109,139 downwards.
CCTCCAGTTTTGATTCCTAAGCAGAGGACAGTGATGGATGATGAAATGCTGGYGCTCTAGAAACTTTTACGTATGTTCAATAACAGCAGAAAATAGGCCAAGTGCACTCAACAATGTGTGAATGAAAGGCTTGAATTAGCAATAAAGGAAGGGGGAGGGGTGATACAACTGGGAATTTTCTAAGTATGTCAGTGGATTTTTTTTACAGTATGTGCTGTTGCTATAGCCACTACTTGTCTGAGGAGTTCCTTTGCATTTCTCTAAAGATATACCACAAGAAGAGCATTAAAAGTATTGCTGTAAAAAATGAGTGTTGAGACCTCTTGTGATTATCCCTACTTGTCCATAATGATGCCATCTTTAATTAYATTAGTTGTGCAGTGGTTTTTCCGGTTTGCTGAAGGCACACAAAGGCTATTTTACTCAATGAGCATTTTTTTTTTAAAAAAAAAATCTTACATTGTTTTTCCTCTTTACCATTTGGTGCATAGATTCAGGCCTTACTTACAGAATACGAGTTTAACCCTGCTGCAAAGACAGAATGATTAATTTTCTTGGGTGGGTTCCTGTGCTGAACATCAGAGCAGCTGTCTGAGTGTGTTATTAATTGTTTTCGCAGCAGCTCTGGGACAGGCGAGGGGGCTGTTTATTGCTTTTACAGATGACATAGGTCAGCACGAAGAAGTTACAGCGGAAATGCCCGCTGAAGCCCTCCAGGCCGAGACAAGCCAGACTCGATTTYTCGATGGACTCGGGCCCCTCGCGTCCTGTGGGGCCGCGTCCGGCCGCCCCCACGGGGCGCAGCGTGTGACTCWGCTGAGGAAACCAGAAGCTCCATTAGTCACCGCCGTACAGCAGCGCAGCCGCCCCGGCCTGTGCCCCGCCGCGCTGCGCGTCCAGCCCTGSCCCCCCGCCTGGCCCCCGGCTCCCTTCGCCGGGCTCTGG
>NW_028186592.1:39586-107688 GCF_003343005.1 Rhea americana | reverse complement strand
TGCCCGCCGCGGCCTCCGCCTCGCCTCGCCGCGCGGCCTGCGCGGCCTCCGCGGCGCAGCCATGTCGGGGCTGCTGGGGAAGCTGTTCGGGACGGGCGCCGGCGGGAAGGGTGCCGGCAAGGGCCCGTCGCCGCAGGAGGCGATCCAGCGGCTCCGCGACACCGAGGAGATGCTCAGCAAGAAGCAGGAGTTCCTGGAGAAGAAGATCGAGCAGGAGCTGGCGGCCGCCCGCAAGCACGGCACCAAGAACAAGCGCGGTGAGCGCCGCGGGGGGGAGCGGGAGGGGGCGGCGGGGCCCGGGCCGGGGCAGCGCCGCCCTCCCGGGGCGGCCGCGCCGCGGTGCCCCCGCCTGGGCGCTGCGCGGCCGCTCCGGGCGGCGCTGCGGGAGACCAACCCCCCCCCCCCGCCGTGGCGTGTCGGCGTGGTGAGCTCTTGCTGGTTTACCCCGCCTTTTTTACTATTATTACTACTTTTTCTTTTCTTTTTAAAATAAAAGTCTTTACTAGAAGACTGCCTAAATTGAGGATTTGGGTAAAATCCTTTCGATTGYTCTTGGAGAGTTCTGAAATCCCGGTTTAGGAACAGTCGTTATTAGGCATTGGCGTTTATCGAAGCTTTAGCTACGGGATTGCAAGCGATGCCTGCTATAAATCTTTCTTCTGTCATCCTGAAGATAAGAAGTGGGTTGTCAGCAGATGCACTTCAGTGTTGTGATACGCTTCTTGCTCGTTTTGCAACAGCTACGAAACGTGGCGTCTTCAGGAAAGCCCGCTTGGATTTCGGGGCTGTCGTTGCCCCTTTCCGCGCTGCGGGACGGCAGTGGCGGAGTAAAGCAGGTCTTTCAGCACACGGGAGGTACTTAGAGCTTGCACACCACTGTAAGTCAGTCCTTGCCGTGTGGGTCACTGTTAGGCCATAAAAACAGTTTTTTCTTGGTTTCTTCTTCATTTTGTTATTTCAATCAAGTTTTTAAGCTGCCTTTGAAACTTCAAGACAGTGTGCTGTATCAAGGCTTCTCATCTGGGTTGTATTTGAATAATAGTGCAAATGAGGCAAGTTTGTGAATTCCTGTGGGATTTTTATACAACAAAGACGCAAAAGAGGGCTAACTTGCTGTGTTTTTTTTCTGAAGGATCTCAGAGAGCCTGATTGCACGAGTCTTCTTTCTGAATAGTCACATCTATTTAACTGAACGAGTTTATAAATCCAGTTGTAACTTACTGTAATGCTTTAAATGAGTTTCTTGCGCAAGCTTTTGGCCTAATTCTGTAACAAGCTTAAAAGGAGAACTGAAATATGTGTATTTCTAGCCTTCCTGTTCTACTTCAGTTTTGGCATCCTGTCTTTCATTGGCACTGTTTGATTTCCCTGAAACATCTTTTACTCCCAGTGCTGCTTGTTCTCCAGKTTTTTTTTATCTAGCTCCACTATAATGTCATCTCCCTTCATACCCTTCTGCGTGTGTCTCCCCTTCGGCATAGACTGAAGCACTTGCGGTACTGGCGGGATTAAATTTCTTCTCAGGTGAAGGAAGGAGAAAAACCTGCCTGTTCTGTAGAGGGATTCTGGGTCAGACTAGTTGAGCTCTCCCAGAAAGACAGGAATTTTTGTRAGTAATTAAGGAATTGTGAAAAGGAGAAGGATTAGGGATAGTTTTCTGGCAGAAAGCAAAATTGTTTTTTTTTTCCCAGAGGACTTCTGAAAACCAAGAGGCCAGCTTTATTATTGGGCTGCTGGGCAAGGGAGCTGGTTATCTGACAGCTTGCTGGGAAGTGAGTTCTCCACAGGACAGACTAAGGGGCTGTTTGTTTGTTTTGGGTTCAAGTTGTCATTCATCAGCTGAGCTGTAGCAAATTTATTTGTTTTCCCCTCCACACATAATTGCTAGAATTTTTCCCTCTCTGACTTTAGGCTGTTTTATAATCCAGAGATATGTGATTTTGATGCGGTTACTACAATCAGTAATTTAAGTGAAAATAAAAATGTTTTGTATGTGGAAGTCTGTCTTGTCTAATGGAAATGCTTGCGTGTAATTTAAGTGTTTTATGCAAAAAAAAAAAAAAAAAAACTTAGGAGGGATGTTTTACGTTTTTAAGTATTGGATTATTCCTCAAAAATATAAAAGTTCTTTAACTTTTATACTTGGCCAAGACTTCTGGATTTTATTGTAGGGTTTTTTGTATGTCCGTACTATTTAGAGAGAAGTATATTATGAATGGTGCATATATGTAATGCTTGTTTGGACAGTCTCACTGATTTTAATATAAAACTGCTACGGTAAAGCAGGCAGTAGAACGTATATGTCTGTGCTATTGGAGCAAGTAAATGAACCGAAAAATTAAGGCAGCTTGAAAAATGTGGACTGATACTTCCTTAGAGGAAAGATACGTCTTGCACACTCAGAGTAACAAAAAGAAACASTCTCTGGTCTCCAACACACTGCTCAATTGTTCGGATGCCAAGTGAGCAGAGTTTCTAAAGGCTCATTGAATAATTTCTTCAGCACTTCTGGAGTCTAAAGACAGCATAGAAGCTTATTATAGTCTTCCTGTGTGTTTGTTTTTTATTTTATTTTGTGTGTATATCCCAAGCTTATTTTATATATATATGTATATATTTTCGTAATCTGCATTTAAAATATCTAGGCTGTATACCACACTGTTTCTCAATGAATTCTAAAGTTAAGTAACTAACTGGTATAAAAATCCTTAGTCTGCTTTGTTTCTTGGCGTGAGATGCTCTCAACTTTTATTTAAGTGCCTTTTTTTCATAGGCTTTCTGTTCTCTTCCAGCTGGGCAGACGTGGCATTTTTATGTTTATAGTGCCTTCTGGAGAGACTTGAGCATTGATATTTTAACAAACAGTAACTTCTTTGCTTTCACTCTACAAGTTCTTCTCGTTAATTCACAGTATCAGAGCCCTCTCCCTCCCTGGGGAAGGCAGAAGGCAAGAATCTCCAGGAGTTAGGTTGATGCAAAGATGTTTGTGCTGCTACAGTATTGTATTAGAAAGACTTGAAGTTATGGCTTTAACATGCACGTTTTTTTTGTCTGTGGAATGGATAACTGCTGAGAAGAGTGATCATCTTTAGATGCCTAAAAAAGGCAAACATGCCAGTTAAAATTCCTTCTTCGGGAAAGAACTTTGAGTATGTTTGTGTCTTGTTTTATTTTGTGTTATCTCGGATGTAAATGTTTAGGCTATGTTCTTCTGAAAACARTGTGAGGTGTGTGTTTATCTTTGTTTCTCAAGAAACTCTCTTCAACACTTTTGCTGTAGCTTGCTCATGAATAAAAGACTTGCTGCTCTCAGTATCCTTAATGGAAGTAGCAGTAGTTTAGTGTGTTTGGGATCAGTAAGCAGCCAGGATCTTGCTAGATTTTTTTATCTATCCTGAAAGTAAATTTCCTTTAACAGAAGAAATGGGCAGCTGTGAGTTCGATGGTTTGGAAATAGTACCCAGTTCCTGCATCCTTTTATTCCTTTGCAGTTTGTGTATATGGTGTTGTTACATGAGCTATGGGATAATTTATCGGACACTCAACCTTCATGAAACAAATCTAATCGACTAGATCTTGCCAAGATCTGTGAGGTACTGGCGTTTGCTTTCAGGCTGGTTCAGGCTGATCTTAATCACCACTGCTCCATCATCTGATCCCACAGTCAGCTAGTTCTCAGAGCTAAGCTGCTGGAAAACTAACACTGCAATTTCTTGACCTCTGTCTAACTACTTTGGGTACAAGACTTCCAGAATGCTTTTGCATTATATTTTCAGGAGGCAACCCCAAGCTCAGGCTGTACCTTAATGCAAAGGCTGCAGTGGAGAGAGAAAATTGRTGCTGTTCTAGGGTGCCATTTCTCTAAGTAGTCCACTTTAGTGTTTAAATACAGAATAACTCAATGTAGTTAAGTTCCTGACTGTCACTAGATTTTACCTTTTAGTCAATGAACACTAGGTCTGTGTACACTGGAATGAACAAGAAGCATCGAGCTAATGTGCTAGTAGATATATTCAGGCTATAGCAGGAAAGTGGCATTTTATGGATTTTCTGTCAACTCTAATTTTGGTTAGCTTGTGTTTTTCTTCTCTGATGTCAAAGGTTCTCCTTCACTGTAAATAAATACAACGCTATTTTTTTCACCATTGGCAGCTGAGTTCAAAATGGATATAAAACCACTGCTTGATTCCTGCTGTGTAGTTCAGGATTCTGCTGGAAAGCACACTCCCCCATCCCCCAGGAAAAAACATAAGAAGCCTTTGGTATAAGCCAAAGCCAAAAGGCATGGTTTTTATGTCCATCTCTGGCTTGTAATAGATCACAGTGCAGCTGTAGGTAAGTCAGTTCAACCGGCTTATCTGATGGAAATTTAACTCTTACTTACCATCCACCTACTTTTCTTTTTAATGTCACATTGGTCTGCTTAATCAATTTGCCTGTTGCTGGTGGTCACTATATCTGACACTTGGGAGGAGACACAACTGTCCCTCTCAGTAGCAGCATATTTAAACTGGCTAAAATAGAAAACTGTTCCGTATTGGTGTGGTTATGAAATTGGCTTCAGCTGGTCTCAGACTGCATGATTGCCGGAAAGGGTAGTGTCTTGTTCCTCCCATTTCCCTTGCATCAGCATTAGCATTTGTGTGGGCAGTGTGTGAGATGGATCAGCTTGCCAATCCAATCGAAAACATTTTTTTTTTTTTTTTAAGTCTTTTTGGCACCTAAGTGCTAGAGCTGACACAAGAGCGGGATGGGCATGTGGTTGGAAGGAGGAGGGTGATTCTGCCTCTTTCTGCTTGATCAACTTAGACCTATCATGATAAAATCTGAGGGTGACTTGAGACCCCTTAACAAGGGGGCCAGCTTGTCTGTATTTTAAAAAAAGGAAGCATGCCTGCAAGATGATGTGGACATTTTCTTAAATTAGAAGCTTCAGCAGTTAAAAATGTTGGAACAATCTGGAATTCAAGGAAAGGGAAACTGCAACCTCAGGTCTGGATATAGACAGGGACTCAAATGACCTGCGACCACCTGGGTGTGGTCCTTTAGGCATTAGTGCATTACTTGCAAACATGTTTATAAGGTCCTACTAGACAAGAAAAAAGATCTCTAGTTCCCAAAATCAAATAACACAAGCCTGGTTTTGTTTTCATGAATTGGTAAGATACTGAGGTGTAGAGGAAACAGGGTTTCTATATCAGATGCCTYGTCCTTTTTGTAATACCTAAGTTTGCCTTTTCTGTGTATTAAGTCAGAGTCTAATTTAAAATGCATCTTGAGTTCCAGGTGCTTTAACTGTGAAACGCTGTTTCAGTATAAAAGCAGTGAAGGCAATGCTGACCTGAGTTCCTTGCCACCTCCAGAGATTGAGCAGAAGAGCGTTAAACATCTGGCTTTGGAGTGGTGTGATAAGTACTGTTTTTAAGTAAGTGTTTAAAAATGAGTAAACTTTCAGTGCACAACTCTGCCCTGCCTCTGCTCAAGAGAGCCTTTTTGAGACAGATTGGTATATTATTGGACAATTTGATGGAAGAGATTGGGGGTGCACAAATACTTTTTAAAGAACTTCTAGCAGCAGCACCAATAAAAACAAAAGAAGCATACTTCTGCCAGATTCTGCATTTTGATAACCGTATCTGATATGTTACATCATTCCTCTATTCCTTTTCTCTGCCAAATTCTGTTGAAAGGAAACATGGCATGTTTGCAGCCACTGACTTTACTAGTTTTTTTCTCCAAACATATTAGATGTTAGTTTTTAACAAAAAGCATGATAGTCTGATTCACGAAAACTACTGCTGTTACTGGTGAGCCGATTCAGTATGGAGGGCCCTAACTTTGTCTTGTAGCATGTGAATTCAGAACCTAGTGCATGATACCTCTGTTACAAAAAGCCTTGAAAAGCCAAGAGATTTGGTACAATGAAGTCTMCATTGTCTAAGTTGTAGACATGAGTTCTGAGGGTATTTTTGTTTTAGCCTTTTTTTGAGGTTTTCATTCTATCACAAATATGATTTGAGATGCTGGTGAAGGAGGTGCTGAATTACTTGCAGTTTGCAATTTAGCGTTCATCCAGTACCAGTTTTGTTTGGTATCTTGTTAAGCTCCAGCCCTAGTTATTGAAGCAGGCTTAAAGTTTTCATGTTCTAGTTCAAAGCTGTAGTTTGCAGATAATGCAAATTGCTAGTCTGATTTGATCCTCCTTTACTTATTCAAGTGTCTTTAGAAAACTTTTCCAGGTTGTTTCAAATTGTGCTGACTTATATAATTTGTCTAGATCAGAATGTTGTTGGCTTTCCCGCTTCTATCCTCCACGCCTTTTTTTGTCAGACCCTTTTGCTCTTTGGCCACTGGCGTGGCCATCTTCAGGTACTTCCTTCTCCTCCAGAAGCACAGGCTCTGTGCTTTAGCGCAGTTGAAATGCTGGCTGGGAGGTGGGAGCCTTTCTGTTGCCAACACTTACATTGGGCTTTGCATTAGAACAGAAGACACTGACCTTGTTCTGACTTGRTTCCAATAAAAACAATGTGCTCATAGTGCGGCATCATCAGGGCCATGCAGCAGGATCCCGGTTTCTCCTCTTGGGATGATGGGGGAAGGCCAGGCTGTGTAGCAGTTCCCTGTTGGGAGGATATGCTTAGTGACGTAACCTATAACTGCTGAGCAGATAGATCACCATGGGGTTCTCCCATAATGCTTGGAAATGTATGGGGCTTGGAAGTGAATGCGGTCACTGCTTTACCTGAGGGATCTCAGGGTTTCCAGGCCTGAAGGTGAAGGACATGACTATGCCTCATTGTTGAGCAGGAGATTAATRTAAAGTAGAGAAGGGACAAGGCAGGTGTTGCATCAAGTCTTGTTGTTTATCCACACCACTTAAAATTGATAACTTCACAAAACTGAAAATTGGAGCAGCTTCTGTGCTTGAGCTTGCTGTCCATGAAGTCTGCAGTCAGGTGTCTGGCAAAATGCAACTCTTSAATCAAAGTGGCTGAAATGGAAAGGCTGCAGTTGGAAAAATGTTAATAAGCTTCACACCAGATGTTGRTAGACATTTACTGTTTCCTTAGACAACCAAACGCACCAGCATATAGCAGATGATAAGGAGGTAGTCCTGCTGGTGTTTGTTGTGGTTGAGTGTGGCTTTATAGGTATGCAGGATCTTTGAGTAGAAGTGATGTTGTAGTTGCTGTAGAAGTTGGCAGATGCAGGCAGGTCTGCTTGAGTGAGTGTATCTGGGTTGCAGTTAAGGAACCTGGGAGCACAGTGGACCTTCCTAGGATGGCTAGTGTTGAGGAAAGTGAAATGGCCACTGTGACCTCCTGCTAGTGGGAGCAGAGAACAGCCCAAGTTGCCTGTTGGTGATGCTCCATGCCTGACTTAACTAAAGGCAGTAATAGTTCTGTCCATAATGTCCTTGTAGTTGAAAATCCAGCTGGGAAGAATCTGCTATGGCTTCCTGCTGGTTCACTGCTTAAATTAAGCCTTGCCAAGAATCTGTTTTATAGGTACTAATTAAATATAACCTGATTACACAGGCAGCTGTTGTCTTCCTAACTCTGAACTGACTGGCAGTGAACTGTGGAAATTGGTGTTGTCCATATAACCAGGACAGTCATCTCTGCATGGACTGGCACAAGCGTGTTAATCCTTATGTGCAGTGAGATCTGAGGTTGGTACAGACTTTCATGGATGCTGCCTTCCCATTTTCAAGATTTTGCATTAATCTGTGCTCCTGCAGTCTGATCTGCTGCACCAGCTCCTTCTCTCTTACACAGGGGGAAAAAGATCAATGGGAATATCAGGTAAACTGACAGTCCATGCTGGACTGTGGTGTTTCAGGCTGCAGGATCCTATCTGGGGTGATAGCAAGGTATCTTCCACTACAGCTACTTCCTCGACAGCAATTTCTTCAGAACAGAATACAAGATTAACAGGTTTCTGGCCTTCAATCATCCAGCAGGTCTGGTGTATTCAAGAGTTGAATTAGGCACCAGGTAAACCAAGATGCTAGGTGACATGGTCACCATCCCACTAGCAAAAAATCCTCAGGATTAATCTGGAAGTGACCATTTGTGAATTTGGCCATGTAGTTGTGTTCTGAACTGGCTTGGACGTCTGCTGTCAGGTTACTCAGTGCATGCATGGACTTGCAACTGCTTATCTTTTGTGACAAAAMCCATCTTTTTGGAGTCCTCTCTGGTGAGGCTGTGATCTACTGTGTTGGCAACAGAGCAGTTTCACTAATGTGGTGATATGTTAAGTGTTGCCCGGCGCCCAGGTTGTATGTGGCTCTGCAAGCCTTGGCAGGTGCTTATTCAGGGTTAAATGTGCCATGTTTACTTCCTGGTGACAGCACAGAGGTGGTTATAATTTTAGGCCATCTAAAGGCTTGTGTTTTCAATCTCCCCCCCCATAGTCAATAGTGTATTAGTGTTAGAATCTGAGCTCTCATGAAAAAGTTTTAGTTTTCAGCTCTCAAAATAACATAACTTTACCAGATGGAATAGTAAGAGATAATCTAAATATTATGACAATTTCAATAAAAACCTTGGGCTTGGCAACACTATAATAATAATAATCACACATTTTCCWGCTTTGGACAAATTACCTCTCAGTCACTTGCTTCGTTCCACAGGAAGAACGGGCGTCAAATTCTTCTAGATGCATTTAAGATGAGTGTCTCACTTAAGAGTAGGATCTTCTGTGTTTTGTGAGTTAATCACAGTTATTGCTAAACACAGGGATTTTTTTTTCCTTTTTTGTAGCAGATTAGATGGGCTTTTCATGAGATTTTAAGAAGATACACTTCTGTTCTTGTRAAGTTGAGCCTCTCCCTGACGTATTTCTGGCAGAGAGATTCAGGGGAAGATTACATTTTTTTTGTTAGACTTCACTTTAACAAAGTATCTTCAACAGTCACAAAATAAAAGATGGAAGCCTGCAGAGAGTAATTGCAGGATGTGAGAATCCAAGAGCATCTTCTATGGAATGCAACTTTTTCATCCTAGAAGCTTCCGTATTTGTTGAATTTTGAATAATTCTCTATTATGATTATGTATAAATAAGGTACAGATTTTAAACAATRAAAGTTTAAAAGTGTAAGGGRGAACTATAYACCCAAGAAATCTGAGGAAAATATCTTGTCTTCATTTTAAAAGAAAAAAAWTAAWTWTTTTCAAGTCAATTTTCGGACATACCTTACAACTCACTACCATCATCTGGTAACATGCAGGACCACAAGAAGTAAAATATTGAAAACTGAGATAATACAATATATGCTTTGCTTCCAGCTAATGGATCAGATACAATACTTTGAAGCATTAGGCCTACGTTATCTTGGTTAATCCARTAGGTTTTTTTAGGCTCACTTTAGCTCCTCCAAACAGGTTAGCTCAGAAGAAACTTGTCGGCTCCTTCTCCGTAATTGAGTTCTTTCCTGGTTTTCTCATTTGGGCTTCAGACCTTATGGTACTTGACTTGTTTATCCTGTTTTCTGGACAAAACTATCCCCAAATTARTTCGGAATTGTCCTGAATTACCTGTTTGACAGGTACAAGAATTAACTTCCAATGGTGAAGAATCTCCCTTTCRCACTGGAGTACTGGCATCTATTGCCTAGAGAGGGACAAGGCACAGGAAAAAGCGATTCAGCTTGCTGGTTCTAGACCCACAAATGCAATAGGTTTTGGTCTRTAAAATTTCAGCCTGAAAGAATTAGTCACTGTGTCAGGAATAAATAGCTCCGTGATCATGACTTCTGACCTTCAGAAACATGCTTCATGCACTCCATATGAGAATAACTTACTTGTGACTCATTTGTAATAAGGAAGTGCACTGCGATTCAAACACGGCTGTCTTCTATCGCAGCTATAAGGCGTAGGACCTGTTGAGCTGGCGTCAGAGTRCGGAGAGTGCAGCTGCTGGCGTAAGAGTTGAGCTGACGATTGAAGGGGGCCCCGGGCCGTGCCGCAGTCAGTAGCTGCGTGAAGCTGATGGCTACCGCTCGTCTTGGTAGCGCTCCTTCCGCCCATGCGTCAAAGCTTCGATTGCTGCTGTGCAGAAAGGCACTTTGTGTTTGCTTCCTTGTGTGTTTTCGATCTGTAAATCAGGAATCCTTATTGTTTAGTTTAATCTTTTGCACAATAGACTAAATAATCTTGCACTACTTTGCTCAAGAGGAAGTTGTAATCTTGCGGTTTTAAATGCGCATAGGGTAGAAACCTTTTATTTCCTGCCTGAGTTTAGACTATTTATTGAAAAAGCTTTAATCAGTCGCTTAAGCTCAGAGCTGGAATTAGTTGCCTGTCTTTAAAGAGAGAATTTGGAAGCTTTATTGGATGCTTTAGGAGAAAGCCATGGAAAGTTAAATGGAGAACTGAAGACTACACACCACTCACAATTTCCTGCTAAAAAATCGCAGCATCTCCCTCCAAAAAAGGCATGGGAGGCTGCTGCCGTTTCTTGCAAACTGCTGCCTTGGAGGTCTGTTAGAGACCTTAGGCCCTGGCATTCGGGGGACAGACCTGGTAATGCCTGCAGGCATTCTGCATAAAGTGACTTTTAAGTTTGTATATAATCTTAATTCTCAGTGAGTGATCTTCAGCGGAAAAGCAGTAATGCTGCTTTGCACTGTTAGCCTGGGAGTTCATGCGAACTGAGTCTAACCGTGCTGTTGCTGGTAGTTCTTCAGTACCTCTGTGTCTCACAGCTACTTACACTCCAGGGTGTAACTGGTTTGCTCCTGAACCTCTGGCACTTCTCGCTTTGCGGTTGCCTCGGCTCGATGTGCCCGGGTATTTAAATAACGGCTAGCCAGGTAGTCATTTATGTAGCAGCCATACTTTATTTCTTCCTTTACAGTCAGCGCCTTGTACAAAGCCTGCACGTTGTTATTTTCTCTGAAAGGCTTTATATCCAGAGAAGTCTGGCTAAGATGCATATCCTCCGTCAGGTTCTTCTGGAGCTGGTGAAGGGCAGGAAGTATTTCCAGAGCTGGTACTAGGGTCTCATCAAAACAACGATGCTCAGGCAGAAGTGTGCAAGATGAGGGTACTCTCTAGCTGTTGTACCCGGAACGCTTGCCYGTTTCCCCCGGTACCGTGAAACGGGTCTATCTGACCCTTAGGGTTGTTGACAGAGTCGAGAGTTACCAGCTCCTGCATCTTCCAAGCACCTAGAGGTATCGTTCCTAGATATGCACTGCAGATCTGTAGTGGCAAGCTAACGTTGCCTGGCTACCTCTATTCTGGGTCAGGTTTGAACCAGCATGAATGTTTTGCATCTAACTAACAGTTTTCTAGCAGTTAACTAACAGGGTGAGCTATCACATCCCTGTGGAAGTACATTTACCCGAGGGGAATATGAAAAGCAGTTAGGCAAAACTGTCTGTTGTAGGATTTCTCACTATTGGATTTATATCTACTACTTTATGTGCTTGGAGGTTATTTTGTGAATTGCTTTGAAGTACCCTCTCGCTTCTCAGGAAGTTTATTGTAGGCTGTTTGCTAATTCTCAATAGATTATGAGAGATTCACAGTCCCTGCCTAAGATTAAGCCGCTATGACTGTACTGCTGGCAAGGCAGCAAATTGCTTCTTACTCCTAGTGCTGCCTCTTATTTATCTCATTTCAAAGAGAGCAAGGATGCTGCTGCTGATTAAATTTTCTGCCTAGGTAAATGTCAGGAAAAGAGAATTGCTCTGTCAGAAGCAGAAAAAAATAATGATGCATCCTTCTGTTCACCAAATTACAGGTGGATACGCAGTGTATCGTGCAAGACKGTTTACCTGGTAGCAGGCTGATTACCTCAGTCATCTCTAGCGTCTTGGCTTTCTGCTAGAGGGCCGAGAGACTCATTTGCAAAGCTCCTCTGCTGCTATCTTGCGCTGTTTATTTTGGCGTGGCTGGCAATTGATATACGTTATCTTTGAGGCTGGTGGGGAACTTTTCCATCCCGGATGGATACAGCCGATTCCCTTTTCGGCAGTGTATCTACTTCTGCCATTTCCTCTTTTAATTGTTAGAGAGAACTTAAAAACTGGGTGTGGGGTTGGATTTTTTTTCTCAATTTTTGCTAATCAGAGCTATTAACTTCTGATTCTCTGCTGGTTGAAATGTTTTTCTATTTTAAGTATTGGATGTGCTTCTTACTGATCCCCCCCCCCCCACCGTAACACCCAATAGCAAAGATAGGAGATGGATAAGTAGCACGTGAACGCATTTTGAAGCCTGGCAATTTCATCCTCGCTGATGGCTCATGAATGTGTGGCCCACTGTAGAAGTGCATGTTTCTGCATTCAGTGTGACTCCTGAATTTTATTCCAATTTTTTTCTAGTACTCTTCGAAGCAACTCATCCTGTTCTTTTTCAAGTTGAAATAAGTATTTTTTCCTAGCAAAACTGGAGTTGTAAGTATATAGAAAAAGGAGTCTTGTTCTTCCTTGCCTTTTTTTTTTTCCTCTAACCTGTACTTCTCTTCTAACGATATTTTAAAGCATTAATCTGGTGAAATTGCTGTGTACTTAAATATCCCATTAAGGCTACTTGTCCTGCACGCATATATGCAATACTTGCTTGCAGTAGGGCTGTTGGTTTTTAGTGAAATCACTGAGACATTCCTAGTTAACTTTTCTCTCTGAAAGCAGCATTATCTAGTAAAGTTATTTTTATTCTGCTTATTTCTGATTGCAGTGAACATTATTTTAGTACAAAACTGCTGTAAATATTACAAGGAAAATCAGCCTTACAGCAGCTCTGTTAATAATAACTAACTTGTTCATTTACAGGCTGAAATACTTTAAAAATTACATGAAATTGCATTCTTACAGATGGCTTTTTTTTTTTCTTTGTTTGAGAATATAGTGACATTAAGTTTATTGGGTGGGTATCTTTTCAGACTGCAAGTCCTGACTTGCATAGTATGGTGAAATGACGACCTTTTTTACTTGCAAGTGTTCATTAATCAGAAAGAGTAGTGGCTGGAAACCTTAATGCAAGTTCCTACTTGCTTATCAGTTGTGTTGGAGCACTTYGTGCTGTTGTGTTAGGCATAATAACAGGATCCTAGGTGGCTTCTTATACACCATGGTCAAGCGGTAAGTGCAAAACTTCTGAAATTTCTGGATGGGGCTATCACAGAAATTCTAAAAATCGGGAAATTTTAAACAAGTTAGTATTGTTTTGAAGATTTAAAAACAAAAAACAGGAAAGTTTTTCAAATATATTAAAAAGCTTTTCTTTTTAAAAAGGCTGTAAAATTCTTCTTAAATTTACTTATACTTTTTTGCATTTAAGTTATTAAAGCATGCATTTGAGATCTGACTGTTTTGACTCGGCTGCCGTTTTTCAGGTCTTGTCTTCCCTCTCTGGAAGCTTAAATCTTTGAGTATTTCTGTGTGAAAAGAAACTTTAAAGATTAGAAGCTGTTTCTCATTAACACTAAGTCCTTTTATTTTGCTCTGCTGGTGGAGAAAAGGCTATAGATTATCAATTTTAACTGATCAGGGCTCTGTGGTGAAATGTTTGAATGAAAATTGGGTCCAATGTCTGATTATTTTAGCTGCTAATAAAGGTAGTAGATAGATGAAAACATCACATGGAAAAGATCGTTTTGAGTCTGYTCATCATCTCTTAATGGATGATGAGAGTCATCCAGTTAGTTTAAATATATTTATTTATAATTAAATTAAAGGACAATACAAGTGCTTTTCCCTAGTGCATAATTATCTGTGTAATCTGCTACTTTACAGAGTTAAAAGTGTTACTAAAATTCAAATATGGTGCAGCTAAGTTCTGTTATCTGTTGTTATGGTTTAGAGGATATTTTAAACTGCATGCAAATTGCCATGCATATTGCAGTTACAACCTAAGCACATGCTGCCCCTGTTAAGATTAATATCAGGATGGGTTCTAAGAGTTGTCTAAAATAAGTGTTTACTGGTGGGTTGTTTGGTATCATCTTGTGAAAACCAACTTTTCAGGTAATGATCAAGTACCTTTTGCCATCTTTGGATTTGATTAATTTGGGAGATTATCTTAGGGGCAATTCAAGAGTAAGATAACTGGTCCCCAGGGCAAGGATGCTTTTGGGAACAGAAATTTCCCGTGTTGCCTAGGCACCTGTTTTGGTACGTTTTTTCTTGCAGGAGGAGGGCCGTTTCTGCGATAACGCCGTATGTTCAGCAATCACCGATCGAAGATGTGGCGTTGTGTGTGCGGTGCTGGTTCCTGGGCTGCTCCTGCGTGTGGCAGAGCAGCTCGCGGGCTTTTTACGCAAAGGCACCGCAGCTCCGGGCTACTTTCTTCATTTCCAAGAGTAAAATGACGCAAAGTGGTTCTGGGAAGGCTACACCTTGCCTTTTATTTATGGCCTAGCATGCACTGAATTTACCAACTGTGCTTAAGTAAGTAATAATCAAGGTCTAAGTAATAATCAGGGTCCTTTGGAGTTTTATTCTGCCCAACGCAGGTATTTGCAAAAGTAACACATAGCACACAACRTGATGGGAATAGTGATGAAAATGAGCATCAGTTCATATTTGTTTAGAGCCTATGAATATCAGGTATTTCACAGAAAAAGCTGTCTGGGCCGGTGGTCACAATGTTGGAAAATTTAAGCTCTTCATAGAAAAATGTATTTCTCTAGCAACAGGTCCTGGGTTGTGAGTGAAGTGTGTCTGTCTAAGTTGGAGAATCAAATGCTCGAAACCTAATATATGGTTACAGCGCCTGCTTAAGCACTTTCCCAGCAATTAAAGCTGGATATAGCTGACATTGCCTGCTGCTGTAACGGCTCTCCGGGAAGCTGCGAAGGCGTGATTGGAGGTGCGGATCCCGAAGGCTGCCTCCTCCGCGGGCGCCTGATGCGCTAGCGGTCTCCCTGCGGAGCAGAGCCGAGCTGCGTTACGCTGACTTCAAATGCACATCTTTCATGTGTGTGAAATAACGTGACGCTGGAGGACGTATTCGTAGCCCCTTGTCTGTCTGTCTTTTTTCTTTTCTTTTCTTTTTTTTTTTTTTTTTTGCCTTCTGTACTCATTTCAAATATCAGCAAAGGATTTTGTGGAGAAAAAGAGCTAATGAGTCCTTTCAGATTAAGTATTTATAGCTTTGGCTTCACAGCAGATGAAATACTACTGTTGCTGTGGTAGTGCGTAAGATTTCAGCGTGCGTTTATGCAGCTAGCAGAGACTGCTTTGCAGGAAAAAAGCAACAGAGGCGCTTATCAGTTTTCAGAAATCCACCCTTAAAGAGGAGAGTAGAGATCCCTGCGTTTGCCTGTTTTTGTCGGCTCTGCGGGCCAGGCGCGGAGGTCCGAGGGGCTCCAGTTCCTGGCCTCGAACGTGCCCGAGCTCAGTCCCCTGTGAGCTACGAGCTGCGGGTAGCGATGCCGCCTGCCTTTCTAGGAATACCGAGAAATCCGGCCTGAGAGCTGCAAAACCGACTTAACGGTCTTATAAATGTGATTTTTYTGATGTTATTAAAATAAAACACTTTTTAACCTTGCTTACTTTTTATAATATGAGATGCAGTGAAGTGATTATTCAGTAAATTTAGTGGCTGACACGGGTGCTAGGCAGAAGGATCGGCGCTGGAGCACAGCAGTCTCGTCGAAGGCGCGTTCTCCGAACTGCCTTTGCGTTCTGACTTGGGTGTCCTCCCGCACTGGTGAAAGGACTCTGCTGGCAACTGCAAAAAGGGACGTTTCTGAGTGTGAAATGCACATTCCTTTCTGTGGGGGGAAGATACGGGGAAATGAATGTGAATGACTTCAATTAACTTTTTTTTAAAATCTTTTCAGTTTAACAAAATCTTCTAGTTACAAATAAGAACTTTACATTAAAAAAAAAAAATCCAAGATAGTTAAGTAAGGAAACAGCTGAAAAAAATCCAGGAAGTTGCGATCATCTGATTTGAGACACCAAGTATCTTGTTCTACAAGGTATTTTGCTTTCAGCTTTGCTTTTAGCTGCAAGAAGCTGCAGTCTCTTTAAGATTTTCTTCACTGCAGAAGCTCATCTATGGCTTGGATGTTAATTGGCCTGCATTAAATATTTATCCTGAACTGTCCAGGCACAGAAGCTGAATGCATGGTTCTGCATTTATTTTTTTTTTTTTTAGGGCTACGTACTGTGTCTGTGTATATTCCTTCTATGCTTAAACATACAGGCATTTCCACTTAATCCCTGGAGTAGGTGTATGTGGATGCAGGTGGCCATGGGAGACTTTGTCCTTGCATTGGCCTTTTTAGGAGGAGGAGAGAGAAGCATGACTGCCTTCCTTGGCCACTTCTGGCCCGYAGAAGTTGGGAATGTGTCTAGAAAATATCAGAAAACTATTCCATGTTTTCACTTGAACTAAGGCAAGCATTTAAAATTAGCATCTTTATTCCTATCCCCTGGACTGTGGTTGTGTCCGGCTTCCTGTCTTAGCGGATTTGAGTGCAGTCAGTGCTTTGCCTGAGAGACCAGCAGGAATTTGCGGACGTTCGGCCGCTAGTTCGGGAGTTAGCAGTGCTGCAGCCTGCGCCCGCGTGGGAGACGCGTGCTGTCTTTGCGCTCTCCTGGGCAGATCCCTGCTTAGTTTTGCAAGCTAGAAGGTTGCCTGCCATGTTTATGTAAAACCAGAAGAGGCCTTGATCTGAGGGAAGCAGGGTTGTATGGGATCTGGAATGAGCCTATTTTTCACCTGATACTGGGGAGAACTCGTCCGTCGGCCCGTTTTTCAGACACATCCCAGAGGTGTTCATAAGCAGGAGCCTCATATACAAGTCAGAAGTTAACCAAGGAAAGGAATTATAAAACCCAGTCAAGGAAGTGAAGGCTGGTAAGTGCAATGCTCATACGTAGAACTTGCATGCCTGAATAAGGGAGGGGTAGGATTACCCAATGGTTCCGATAAACATTTCCTGATCACAAGTTTATTTACATTCATACTTGCAATATTCTGATGCCTCAGCAGTTTGTTTCAAAAGTACGTAATCATGAAATGTAGATAAATTGTGACTATTCTCAGAGAAAGCTGTGTGGGGAAACTGTTTGTAAATTACAGTACTTTACCTGAGTTTTTATAATGGTTATAAAATCTTGGGTCTTGCCAACAATTCTCCGTAATGCACAAAATTCTCAATGAACAGTGCTTGGTTCTTTCTAGCATCTGTCCCTGTGTAAGCACAGCCTGTTACCAGTCTCATTTTTCTAAATAAGATAACTTGGTRTAGCCTAAATTAAACAATTAATGGGATATTAAATGGACTAAATACCAGTAATGTATTGCTCATCACTTGGTGAGCTGGCATGAAGCTGGAATGCATCTGATAATATTTGTTGTGCTTGATTCTGCAGAGCAAACATCAGCCTTTGTGTTATACAAAACCCTCGGCTGGCTCACATGTGGGTGCAATGAAAAGCATTCGATGTTGGATGAATGGTGTTGGATCAGCTTCAGAGAAGTGGGGGGACTTAATAGTCACTGGAGTGAAAGTCCCTGATTGGACTCRTTTTGAGTCGTTCGGCTTGCTTGTGGTTTTGATCACATCTATTAGATCAGCCTGTGGTACTTTGAAACTGTTTGGTAAACTTAGCTGTATCTTCACAATTTTTATTCTCTAATACATYAGAATAATTGTAAAGTAATGAAATGTAGTGTATTCATAACCAGCTTTGGAACTAAAGGAGTAAGAAAGACTTCTGGATGCCAGGACGTTATCTTGAAGGACTGTCAAGCTGTTCAAGATGGCATCTGACAATACATGAGGCGCCTGCAGGCTTAATCCACTTTTAGGAGACAAGCCAGTTTGCCTGTGTTGCAGGAACATACTCAGCRTGTCACAAAGTTGTCACTCCTCTAGTAGAGGAGATAAGGAAAGCTGTCTTCTGTCAAGATTGCCTCTCCCCTGTTCTGCTCCAAAATTGAAGTAAAAGTGTGGTGTGGAATCATTAGCAGACAAGGGGAAGCAAAGATTTGAGATAATATCTTAAAGGTTTTGTACCAGGATTTGAAGCCTTTATTTGTCATCATTCTTGGTGCACGTGTGACTGGTCTGTTGGGAGGTCCAGGATGCTGGTTTGTAGCAGAATACATGTTCATGCCATACATGCCTATTACTGCAACAGCTGTGTCATGTTGACTGTTTCCTGTTAGGAGCCTTGCAAGGGTTAGAGCATTGAAGAAATGAAGCGTGTGTGTGGCTGAGCTCAGAAGTTGAGACCGAGGCTGATATGACAACAAGTTTTTAAAGTAGATAATAAATGACTAAGTCTGTCACATAGTGGAGAGYGAGTTGGTTTGTACCTGAGAGGGGAGAAATGCCACGGAGGGAAGCTGTTTCATTCAGTGTGTCTTACCTTGGAGAAGCTGAGTTGTGCTTAGCGACCTTAGACTGTCTGCCACTGGCTAGAAGCACACATTGGTGGAGGRAGGGACCATGTTTGGTTGGGTAGCAGCAGTTGATTCCGTCATTCAGGTTTACCGTAATGATATTTAAAACTGTAGTTACAGTCACACATTTTGCTTCTTGGTATATTGGCCTTTGTGTTTCAGCTGCCTCTGCTCAGTGCTTGGTAGGTCTTGCTGGCATTGCAGCTCCTACCRAAATGTACAGCGCTTACAGGCAAGATTACATGTAAACCTAGTTAATATTCACTGCCTGCCTTTCTGGGACGAACTTGCAACCAGCTGAATCTCTTACCTGGCACTATGTCTGGGGACAAGCTAGCTGTCGACTTCCGTACCAGTTCAATACGTGCCTGTCTGGTGGGTGGAACAGAGCGTTGCAGGAGGAGCTGGAGAAACCTAGCTGGGCAACGAGCTGGACCAGTCCTCCTCCKGCCATCTTCCATGGCGTAGACCTCGGAGTTGGTGTTGTCATGCGTGAGCTCCTCTAGATCCTCTTGCTGTGCAAAGGCGTACTGGGACAGTTTGGGTTGCTTACCATAAGCAGACATCGTACAAGTGTTTGCGAGCAGTAAGTTGCTGGTCAAGCTTGAGGTGCTTAAACCAATTTGAGTAACAGCATCTCTCTTCTCATCTCTATAGCTAGAGACCTCCTAGTAGGAGTAGAATATAATTAATGTAGTAAACGTTTATATGTACACATTTGTATTAACATATAAATATTTTTTATGTACTTCACAGTGTTAAGAAGTGAAGGTTAAAAAACCCTGTCTTGCTTGTRTTTGAGTTGTTTTTTCCTCACAGCAGCTGCACAGAAGGTTAACTGGCTGGCAGGGACCCTGCAGCAGCATTGAAACCTTGTCTGACAGTCATTATGCCACTAACTGCGCTCTGATGTGTTGGGGGGTTGGAAACAAAGATGGTTTTTATATTGATCAGCTTATGCATTGAAGCCTGCTGTTGGCTGTAGCACAGTCTCTGGTTTGTACAGTCTCTGGTTTGTGGTGTGCTGTGAGCGACTGCACTACCAATCCTTGAGTAATTTTTTTTTTTGGCTTGCATCCTTCCTGTGGCAGGGCATGGACAAAAGGCATTTTAACAAACTTAGTCTTGTTTAAGGAGGCAAGCACAATGGTTAGAATTACTTAATTTAGGGTGAAGAGTAGGTGACAAAAATTAGAACACATGAAACATTGTTCTGTATGAAGTGGCACTTGGTACAAAATTCAAATGGCTATTTCAGGCATAAATCTGACAAATTCTAACTTTTTTTTTTAACTCTTTGTCCAGCTGCTCTTCAGGCTCTAAAGCGCAAGAAGAGGTACGAGAAGCAGCTTGCACAAATAGATGGCACGTTATCAACAATTGAGTTTCAGAGAGAAGCCCTTGAAAATGCCAACACTAACACTGAAGTGCTTAAGAATATGGGTTTTGCRGCAAAAGCCATGAAAGCTGCTCATGACAACATGTAAGTCATTCTCGTCTGCATCGTCATGTATGACCTTCTCTTTAGTTTGTGGTTCATTTGATCTGCTGAATGCTAGGTGTTCTATAACCAAAGATACAGCTARAGTAGCAAAACTGTATTTTAAAAGACTAGAATTTAAATGTGACTAAACCGCTAGATATATTATTGACCAAAATGTGAAGTACCAACACTTTCCCAGTTTGGCAACATTTCATGTGGCATGAAGCTGCTAGTCGTAAATACTGTCCAACAGAAGAGACCAACAGTGAAGTTTGAAGCAAATGGGAGTGCGTACTAGTTGCACCAATTGCCATCAAGAATTTTAAGCTTCAAAGGGAGACTTGTGCTTTTTTTCTTTTCCTATGCAGTAGAGCTCTGCAGTAGTTTGTTTATGTAGCAGTAATTAAAGATAAACTACGTTATGGGAATGTTGCACTTACTCCAAAAGCAAGTATTTTAGAAGCAATATAATAATGCTCAATCAGGGAATAGAGCAAATTATGATTAATGCAGTTAATACAAAACAAAACCTCTTTATGTAAAGTCTTGGCATATGACTGCTGTGAGTTAAGCTTTTAGTATATAGTRTGTGTGTCTATGTATATATGTATGTAGACAGATATGCTTAATTTTGCTGTCACCACAGGGTATTAAACTCAGACTTGCATTCCAAGTATATTTGATGCCACTATGCGGCATTGTTACAAAACCAGAAAAKGCAATCTTAAGTGCCAGATTGGAGAGGTGCTTGATTGCACTGAAACCTTTCCTTTGTTTTACAGGGATATTGATAAAGTAGATGAATTAATGCAGGACATTGCAGAACAGCAAGAGCTGGCAGATGAAATTTCAACAGCCATCTCAAAGCCTGTAGGATTTGGGGAAGAATTTGATGAGGTATGATTTGAATGTTCTTCTGTTTAAATAAAATCCTTCTTAAGATCTGGAAGTTGCATGTGTCTAGGTATAGTAATAGGATATAAAATCTCATCTAGAACTTGTTAGTTGCTGCTTGTGCCTGTGAGCACAGCAGCTGTTGCCTTGACTTACTGCTAAGAATGATCTAGATAGCTTAATTAGAGAATGTTTGGATTTAATTTTTTTCTCCTCCTCTTCGCTACTTCCTCCTCCACTCCCAACGAAAGAGCACGTAAAGGAATTCTGATGAAGATTCAGACCCATCTTCTCAGTTTGCTCTGAACCTATGACTTGAAGATATTTTCTGCAATAACATGACTGTCTAAATCTGCTTGATAATAAATATGATCTAGAAATTTTATTTTTTTTTCTTTATAAAACTAGGATGAACTGATGGCTGAACTAGAGGAACTAGAGCAAGAAGAATTAGACAAAAACTTGCTGGAAATAAGTGGTCCTGAGACAGTACCACTACCAAATGTGCCCTCAATATCAATACCATCAAAGCCGGGTATGTACCTTTACCAAAAACATCTTGGTTTGTTAGCAAGTACATTTATTTAACTGCTAGCTTTGCAGGTTTGAGGGTCCTAGCTGTAGGCAACACAAACATTTCACATGGAGTAGTTTTGGGAATGATAAGGTATATCTGTCTCTCTGTGGAGGTAACCCACTTTTCATTATATCCATGAAAATTAATAGCTAGCATACAGGAACACTTGTTGTGTATTCTAGCACTTCCAGTATATCTACAGCATGGATGAGGCTCCAGATAGAGCTGGAGCTGTGGAAAAAGGAAGCGAGAGGGAGCATTCTGCTGGTTGTACTGACCCAACAGGGAAGTATTCTTGAAAAATAGACCAACGAGGTAAAAGGAAGGGAATGGAGTGAAAATTAACTGTTAGRACTAGTCTCAGGGTGGTTCAAATAGCCAGATACCGTGCTTTCTGTATTTTATTTATTTATTTGTTACATCTGATCTCTGCTTTTATGGCTTTTGGGAGGAACTGACCTGGCTGTCATCAAAAGTAAAAACACTGCCTGAAAATTATGACTASTTTTTGGATATTTTTTCCCCAGATTATTGCAGCCATTTCTGAGTTGAAATCTTCTTGCTGAGCTAATGCTTTTCACTTCCAGAAACTGAATTTGTCTTGTTATGAAAAATAGCAGCATTTGCTGCCCCTGGTAAGAACCAAAAATGATAGCACAGTCGCATATGTAGACTGCTGCCTAATATTCACCTCTAGCAAATTATTAGTGAGCATGGCAAGAGAAGGGGAATAGCACATACCTAGTGCTAGTTAGCTCATGCCAGTTATCTCTTCATAACTTGAAGAGTTAGAACTGATAAAGTTGAAGGTCTCCCTGAACATATTCTGAACATAGCTAGACTTCAAAGTGCACTAAATGAGTACTGTGTGATGTAGTAATTTAATTTTGTTAGAGAGAGAGAGATTGTAGAACTGGAGACTTGAGACCTCCCTCTGAGAAAGTATGTCCTCTGAGGAATTCAGAAGCCAAAAACTCAGTTTTCTACATTGAGGCTTGCTGATTRTGGAAGAATGATAGACGTTGCTGATGTACACATGGAAACCTACATAACCATTTGCATTTGTCCCATGTAAGCTATTTTCTTTTTTCATTTGAAGTGGTAAATGTCAGAAAGTTTAGTCCATGCTGGCCTTTTCAGAGGGCACCTTTTACTTCAATTGAAAAAGATCTGTGTTTTTTTTTTTTCTCTAATGGCATTTGATGCTGTGGTCAATAGTTGGATGAGTTGCACAGAGGCTTTTGTCCTCCAAAGAATCAAGAAACTGCAGGATTCTGTCAAGGTTCCCACTCCTAATTCATTGCTTTTTTATTACTTAGCAGGTAAGAAGAAAGAAGAGGAAGAGGATGATGACATGAAAGAGCTGGAAGCTTGGGCAGGAACCATGTAACTACAGCAGTAGCTGGCTGAAAAAGAGACTTTGGTTGCCTATTCTGGGTGCAAATGTGTTGTGTTGAGGAGAAAGTAAAAGCAAAATGTCTTTATCTTTAATTTTAACCCAAAGCAGTGGGAGTTGCATTGCTGTTTCTGCATAACATGGGCTGCACAAAGAAAACGAAGGGGAGCAGGGCAAATTGCCTGCAGTTTAAGCAGTTGAATTTCTGTAAAAAGGTATTCGTAAAATTGAACATTCAGCTTTTGGACTATGCTAATGCCACTGTTGGATCTTCATCTTCTAAAATTTGGGCCATATTGAATTGAAATAAACTGAAAAAGTCTGTAATTTTAAGTCAGGTGAAGTGTGTCTAGAAGTCTCGTAAAGCATAAAAAAAAAGAAAAATCATAAGCCATTGTTTTTTTAATGTGTTTAGATGCTTTAGGTTTTTAGTTCTTTGCAATTTATATTTATATCCCTCGACTGATGTGTGGCCAGCCTTGTGTTTGTCACTGCAACAATGTAGTCACTATTCCCATTTTAATTGGTGATAATGATTTGCAATGGACAAATGCTGTTTTGGAAGTAGGGAAGATTTAAATYTCAGCTGTACATTTTTCTACATAGCACTACAATGTTTATTGCTGTTTGTGATAATTGATAACCCACTCAGATACATGCACACAATTATTTTAATTAAGAAACTACTATGGATTGCACTGTATTAAATATCTTGATTAATTTTCATCCTTTGCTACTGTTGTCAATTCTGGGATGTTCAAGGAATCTGACTTTGTAACTTAGAGTTTGGTCTCTTTTTACATAAATGACATTGACTCTTTAATGCTAATCATCTTTGGCTGTGTGACTGTAGATTAGTTATTTAAAACTACAGCCTTAGCTGAGTAAAATTGCTAGAGGGCTCCAATTAGGGGTGTTTAGTGTAGTAATATTCTGGGCCACCGTGTCAAAATCCACAGTAAGGAGGAGTCAGAGTTAACAGCAGAAGCAACAGGTTTAAGGAGAGAGCTGAGACCCTTGGTTTTATATTTTGTCATAGAAATGATATGATGTGTACCTGTACCTTATTAACAATCTTCTACTTCTATAGCATGTTGGATGCAGTGAAGTGTCTCGAGAAATGTTCAGGTTTAGCTGAAAAAGGAAAAAAAAGACAAAGGTCCCGTGACATTGTTACTGCTTTTTGAAGATCCTGATGCAGAAGCTCAAACTGTGAGTGACAGAGGCATTACCTGGCAACACAGCTGTTTCCTGGGTTGTGTTTTCTTTCCAGTTCTTTTAGCCAGTTGCCTTAACTAAAGAAAGAACGTAGTTTGCACAGCAAGAAGAAAATGCAATAATAAGAAGTGAATGTCATGATTCCTGTTTACTCTTGTCCAGACAGCTAGGACAATCTCYTATAGTCTGCTCTTTTTCTTTTTGAGTAAGAGATTCTACAGTTTATTAGGATGTCTGAAGATTAATCACCCTCTTTCTGCATTGTGTCGCTGCATGCCTTAGTGTGTTGTGTAGTATCAGTAAATAGCTAGAATTGTTAAACACTCTCTGTTTTGCCCAAACTCATTCTGTGGGCCAAACTTTTTTGTAAAGAACACCAAGATGTAGGGCAGAAAGAAGCATTTAGCTATGAGCTGTCTTTCTGTAGCTGTGTACTCAGTGCCCATGGTTCCCCTTTTCCCAGGAAAGGCAATGTAGCTCCTGACAGGAAACTGTTATCAATTAAGTTGCCCTCATTGGGGGCAGCTGCACCAGCTTTTTCCTGCAGATCTCCTCTTGCTTGCTAAAGGAGCTGAGGAAAAAAATGGGATCTGGATCTTTTCAGTTTGTGATTAACCCTTTTTTTTCCCTCAGTAGAGAAGAAAGGTGTTGTTGCTCTCTCAGGTGTATATATGATACCGACACATTTAAGGTAGAACAAAAAAGTGTGGTCCAGGCTGGTGGGGGACCTCATTACATCTCTACTCTTACAATGCTTTGAGCCTTTTACAGGGGGGATGGCTGTTACCTCTATGGTACAGGTAAAGAAACCAGGACATGTCAGTTACGCTTTGACCCTAGACAAGCACAACAATTTTACCAGGGGTGGCAGGGAAGCATTTTGTAGCTAAATGTTATGTGTTTGGGGTGGAGGAGTTGGTAAAGAGATCATTGCATGGCAACTGCTTAAAGGCTTMGGTTTTCGGTTGCACAGAGTATCTGGTGTCTGCCTTTAGAAAAGGGAAAACAATGCAAAGAACACTTGTAAAAGCAGGACCAGAGAGGTGGTGGTGAAGATAGCTTTGCTTTTGCTGGTTTTGATATAAATCTTTGCACACTTCCTCCCTAGGGCTGAAGAGTGCTGTTGTGTTGGTACAGCAGGCAGGACTATTCCATCCCAGGAGTAATGCAAATCCATAGCACTGCTCAATACTACTTCAAATGCATGAAGTTAATCTTCAGTACCATTGGATCTCTACCTTTCCAGAGGTATAAATAGCTCTTCTGTGCTCCTTACATGGTCTTCTCTCTAACAGATACTCTTTTGGGGGCTCTTGTGATACGTGCATTTAACTGAAAAAGCTTTAAGCAGTTAAATAGGCAGGAAACAAGAGGGGTTCCCATTAGGCATTGGAGTGACAAAACACTCTCCAGTTTCTTAACTGAGTTGCAAGCAAGTTAGCTTGTTAGTTAGTGTGTCTTAGTAATGAGCCATCAGGAAGTGCTTCTTGGGATTTCCCTGATGAGAGCAATCAGTGGACCCTAGCTGAAGTGTGTTTGGCCTTGCATGCAGGTCCAGATGTGGTAGGGACAAAGCAATGACTCTTGGGGGGGGGAGGGGGACACCAGGAACCACCTCGGGATGTTGGTGAGGGACACTACACTGACTAAAATGTGTAACTCTTCTTCGTACTTGAAGCATCTGCATATTTGTGAGAGAACGTGTGATTTCTCCAGAAAGCCATCAAACCCTTGTCTTTGCTTTTCCATGCAGGGAAATGCTGCCTGCCTCCCCAAGAGTGAGTGGTGTAGYCCCATCGCCTGACCTTGTGAACCTTGTGTGGGCCAAGGGCTTTGCTGCTAGGCTTGCTGCAACTGTTACTGCATTCATAGGTCTGCCATTTCTGCTTCTAGTTAAATGGCCTATGTTGTGACTGTCAGGATAATAGCTGCAGTGGTGAGGGAGCGAAGAGCTCTCTCGTCCATCCACTTCAGGTCAAGTGTTTCAAATTCAGCGTGTCAGCTGGCTGCCTGTGGCCATGGTTCGCTTTCCCAGCACGGGCTGGACTCGCCAAATCTGATGCCAGTGCTCTTTGCTCTGAGCACCTTTTGGGTAGCAGTTTGTTAGCATGGTCACCTCGTTAGTGGATTGGAATGTGACTGTTCCTTATGCCTATGCAGCACCTTTGTCCTCAGCTAAGGAAGGTAGATTTGGAAGTGGTTGTGGGAGGGCAGGAGAAGAGCTTGTGGTCCTGTGCTGCATCTGGGAGTCTGTGGCTGAACAGGCAATGTTGTCATGTGGAGCCGAGCTGTGATCCTGGCAGTCGGCTGCAGAGGTAGCAAAGAAGGCAGGGGAATCGACTGGGGTAGGGGAAGCGTGTGGAGCAGTGTGCACTGAGACGGGAACAGCAGAGAAGACGAGGAACAAACGAGATATCGCAGTCCTTGTCGGGTGTTTTCTGGGGCTTTTGCTTTTCCCAGAGCAACTCCTCAGTGTGTTCGCAAAGAGCAGGGAAGCAGGAGGCATTTTGACCTTGGTGGCCTTCGTTTCGATTTTGATAACTCAAGTGAACAAGCAGGCCGAGATGGTGTCTCTGCTGTTTTCGTACTGTGAGGAGAGGAGGCGGGAGCACTTGCCCAGCTCTTCAGAAACTGCTGCACCCTGGGCTTGCACAGAACATGGCATTTCAATTGGGATTAAAGCTAGTGGCTGTCACTTAGTGCTGTAAATCAGCTGCCATGCTTTCCCTGGAGACTTCCTTATACCTACCTGAAATATTAGCTGCCACCTCACCCCCTCTCATTGTCCCACCTTTAAGGGCCTCTTATATGGCTGTAAAGCTCCTAGATGCTATATCCTTCCTCAGGACCTAGTGCTGATCTGGGGGACAGCTGAGTCTTATTTCAGGGCCGAATAAACCCTGCTTCCAGCTCTCAGTGGCCCTCACAGCAAGGTGGTAGGGCTCCTTAGCTCTCTTGCCTTGTCCCCAGGGTCTTTGACACAGGTTATTGTCCTGTTAAGTCTTTCTGCAGTTTTCCTGCTCTTTAATTGACCCTCTGGTTCCAGACTACTGCTGGGTTTTCTGGCAGGTCAGATGAGTGTCCTGGGCTGAGCCCCCTTGGAAGGAGCAAATGTGCGTCCTGTGAGGTATGCCTCTGTTAGAGAGCTAGGAACCCTTGCCTCTTTGGGTGGGAACAGGTTGGTGCCCTCTCCATGTGTTTTGGCAATGAAGAACTGGTGTCCCCTGGCCAGCTTTGCCCTAGAGGTTTTCACTTGGACTTTTTTTCCTCCTCTTTTCTACCCTTCACCTACCCAGCTGGCAGCCTTCATTATCCTGTGGCGTGGAAACCCATTGAGCCCTCCTGTGACACTGCTGCTCCTCTRTTCCCAGCGACTGCCTCTGCTGCACCATCAGCTCTGGTGTCTGGAGAGCAGTTCCATCACCTCGTGATGGGGAAAGCACCCTGTGCGTCACCAGTGCCCAGTGAGTGTTCAGCGGCAYGGGGTGTGAAAGAGGCAGAGCAGGCTCCAGAGCCCCCTGGCCACGTGGGGGCCACAGTGCTGCCTCGCTGCGGGGGTCTCTCCGCAGGCACCGTGGCAGGGAGCTCAGCGCTGTGGATCTCTGCAACCGCAAGCAGCAACCTCAGCAGCACGGAYGCCTGAGCACAGGTAGTTCTTGGGCTGCTTGGGTCTCTCCCAACTTGCCTTGGATGCAGGGATCTCAGGAGGGGCAGGGGAGGGGCTGTCCTGGGGTCCTGGCACTGGCCCTAGGGAGTACCTGGGAATGCTGAGGGCTTGTCCACATCTCTGTCACACTCCAACATAGACAGCTTGCTTGGTTGCTATGACAATGTCACTTTATCCCCAGAGATGCTGCTCACCACTTGTTAATCCTTTTGCAGATGTATATTTAAATCTCAAACCTTTCATTAAAAATGATCAGCCTATTGAAGCCTCTGAATGCRGAGTAGTTATGAAATTAGCTTGCCTATAGGAATGAGTTTCTTCTCAGTCAAGCGGTATAATACCACTAATCGATATAATAGGTTAAACCCCTTTATTATGGCTCTGCTGAGAGGATCTGGAGCTTGACATTTGTATGCTGCGCACTCAGCTCCCTTTCTCCCCTGCTAGTTATTTTTATCATTATTTTGGTCCTTGTTACAAAATTGCACTCTGCTCATCAGGAAAGCTCTTCCCTTCAAAATCGTGCTTGCGTTCAGCTTATGCTCAACTGCGTGGCAGGGAAAAGAGCTTTCTTGATTTAATTTTCAAACATAAATCAAAGTGATGCTTTCCAGATCTTGTGGCTCTCAGCAGCCCATGCTGTTCCTCCCTTTTCTGGTTCTGGGCGTTTCAGCTTTGCTGACTGTCTCTGGAGTCTGGAGCTGGTAGGATTTGGAGATGACCCTTTGGGACATTATCTGAGGCTTCCCCTCATCTTGGCTGTGTGACGGGAACCCCATGATACCCTTGTATGTGTCATCTTGGAGCTGTGGCCAAGAACATCCTTTGCTGGCTGTCCCGTGGTGGGACCTTACAGCCTCGGCTGATGCAGGAGGGGAGGAAAGCTCCTGTGCCTGAGGTGCAAAGCGGGGACACATGGCTGGTTTCAAGTTGGTCTAGGTTCAGCTCCTAGCACTTCCAGCCCGGCCAGCTCATGTGACCCTTTCCAGCCCTTCTTGGATTTCTCCTGCCCTTTTGTCTATGGTTACTTGCCTCCACTCCTCATTACCTGCTAGGCTAACAGCATGAAGTTCATCATCCTCCTTCGTGATCACCCCCGTGCCCACGACACGAGGGAGYTTGGCTGGGAGATGAGGAGAGCATTCAGCAGGCAGGAGGGATGGGGTACACAGGGCCAAGTGGCTCGAGCAGGGAGCATGGGGAGTCCAAATTGCCCCCCTCCCTGATGAGTTCCTAAAATCATCTACCTTGGCCTTTCTGGTAGGTGGGGACAGCTGTGCCAAGGGGCTCAGGTAGTGGCACCAAAGAGATGRCTTTGGGGTGGTGGTTTAGGGGTCAGGTGGAACCAAGACTTCTATGGCCTTTTAGGGGCTAGGACAGCCTAGGGTCCCAAGTATCCCAGGCACTGSTGGGGCCTAGGCTGGGCAATGAGGCATGGAGATGCAGCCCCAAATGTTACACTGCTACGCTAGGCTGTCCAGTGCTCTCTGCTCTGTGTGCATGCATACTTGCACACACAGACGTGCCTGCAGGTGCACCACCCCTCTCCATGCCAGGCTCAGCCTAGCGCATAAAAATTCAATTTATAAACAGTAGCGCACTAGGTAAGAGGATTAAATCATCTAATACTATCAAAATGCAATATCATACTTGAACGCTTGGAGGCGAAGCTGCATCTCTGAACACACAGCCGATGCCACAGCGCACCGCACTGTCTCCTGCTCCTGCTTCCCTGCTCCGGCCTGGGCTCCTAGCATGGCTTGCAGGGTTGAGGGTGCACCCGTGGACCGAGGGGCCCCTTTCTGGGCTATGTACTCCACTTTTGGGGTGAGGCACTAAYCCCCAGCTGCTGCTAGCACTGCAGAGGGCTCCTGGGTGCAAGGTTCTTCAGGGAGCGCTTGCCAGCAGAGGAAACCCATGATGGGTTTCTACCTCTGCACACCTCAGCCAGCTCGCAGGAGGAGGAGGTGGTGGTGGCCTGGGGACAGCAGGGACACAGGCGGTTGCAGGGGCTTCCACAAGGGGATGCGTGGTGCGATGGCTCTGCCATGAGGCTGGCTGGGAGGTGCCGGCTCCAGGCACTGCCATCACATCGACCCTTTCCTGCTGCCCTAGGGAGGCTGGTGGCACGCGGGCCCTTGTGCCTCTGGGGAGCAGTGGCGATGACGGCTTCGACGTGAGGCTGCGCCGTGCCGAGCTGCACTCTCCATCCTGAGAAGCGGGCGGCTGGGAGCTTGTTCCTTGCCCGCGCCATCAYGCTAGCGGCCAGCGCCGCAGAGATGGAGGCACGCTCTGCTCCCCGGCACCCTGCAGGGCCGGCGTCTCCCTTGGGTGACTCGTGGTGGGGAAAAGCCCCGGGGAGCAGAGGAGCTGCTCCCGCCGGCGGGGCAGCAGGCCCTCGGCTCCAGGAGCCAGCTCCCCCAGCGGGGCCGCCTGCTGCTCCGAGCCAGAAAGGGTCGGATCCTCAACGATGCTGAGCGTTTTGGCTGCTCCCGAAGACCGAGGGCTTCTTCCGCTGCCCCTGGGCAGGGGCAGGCAGCTCCGCAGGCTGCAGCTTGGCGCCAGTTTSCACTGTGCTGGGGCCAAAGGCCGGAGCAGGAAGCCAGGACCTTCGCTGCTGTGAGGTCCGGGCAGCCGGGAGGCGAAGTGCCCGGAGGTGCCACGCTGCAGAGCAGCCCTGGGTTGTGGGCACCAGGTTTGGGGATCCGAGGCTGCTCAGCTCCTACTTGCACCTTAAGCAAAGCCTGTTATCTCTTTACATTTAATTCTTTGATTTTGCCCCTCAATAAAGCTGCAGTTCTTAATGCTGCCACAAGTATAACCCTCTTCCCCAAAGCCAAGAAAGCCTGGCTGGACTCACAATTTGCATTTTCCAAGATTATATGTATGCATCTCTCTCTCTCTCTCTCTCATATATATGTGTGTGTGTGTGTGTGTGTGTATATACACACACACATATACTTTTTTCTTCCAGGAAAGGAATTTACCTTGTAAAAATCCCTTAGGCCCAGCCCTAGCGCGGGGCCAGTGCTGGTAGGAAGATGGCTGAGAGCGAGCGTCGGGCTGGAGCAGGCAGCACGGAGCCATCCTGCAAAGGAGCAAAATGAGCTGAAGGTTGGAGCTGCTGGTTACTAACTTCTTGCTTAGTAATGACACCTGCCAACGGTGGCTGCAGGGACAGCCGATGGCCGTTAGCTCCTTGTCTGTGCTGGTGTCCAAGACCCTGCATGGCCAGGGCCAGTGGTTGCTGGGGGCAGCTCTGGGACTGTCTACACCTCGAGGCTCTCATTCTTCCTCCTCTCCTTCCCTCGCTGGCTTAATTGGCTCCAAGGCACGAGAGCCAGCTGTGAAGCTCCAAGTAATGGATTTAGCTCCTCACTAAGTGAGAGCGAAGCTGTGCTTTGGTGGTTGTGTTCCCAGGTGTGTGCCGTGACCTGTCTTGTGCTACTTTGTGCCTTGATCAGTCTTCTAAGCACGCTGGGTAATTATCATGGAAGAAACCCAGCTGGAGAGCACAACCTTGGGAGTTACTGAGAAGTGCARAGCAAGGGACAACCCTGGGTCCCTCAGCATCTCCAACACCACCAGTCACGTGGGTTTTTTGTGTTGTTCCCGACCTTATTTATTAGCGCTCTGGTCTGAGCACTGAGCATGCTGATTTATGATGAGCAATCCATGTCCAAACATCTCTGAAGGTGGTTCAGATTCCCTGGAGAGAGGCCTGCCTTGCCCCTATCCAGCATGAAGGTGAATTCCGGCTCAATCCCTTCTGGAGGCAATGTGAAAACCCTGCTTCCGCCTTGCTGGGTGCTGGTAGGGAGCAGGCTGCTGCCGCCCCCTCCCCATGCACTACGCCAACCCTGCCTGGTGCAGGTGTTTGCTCTTAAGGCTGGTCATGGCTAATGTGGGAGAGACAGACCTAGGTGCTCCCAGAGGGATGCGGTATCCCCGCTCTGCGGGAAAGATGAATTTCTCCAGGGAAAGGAAGAGATGTGGGCAGAGACAGGATTAAATAGCAACAGGGAAACTTTATTACAGAGGATGCCTACTCTTAAGGGGATCATGAGAGAGTGAGATGGTCCAAGACATGAGCTCATGGACACCAYGAGAAGGATGCAATTCCAGCTGCTTGGCCACCTCTGTTGGGGAAACACGACTACCTGCTACTGGCTGAAGCATGCAACAGAGGAGAGGGAAGGAGAGCAGGCCRGAGCTGTTTGTCCCTTATGAAGTCCTGTAGGCTCTGTTAGGAACCACAAGTCTTGGAGAAATGACACCCTCCATGCCTGCATCGTGTCCTTGTCCCACTGAGCTGTGAGAGGCAGGGTGCTCTCTCTCTGAACTCCCACCTCCAAAAAACCATCTGGCACGGGAGCTGCCTAGATGTGAAGTCACCGGGCACAGAAAATGCAAGTAGTTCTTACTTGTCTCCATTAACGGAAAGCATCCCTATATCCTACCCCCTGCTCCGGGTGCATCGCAAACGACTACATCGAAGCAAAACCGTCAGGGCCCCGTTGCCACTAGCAATGATGCTAGTGTAAATGCACTTACTTATTGCAGGGAAGATGTAATCCAAGGCTCTCCTTTGCCACCCTGGCAATGCATCTACAGTTTACACCTCCTTGAAGGCTGGTGGACCATAAAGAGACTTTAGTGCATCTAGGAGTCTGGCCCATGCAATAAATCCTAGGCAGAGTTGTGAAGCACTGGGCAGATCTGGCTGGCCCGTTGGGACGTATTGGGTCACTCTGCACCTCCCTGCCCACATGACTTGGAGGGCTTCCCCACAGCGGGCTCGGCTCTCCCGCAGCGTGTGTTGAACATCTGTCTGGCTTCAACGTCTCCTGCTTTGGAGCGGTTTTAATATGCAGCCGGGGAGCCCAGCTGCCACCAAGCAGTGGGGGGCTGCTCTGGGTTGCTGGTGTGAAAGAGGGGGGTCCCTTGTGCCCAGGTGACCTTTCTGGGTGCTCTATATYCTGCTAGACCCTGGATCCCACATCTCTGATAAGGAAAAAAATRGTTTATTTAGAGGAAAGCAAGTAAAAACTGCTCGAGGCCAGGTTTTCCATGGTGTTAAGACTGATGCTGGGATGTTCGGAGGCTTCACRCAGGGGTTTGAGACAACCCCCAGGCTTCTCTTCTACCTGCAGCTCCTCCAGCAGTCTCTCCATCCCTTTCTGGGGTATGTGGCTGGGAAAGACAGAGGGAAAAGCAGGCGCGTAGACAGGCATGGTGCCGCAGAAGGTAATTAATCATTTCTGTTTCGTAGGTGGGGGAACCGAGGCGTGGAGCGGCAGCGTTGGGCAAGGGTGGGGCAGGAGAGGAACCCGCGCTCGGTGAGGCCCTACCCACCCCAGGACGCGCGGTGCCTCTGCGAGCGCTGGGGCCACCTTGTTGGTGCYGCTGA
The DNA here is from genome assembly GCF_003343005.1 of Rhea americana. Classification (NCBI taxonomy): domain Eukaryota; kingdom Metazoa; phylum Chordata; class Aves; order Rheiformes; family Rheidae; genus Rhea; species Rhea americana. Next base: position 74,663 of record NW_028186592.1, on the reverse strand, counting down.
ACTGGCTCTGCAGCTGGGGCTGCAGAGGAAAAGCTCTGCCAGCAGAACAGCGGTGAAGAGACGGGCTTCGCTCGGGGCCAGAAAACAGGGAGTAACGGAGCAAAACTGGCAAGGGGCCYGTTTCCCACCACTGGAGCTTGCCTGAGGCTGAGGGACGCTGCAATGGAGCCCGGCAAAGAGAGGCAGCATCGCTCGGGCGGGCAAGCACCGTGATTTCGGTATTCAGGACAGTTTCTAAGTCTGATTTTGGAGCAAGCGATGTATTTGCACCTCCTGTGCACCGGGGCAGCCGCCTTTGCAGCTCCAAACATCCCTTTCCGGCCGTGCAACACGTTCAGCGGCTCTGAAATCTTTTGCCAACTTGTCTTCTTACGGTGAGTTTTTGAAAAATAGTGTATTTGACATGGAGGAGTAAGGGGAAGCCAAATTCCTAGAAGTTGAAGCATTTAGCTTCAGTTCATCACCTGACACGATAATTTTGATTGTAGAAAAATGTTCTAATTTTATACTTTAAAAGTTTCCAAATCCCATTAAGGTGACTCATTTTTGCAGTAAATGGAATAAGTGATCCAACCTTGAATATTTTTTTCCAGGCAGGTCGTGGCGCCTGCGGCCTTGACAGACCACCCCCGAGCGCCCCGGGCTGCACCCCCAGCCCTCTCCGCACCCCGGGGGGCTCYGGCCACGGTACCCCAGCCCGAGGAGCCCATCCGCCTCTCCGCCCTTCCCACATCCTGCCACTCCGCAGAGCCAGGGGGCCGGTGGCAGGGGCGCCCAGGGAGATGGGCTGAGCCGGGGAGCTGATGAGGACGGGTTCCTCCTCTCGTCGCATATCTGCGGTGCATATATTAAAACGCTTGGCATAACTTCAGTTCCGCTGCATTGCTTGTTGAAGTGCTTGGTATTATTGCTAATGTTCCTGATCTCTGCTCATCTAATTATCTTCTCCCACACGTCCCACTCCCCTTGCACCATGCCCAGGCTCTGCAGAGCCCGAAAACCAGAACCCAGGGTGCCTCTCAGCACGGGGAGAGTGACAAAAAAGCAGGTTACCTGCCAGCTGGATACAGCGAGGGCTTCACCTCTGGCTAGAAACCATGTCTTTAGAGTCTCCCTTGAAAGCTTCACCTTAATTTCTCCCTTCTGCTGGCCTGCCATGCCAGGGCGATGCTGGGAAGACTTGCACACCAGTAGGTCAGCCCTTCTGTTGCAGAGAATTTTCCAGTTTGTGACACTGGTGGCTGTGATATAACAGCTTGGCCAGGAGCTGAGGGCTGCTCCTGGCTTGAACGCGGGGCTGGCTTGTGCTCGGTGGCGGTGGACGCGGCGGCTGCACCGTGCGACCGCCACCAAGGAGCTAAAGCCAATCCAGCAAAGGCGAGGAGCAGCGGGGATCAGCCCCRTTGCTGGCACTGCTGCCCTGGGCACCGGCCAAGTCCCCCGAACCCAGCAGAAAATAACAGTAACGAAACGCTGCCTTGCGCTGACTTTATAGCTTATTCATGGCACAGGTGCARAAAAGTCTCCGTGTTTAACGAGCTCGTTCCAAGCCGCCCCGTTGAGATGGGTTATACGGTTTCAACGGCTTAGGCTCCCACTTACGGAAATGTGCTACTGTACACGTGGCGAGGAGCCGGCCACAGAAGAAAAGTCCCTTCCGTGCAGCGGTGTGTGGTAATACATACTAATTAAGACAAATGYAATTACCCAGGTTGCAACTCGTGCCTAACAAATTAGTATCGAAACACGGCAAATATGAAGAGAGAGGAGAAAGAGGCTCATGGCTGCGCGAAGCTCTGAGCCCTAGGCAGGAGCTCGGGCGTCTCTTCAGGTCAGCGGCACGTGAAATCACAGAGGTGGAGGGGAAATTCAGCAGAGCCGGGCTGACGGCCATCTCCTCCACCAACCCCTTGGAGACCCTGTGTAGAGCCTCTTGCAAATTAAAGGGGCAAAAAAAAAAAAAAAAGAAAAAAAGAAAAAAAGTGTGCATTTATGTGCATTTATTTACGTACTGAGAACTACTTGGAGCTTCAAAACCAAACCAGGCTTTCCCAAGTCCTGCACAGAACTGTGAAGCAGCACTTTGCGAGGAGCTAACAACAGGGCAAATAAATCCTCAACTCCTCATTCTTGCTAGATGCTTGCAGGCAGCAGCTCCCACCCGCGCCGCCGGGCAGGGAGCAGCGGTGCCCGCGTTGCTCCCCGAGGCCGTGGCCCAGCCGGAGGCTGTCATTTTGCAGGGACAGTCGCCTGGGGGAGACTGTCCCCTGCCAGCAGAGGAGCTTGACTGGTTCAGAAGGGTGGGTCTGCGGGTAAATACCGCGCGGGAGCGCTCCACRGCGAGCTAGGGGATGGCCGCGGGGCAGCTGCGGGCCCCAGATGCTGTGGGGACTCGGTGCTCCCTCTTTGCACAGTGACTTTCTTGCCCCCTACTCATTCTCTTTCTGGAGGCTGGAGCTCCTCCGTGGCGTTGCTGCATTTCTGTGCTAGTCGTAAAATAAGTTTAACGCTGGCAGCATTAAAAATTCTCATTCTCTTTATGAACAGCCATAAACTAATCAAGCAGAGCTGACCTCCTGGTAAAATCCTGAGTTAAATCGCTTTCGGTTTCCCCAGTAAATCAGGCTTTAACTGTTCTCCGAAAGGGGCTCCGGGTGAGAGCTTAACGCRGTGATTCGCTGGACAGTGATGATGAGGACAGGGCAGCCGAGCTGCCCCGAGCCGTCTGGGCGTATTCCCCCGGCCCAGGTGCTGCATGTTGACATGCAGGAGCTCCCATGCCAGCACAGCTGCGCTCTCCTCCCTTGCCTGGGTATTTGCAAGCTGAGCTCAGGGTCCAGGGCAAGTGTCTTGCTTGGCTGTTTTGGGTTCCCCAGTTCAAACAAGCTGCCACCCATTGGCAGTTTAGTCTGGTGCAGAAGGCCTGAACCAGAGGTCTTGGTTCTTGGGAAACCAAGTTTTGGTGAGACTTTGCCATGTTTGGTATGAATGTCAGGAATGGAATGAGACGATGACTCCTCTGGAAAAGTAAAAAGAGGTTTKTGAGTGTGCAGCTGAGAATGAGCAAACTCGACAGAGCATCCTGTGATTTTGCCCTTATGTGCYGGGGGAAAGCTCTGGTGGTGTGTTGGATTGCCAGGAGGACTCAGGGTGCTTTTCTACGCATAGACACAGCCCTGTCTGCAAAGATGCTCCTGGCAGAGCTAAGAGCACTTCCCATAGCAACTCGGTATGGCCAACCTCTCCCGCCTGTTTCCAGAGGAAGCAGCTTCTGGAGATAACTTCCTCTGGGAACACCACCCTCACCCTGACCCGGTTAACATTCGCTTATTGGAAAAGCTCAAGGTGAAGATCAGGGCCAGCTGCCTGGAGGCAGGTCCTAGTCGGAGGAACCTGGGTTGCTCTGCCTGGAGCCTAGCTTGTCTGAATTCGCTTAGCAGGAGCGAACGCGTTCATTATCTTGCAGTTTCCACTCACAAAAGGATATTTGCAAAGGGGTGTTAAAAAGCAGATTAATGAGCAAGACATTAAGAATTAAAACAATAAAAATCTGCACAATAAGTAGAGCTGCTGTCAAATGGTGTTCCTGAGGGAGATAATACCCTTCGCCTTAACTTCTTAATAAATCCATTATGATTAATGCCATTACAGAGAAAATGCTATTATTACAAATACATTGATGATAGCAGAGCTGCAGAATTAATAACACTGGATATCACTTAACTAATTAGCTGGTGTTTTCAGTAGGACCATTATTCAGATGCCTTAAAATCGAGCCTTACATTGTAGTGTCCTCTGGGCTGTCTTTGTTGCAAGGGGGCAGAATGAGAAGTGTCCCCTTCTTTTCAGCCAGAAGCCCTCTCACTTTGGCACTGTTGTTCAGATGAGCTGTCCACTTTTTGTTGGTGCCTCTTGAAGCCATGGAAGCTGTGGGTGGAGTGTCCTGTGGTGCCTGAGAGGAGCAGCTGCAGAAGGGAGAGAGTGGGAGCAGGCCCTGGTGCCTCCAGGCTGTCCTCAGCCTTCCAGGGCTGGCCGGTGCCAACCTGACAGCCAGCTCAAACTGTGGGCAAAGGCTTCACCCACTTAGAAACGTGTCCATTGCTTTCCTCATGCTTTCAGGGGTCTTCAGCTGAATTTTCCTGTGCCCCTTTTTGTTGCCTTTCCCACCTAATGCAGAAGTGGAAAAAACAGGAAATCCTCATTAGCTGGGTGTTTGCTCTGTGTGTTGCTGGTTGGCTTTTACGTGCTGGGAATGCTGATAGCTGCCTGTCTATCAAGGTTAACCCCTTGAGCGTTAAGTGTCTAATGGACTAGGTGGGTTTTAACAGGAGCTGGAGGGAGATGGGCTGGTTGAAAGTACATGATACATTGATGTTGCATTGGTCAGCAAGATCATGAGGACCATTTTCTCACCTTGGGAAAGCTGCCTCCTGTTTTCAGGTCTCAGAGCTGTGGATAGCCTTGGATGTGATTCAGCTAGTGGTGATGGTGGGGAACCAGGCTGAGTGGGGAGAGGAGGAGTGCAAAAAACATCTCTTTGCCCCCACACTTCCCTCTGCCTGCCCCAGCTATCTCATCTCCTTTCCCCTCGCCTCCAGACTCCCCCTCTGCAGGGCTGCCCCTTAGCTCCTGATCCTTGTTCTCCCAGTGTATGCTCTCTATCTGCTGCTCAGCTGTTGCTTTCCTGGGCTTGGTCTCTCCATCAGGTAGATCCCTCTGCTGGTCGTCTCCAGCCAGGCAGAGGACATGCTGGCTTCCCCTGTAACGCACCTGTTAGTAAGGTGGATTTAATGGGTGACTATCTACCAGCACGGACTTAGCAGGGCATTGCCTACACCCAGGCCATGGTGCTGTCTCTTTCCATCCTCCACCTTTCCTGATCCCATCTGCTGCTCCGTGCTGAGACAAATGAATCCTGATGCTGCCAGAGGGCTCCTTTCAGTGCCTTCAAATTAATACATACTTAAAATTCAAATGCAAATAAATTTTTAATTCTCTKAATTAAAATTATTTTCTCGTTAGAGCTGAATAATGGGATTTGAATATTAGAAATAATGGGATGTGCCTGACTTCCTGGTGAACATGTCAACCCCGTGTCAGAGTGAGGAGAGGCAGTGGCCAGCTGAGCAAGAGCCCAGGATGGCCAGGGCTGCGATCCCTTCATCCGGGGAGCGTGGCACAGCTTGACACTTGTTGCCCATGTATTTGCTCAGCACCTGGACTCTTGGATAGGAGATGCAATAGCCAAGACATCCGATGGGCTCTGATCTTGCCTGGTTTCGCTGAAGGACTGTCGCGTGGAAGCAGAGATGGCTGCACTCAGAATTTCTAAAATATTTCCTCGTCTTTTAGTGTCTTTGGAAGCTTTTAATGAATTTTTAAAAATTAATAATAATATACCCATTACAAGACTGCAGGATCAATGAGTTATTCTTGAATGGGGTGAAGAGCCCTGCGTGTATGGCTTAGTAGAATTTATTAGCGCGTATTTGTATCGCTTGCAGAGTGCTTGCTAGATGCTGTACATAAAATGATTTATATAGATCCCTGCTACTTGCAGCAACCCAGCCTAGAATAATTAAAAAGCAATTGCATTAATCATTTATTAATTATTACTAAAGTATTTATGCAGTTAAATGGTGCCTCCGTTTCATTTGTTGTCAATTTTTTTATCAGCCTTTGCTGCGCTGACAAAACCCAGAAGTGGTTAACGCATCCTGCAGACGGGTCGGGGGCTGCGCAGGGCTGTGCCCGGGGTGAGCTCATGCCAGGAGTGCCCACAAGTCGCCCTGCGGCCCCTCTCTGCACCCCCAAAAAGGAGCCGTCCCGGGACGGGGGGCAGCGGATGCAGGATGTCTCGGCTCAGGGCGCCGGCGGCGGCGCTCGGGGCGCCTGGCTCTGCTCGCGYGACCCGCGGCGGTCCGGGCACGCTGCCGTTCGCCCGCGCGCTCGCTCAGACAGCGAGGCGATCGTCTCGTCGAGGGTTAACCGAGGCCGCCGAGGAGCTCGGCTTCGAGCGCAATGTCATCCGACGCGGGTGAATTGGGGGCTTTGGGGAGAATTCAATTACAGTTTTTTTTCTCGCTGAAAATAATTCATTTTGACAATACAGTAGTTTCAGTGCTAATGAGATGCATTTTAACTGCTGTGAAGACTGTATTTTTCCCTACACTTAGTAGGCAGGATCCACATTAATTACAGTTTCAGTGCAGAAAAACCCACAGAGTTACTACCTACATTTTACTCCTGGTAATAGCAGTTTCCTTGCGTTGCCAGGAACATTATGGATTCACTTTTAAGCCACATTTTATACCAAACAACTTGATTGTGATAGCAGGGAGAAAACAATTCCGCTTTACTTAGACTCCTCGTACTGCGCTGTAAAAGGGTCGTTTATAGCAGGGAGATGAATCAGACGCGTTTAAGTCAGAATATATTCAGAATAAAAGCATTTATGGGAGTAGTTTTAAGAGCTGTTTTAAGGAATACAAAACTCACGGACAAATTAAAGCAGCAGTTCAAGGTCCCGCTGGGTTTCCCGTGAAAGTGTCAGGCACTGGTTTTCCCCCTCGAGCTCCCAGGATCTGCTTGTTGGGGCCGGAGAGGAGCCTGGTGAAGGCGGCTTGGCGATGCTGCGGGAGGCCTGCGAGCGGGTGGCGGGAGCAGGGGATGCGGCCGGTGGCAGCAGCCATGGAGCAGCACGTGGGTTGAGCTAGAGGGTCTCAAGGGATTGCTTCTTTCCAGGAAAAACGCATTTGTTCTTTGATCTATTTTTGGAGGRGGTTTTGAACTCTCTGGCCCAGCAGCACTGAATTTCCCTGGCATTTCACCTCCGCCCTCAGGTGGGAAATTTCCCTGTAAAAATCCTGTTTCAATCCCTTTTCCCYGAAGCTGCCCCTCCTTAGCAAAAGCCCGTTTGTATTTCCAAATGKCTCAGTGCAGACTGTGGGCAGGAGCCAGCCTTGCCTGTGCTACTTCCATCCATCCAAGGAAAAAGCTCTTCCTCCATGGTGAGGGCTCCTGCGGGGTGGGAGAAGTCCCCTGCGGGACTGACACCGTGGACCTTCTGGGTTGCATCCAGCTGGAGTAGCCTTGTGGCTGCTCTAAAGCCAGCTCTGAAGCATTGGCTTTGGGCTTGGRTTTTTCTTTATAGCCTTTTCCCTCTTTGAGTCCTCCATGTAGCGGTTTGGGCTGCAAGACTGAACCAGACAGCCTGAAAAAGCAGAACAGTTGTAAGCTGCATGAAGCACAAGTGTTTGATGAGGAGTTAGTAGTCCAAAGCACTTYGGAGATATTTAATAAAAGATTGATCAAATGCATTGCAGCATGCTGTATAAATCATTTTGTGTCCTTCACTTAACACCGAGGCCTCGTCTGCTAAGAGCTGGAAATCATTTGTAGCCTTCTATAATGCATCTCGGAAATCATCATGAAAAAATAAAAACAATTWTTTCTGTTAACCATTCATGCCTTTATTTAAGTATTTATACATTTTCCCTTCATTTAAAGTTTCCTTCACTTTCAGCATAGGGGAGAGCCCAAACCCACCTGTGCCAATGAACTGCAGAGCGCTGTAGCCTTCCCATGAACTGACATTAAAGCAGGTGGTGAATAAACAGGTTGTTCCTCAGCTCAGCTAGGCAATTAGATTCTTGCTTTTTTTGGCTGGAGGAAATGGCTGAACAGACAAAGATGTATTTGCTTTTGAAATGCTTCGATTATTGGGCCTGGTTAAAAATTTAGTATCATGCACAAGGTGGGGAGATGTCTTATATTTCTATTTAGCTTCCCTGAGGAGCAGCAGTGCATGAGGAAGAGGAGATGGTGTTATCTGTAGCTAGCTACAGTGGGATTAGCGAGGAAAGGAGAGGGTCTTTTGGAAGTGGTTGGCATGTAGAACTGGGGAGTGAAATATATGGTCTCTGCAAAGTAGAGGGTGCATGTTGGCAAAATGCCATGAGAAGGATCTCATCTTGCTTTTTCCTTCATTCCCTCATTCCTTCTGAAACAAATGCTGCTCTTTTCCCAAAGTGTTTGAAATTTTTTGGGTGGTATTTACAGATAAAACAGAAGCAGGGGCTCACAGCTTTGTCATACCCCTGCTGCAGGCTCCCTGTTTGCTGAAGCTCACAGTAAGAAGTTGATTAAGGGGGCCAGACTTCCTAGCATCCTTTGCACCTCAAGTCTGCTGGATGTTTTTGAAGACATGACAAGCAAGYAGGTGCTGAGACCCTAAAAATCTGAGTCCTTTTGAAAAATCAGGCCTGTATTTCAGGCAGTCATAACCTGATGCTGCTCTGAACTTTTTTTGGCCCATTGCGCTGGGTGCCCTGGGGATAAGGGCAGAGGCTAGAGTGCTGGTGAGCAGTGCAGGCTTTCACAGAGCTGCGAAACCCAGGTATTTGCAAATGGGAGCCCAATTCCTGAAGAATCATCAGGTTTATTTCATTTGGAATGGGATTAAAAAATAAACAGAGACTCATTGTCCTTTTATTTTCTTGCTGCTTGCAAGAACACTTGGATTGCATTTTGTAGGTGTTCTCTGCAGTAACAACAGCTGAAAATGCACCTGTTTTAAAAACAGGAATTTAAGAGTCTCAGCCAGTCCTTGGATCCCAGAAGCCAGGGCTTTCAGAAGTATGGAGAGGGGAATAAAATCCCCATGCTGGCTGTTCACAGCTGCAGCGCACTAGATGGAGCTACAGGATAGCTGGCTGCCTGGTGGCTGCCCAGCTGCTCCAGATCCATAACCCACCAAAAGAAGGTGACTGGACACAGGGAGCTGATTAGGGTAGTCTGAACTCAAGGCACCTGCGGGTACCTCACCCGTCCCAGCAAAGGCCCCAGGATGCATTAGGCTGACCACATCCGGTGCCAGCTCTCCAGTTTTGCTCCTTGCAGGTGCAAACAGTTCTTGGTGTGCAATCCAGAAAAGCCCACAGGCCGAGAGCCTTCCCCCAGACCACCCAGCACACGGTTTGTGGAGGGGTATTGGTGCTCACCCATAGGCTGAAATGCAAATTAGTGTATCTGTCTGCTTGATCCTTTCCTCAGTTTCCCTCACTAGGATGGGCAGCACCCTCTTACAGGCCCTGTTTCAGACATTACAGGGTAACTCATCTCAGTGTTATGCTAAAGACACACGGGGAGTTCAGGTGGCTGGAGCTGCTCCTGAGCATGTGGGAGACAGTGATACCACTGGCAGTGATGGTCAGGAGGGATTTAGCTTATACTCAACACTGATTTATTGCAATCTGCCTTTTTGTTTGTAAAACTACTGCTGATTTTTGACCAAAAATGTTGTCAGGAAGGTTTATCAGGCTTGGGATGGGGCTTCTGATCTGAGACTAGAACTGTCATCCTCCAGAGTCACTGTCACCAKGGTGCGAGGGCACAAAGACTCCAGGTTGAATTTCTACACTCACAAGGCCATGAATTTGGTTTCTAAGAGGGTGCTCAGATATCCCAGCTACTTAGGCTGTGTATCACTGGAGACCTTCTTTTTTGTCCCAGAGTGGAACAGGGTAACTTTAAAGAAAGACCTCCAAAATAGCTGAGTTGAGAAAATCAGTTTGCAGGTGCTGTGAGGCACCAACCGTTTTCACTTCAGCAAGAGTCACCTGAYGCTGTGAAGACATTTGACTTGTCCAGATTTATCTGGCCTCTCAGCCTTTTTTTTTTCTTTTTTTTCTTTTTTTTTTCCTTTTTTTACCATCATTCTCACTTTGCGAGCTGGGGCCCAAACAAGGTCAATGTTAACTCTGCATTTAGCAGGTGAGGCCAGGCCAGGAGCACCTGCTGCCCCTCTACTCCATTAAATGCTCTTATCCCACTGCCTGAGCGAAAAATTGCTGGATGACTCAAGGACCATTTTCTGGGTCAGATATGCTATCTAAAATGCCAGTTCCCCCCTTCCAACAACCAATCTCCCTGTCTCTTCTGTCAGCCCCTTGTGAGAAGCAGGCATGTACCCTCCTCTTCGGTCTCAGGAAAGCAAAGTGGTGGTAGATATTCCTTGCAGCTGGCCTCAAAGGATGACGGTCCCCTAGATGTGGTGTCTGAAATGCTGGCTCCAGCTCTATATGTCAAGGTAACAGCAGCACCCTCCAATTTTAGCAAGAAAGTCATTAAAGCACCTAATGTTTTTATGTTGTAGCAAGTACCCTTTCCTAGGCTCACTTTCCCCAGCCCTTCCAGGGCAGCCGCATGGGTTGGCCGAGAGGCTGTGCCCCTTGCTGCAGCTGATGCATGGCTCCCAATGTTGCTCTAGCTGAGGAGGTCAGCCCAGGCTCTGCAGGCAGACGCACTCTTGGTGGCATCTTGGTCTACTGCYCTGGCTGCACTAGCACTGAGGCTGTGTGAAGAGTGCATCTGTCCTGCCTCAGCAGAGCAGGAATAATAGGAATCACACTTGCTGGGGAGGGTTGCAGCTTGCAGATAAAAAGGAGAATGAAGGAGAACTCACGTCAGCTGTAAGAAAGGTGGAAATACCTATCAGAAGTGGGGAAAAAACAGTAAAAATTGAATCTGGAGGAATTCATATGAGAATGGAGATTTCACCATTTCTTTAAATGAAAGTTGCTCCCAGGTTCAGGTATCCTAAATTCTTCTTAATTCTTCTGGTAGACACCTGTGAAGGTTAAATGGCAACCAATAGGAAGTACTGGGTCCAGTTAGCAAGAGGGAAGGAAAGAAAACATGCTAGAGGAGCAGTCCTGGTGGAGCTTTTTGTTATCTCTGAAGGTTTTAGCTCTTCAGCAAAATCCTTGTTTTCAGAGATTTAAGATTTAATTTAAGAAAAGAAAGATTTTATTTAAAAGCCTATATACAAAGGGGTTTAGAGCTCAAAATGTGACTAAAAAAAAAAAAAAAGAGAGAGAGAGAGAGAGAGAGAGTGAGAGTGCTTTCTCCTGAACTGGGAAGATGATGAAGATTAGGTTACTGGCAAGTATCAGCTAGCTGTTGTTGCTTCTGGGGAAGAGCCCTTGTGCCGACACACTAAGATTAGCTCTAGTGCTGTGCTCGTTCATGGCCTTGCTGTGGGGTCTCAGCCTGGGCTCTACTACCAAGTAAGGCTCTGGTGTTAGGAATTTCCAACTGTTTGTTACTTTTTACATGAAAACATTGTTGATGTTGTGTCTGTTGATGTAGACTGCTGCAAGCTTTCAGGAGAAGGGGTCAGCTGGTGAAACCTTTGCTGGAAGAGAGGTCTGTGAGGCTGATTCCAGCCCTGTGTCACAAGTTATCCCCTGCTGCTCTGCTTCCCTCTGCCCTCTTCTGCCCCCAAAAGTAGATCTACTTTGAGGTCTTTGCTGCAAAGAAAGGGTAGCTATCTGTTCAGCCTGCCTGGACTTCTACTTTAATTCTYATTTCTGTATCCTCTGTGCTACCTGTATTAGCTGGGAAGACAGACTAACTTGCAAATGTTGTATGCCCATAGCTATTCTCACTGTACTTCTCTAGAAGTACTGAAAATCTCGTAAGTGACCTGGTGGAGCCTGAATATTAGCCCAGTTTTATTCACCAAAGAGGAATGGCTATTTTGGATCTATTTCAGAGAAACAATCATGATTTTGATTCTTCTTTGCAATGAATTGACCATGACAAGTTTTCTGGTTCACCAGCTCCATAGGTCTGCCCACAGAAATTTTCCCTGTTCTACTACTTGAAAGCAGATAGCAGCATATTCTGTAGTCATGTTGAAATAATGTGTATTTCTATGCCTCAGTATATGGATGGTCAATAGGGAGCAGTCCATCTTCATGTAATTTTAAATATCTTTCAACTAAATAGAGGATCCAAATGTGAAACCCCACACTTGGGAACTTCATGTAGATTTGTAAGCTGCTTTGGAGGAGTTAGGGTGCATAAAGCAGTGATTGCAATTGAGAGAGACATAAATATCATTTCTATGTCTGGCAGCTATAACCTTGCTTGAATATTGTTCATCTTATTTGGAAGGAATATAGGCTCACTTGGCTTGTTCCATCAATCTAAAAGTTGCAAAGATAGGACTGAGGAAGTAGTTCTGATCATGAAGCAAACTGCAAAAGACTTGAAAAGGCAACTGGATGTCATCTGACACCAAAAATGTTATTTTCAGTTCTTTCTAGCAGGTTATTTATTGAGGAATGGATGCTCTTGCACTCTTTGGAAAAGAGCAGAGCTGGTGCGGAGAGATATCTTTTTTTGCATTCATCAGAAAGCAATGTGCTGTGTTTTGCTGACCCTTTTATTTGGGATGAGCTGGAAGCCCCACTGGAGTAGCAGAGTGATGGTGTACGTGGACAGGAGAGTAACACTGGGACACTCGGGAGTTTGTTTATCCTGGAGCACAGAGCTGGAACGTCTTAGTTATGCTGCCAAGTGATGACTATGGACTACCTAGTCCACAGTCTCAGTAGGGGTATTTTGGAACTCTAGGCTCAGATTGCACCTCCAAGCATGGTTACATAGTGTGCGACTGTTCAATTCTGCGGTTATCTGGCAGGCAAAGGTCTGATCCTCTGTAGTCCAAAGTTATCACAGTGATGGTAAATTCAAGGTAGGTGCAGTAATAATGCTTCTTCCCCCACTCCCCCTCCAAGGTCAGCTATCTACTTTGGGTTTTTAGCGAGTCAAATCATATTTATGAATAATTCATTCTACAAACTTTTTGATTGTCGACAAAGTGATTTGTGAATAAATGTTTTCATTACTTGGTTGGCTCTGTGGATGGATGAATAATATCCATCAAATAAATTATTCATCTTTTTCTCTCCTTGCCATCATCAGATAAATTCCTTGTGATTTATATTTGTTCATTATTCATTTGGCTATAAGAAACAGATATATTAGAGATGGGTTAAGGGCTAGATCTGCTTTGTTTAAACCAATGACAAAGCTATCATTGAAATTGGAGGCTGTAGCAACAAAGATCTCATCCCATGTAGTTTGAGTGCCCTCAGAGCAGTGGTGCTCAGAGCTGCTACATGGGCAGCAACAGCCCTGGAGTCCATGCTGAGGGACAAACCACATTGTCCTGCTCTGATAACTGACCTCCAACTTTTAGATTCCCTCTGAAATGTCAGAGCAGCCCATGGGTTACCTTTTGCCAGAAACCTCAGCTGGAAACCATCCAGCTCTCTGGATGGCTGATGAAGTATCTCCATTGTCCAGGTTGTGGCTGCTGCAAATGGACATGTGATCTTGAAGGGTGAAATCCTCCTAAGGTGCCTGGTGTACTGGAGTCCAGGGACAGCAGAGACTGCACACCTAAACTCTGGAGGGAGATTATCAGTCCTTATAGCAGCTTTTGCTGTATTTCTCATAACATGGGCAGCCTGAAACCATAATCCTTTCCTTGGGCTCCCACTCCTGAACCTCCTCAGGCAGGCTGCTTTTTGCTCCCTGACAAAGCTGTGCCAGCAGCCTAGTCCAGAATGCAGTGACAGGGAGGCAATAGCCATTTGCCAAAGGCCAGAGAGGTCTGCACATGGTATTGCATCCTCCAGAGGCAGGGTGCTGCTGGGCTCAGATGAGCACCTCAGTGAGGTGATAAGAAATGAGCTCAGTTCACCTCTTTGGCTCCTGGTGTTGATGGGACTCTGAGTAACTGGCCACGGATATCAGGGTACCAGGTTTGCAGAAGTTCCCTTGGGGCAACCCTGGTAGGGGTAGATCTTCCAGTATCTTCTCTTCCAGCTCCTTCATCTTTTAAAACAGACAAACGAGCAGAGGAGAGCCAGAAGAGTGTCTGTTTTTTTTTTTTTTYCCCTTCTGATCAATGGGCAGGTGCTTGGGACTTTCCTGCTTCTTAGCAGTTTCTTGTTCAAAATATTTCAGTAATAAGAATGCAGGAAGACTTTTCAGTGGTGCTAGAGGAGGCAAGGGGACAGGACTGCATTTGGTTCCACTATGAAAACAAGCAAAAGGAAACTTTCATACAGAAGCTGACCAAAGGAATAGAAACATGAGAGGTGTCTTTTGTTCTTGCTCAGAGGTGACCTTTTGTTTGTCCGTCTGATTTACAAGCATTATGCTATTCCCCAGTCCTGGCATTGCAACAGTTTCAAGTTTCAAACTTTTGCTTTCTTTCTTTATTACAATTCAGAAAAGTGTCTGCAATTATTTTCTTAATAATGGAAAAACCATCTTTCAATCACCCTCCCATAGCTTAATGACAAGTGAAAATGTTCTTCAAACTCCCCTTTCTCCCCCAAAAACTTCAGGAAGAGAACAGTTTCACCTTTAAAAGGTGAATAGCTTGGAAAGGTTCCTGCATATGAATGGCAGAAGCAATAATGGAGCTTATTTTGTAACCTCAGTTCTAGTGTACTTTGCCAGACACCTGCTTGTAGTAACAGGGTGATCTACAAAACGTGTTTGCACTGAGCCTTAGAAGACAAGAAAAACTTTGATTTTCATTCACATCATCTAATGTGACAGTTTCAGCTGAATGATCAAATACAGATATAAGTGTCTAGATTCAGCTGGAAGGAGGAAATGACAACTGAAGAAAAAAATGTAACTGAAGCAGATGAAAGGAGATCCATCCTCCACAGACAGAGAGGAGGCAGAGAGTGCTGACTGCCCTTCCTTTAGCGTTTCCTGGCCTGAACACATAATGCATTTGGGCAAAGGCTGGACTCAGCTCACAGGCCACCTGGCTCTGATAGAAGCCGGAGAGTGCTGTATCGCAGCAAAGGCTTTCTCATGTGGTGTGTGAGGTGGGAGCCTCATAAGCCTGCAGTCCCTGAGCTCTGAAATGGAGCTTGTTTTTGCAGCCTGGTTAGATCAAAAGTGATGCAGGTACCTCATGTAACAGTACCTGACTTCTCAGGATGTTTTAGGTAGGGCTCCATGGAAGACTTGATCCTTCCATTTGTGTGCTAGCTGCTGCTGGTAACATCCAGGAGACAAAGCCTCATGTATAAATATGTCTCAGTCATTATTCTCTCATTTCAAAAGGTCTCCAGAGAAAGACATGTCTCTTAGACCTGTGCAACCAAGGAGTCTTATCCTATGGGCCAGACTAACAGCATCTCAGAGAAACAAGGCTTGTTATGATGAGTGAGACTTGGCTCTGTGTGGGAACTTTGGTTCAAGTGTGCAAATAGCTGCCATCTGTGCAACAGACCAAAGCTGCTGTGTCTTCTGCAAATGTTGGAAATAGGCAATGTAAATGCAGGGTGGCAGGTGGATGGCTCAGGGAGATGGAGACTAGTGGGTCAGTTGCTGTGTGTGTTCCTCCTGATGAAGATTTTCAGGCTTCTGTCTTCCAGCCTCTCTGCCAGAGAGCAGAGAGAGGCCCAGAAAAGTGCTAAAGAAACACGCCTGGGTCTCATGATGTTCAGTAAGATGGTGCCTGTGGAAAAGCAATAATGGCTAGAAGTAATGATGTTAGCTGCTTCTAGAGTCTCTTATCTGTGAGTAGTCTGTAAAAGTGTCACCTCCCTACCACCATGATAAAGTGGTTTAGATTACTAGTCTGTCCTCCACAGCTGAGAGGGCAACTGCTCTCTGGAAAGACTTTGTACCTCTCTAAAAGTCACCTGGAAAGCTGCTGAAGGCAAGCCAGGGGCCTGACTCTCAGGTATAACTGCTAGACCATGCTTCCTTAATTCCCTTTGCACGACTCTGTGTGCGTAGGTCCTTGATTCAACTTTTTTTCATGGTCTGATTTCTAGTAGATAAGGCCAGGGCTCTGGGATTGGCTGTCAGACTCCATCCTCTGAAGACAGCTGTTAAGGGCAGCCTGGTTATCATCTTGCTGGTGATGTAGACCCCAAGCTTCACCTGAGTGTAGCTGGGTACTAGTTAGAAAATCCGATCACTCCACCAGTCTTGTCTCCCTTGTTTCATCACCTCCTGCTTGTTCTCCTGTGCCCCCCAGGGAAGAGCCCCTCCCTGATTAGGGTAGATGGATGTCCAGGTGGAGCATGCTCATCGGATCAGCACCCTTCAGCTGTTGAGGGCCATGTGGGCTGGCTGTGGAAACACTCCTTGTTGCTCTTTGCAAAGCACAAGGCAGAAACTGCTGTGCAGGGGCTGCTACTGAAGCTAACCTGCCCCAGGGACCACTGATGGGTGTTTGCTCTGTCTTTGGATCAGATAAGAAGATTTTCAGTTTTTTTTTGTTTTTTTTTTTTTTTTTTTTTTTTTTTTTTTTTTGCTGCTTAATGGCACAGACCGGATGTCCTATTGTACTTGAGGTTGATGAAAAGCAGTTTTCCCACAGGCAGACTTCAGGCCTGCTAATTAAACACATCATTTCCTTTTGGCTGTAAAGAAAGCTTTCCAAGTGGAGTCTGTTTGGGAGTGGGGGTAGTCCAGCAGTTTTGTTTTGGTAGCAGGAGCTCCAGGAGGTTTCCACTGAGATGCCTCCCTCATGCTGAAGCCCAGGTGTCTTTAGCTCAGCTGCTGGAGCTTTTGGTTCACCAGTAAGTTTTTCTAACACACATTTTACACAGAATATTCTGCAATTTGCTTGAAATTAAAAATGTAAAAGTTGGGCAAAATAAAATTTATTTAATAACAAATTAAATAGTACAATGGATTCTGCACTGATAGTATTCTGGATTTTCATATTTTGTTCAGTAAACTCCTGTGTTCATGATAGTTTATCTGAAACTGTAGCAGAACTTCTTTCCAATTGCACTGAACTAGCACAGAATGTAGCAGCCTTGTTTCACCTTTTAGGTCAGGCTCTCCGCAGAGCAGAGAGGGCCTTGGCTATGCTGTAAGCATGGTGGGGGCCAATTATGATCTTAGATGGACAACAGTAAGAAGAGTGTCCAATTGGAGTCAGTCATGTAGGTATAAAATTGATTGATGGAAGACAGCTTGATAGGGACCAGATGACAAACAGTCTTGCACACCAGAAAGGTGGTAAACCATGCTTTTTTTGGAAATCAGCATGAACTCTTGTAATTTCTGCAGGCAGGTGAAGCTGTTAGTCAAGCATTTCATCTTTCCTGTTCTCAATATCATCTTTCAGCTGTTTTCACGATTACTTTTTAAATGAAGACCAAATGGACATATTTCCCAGGCTCTCTCCCTCTCTACCTGATAACATGGTGTTCCTGAGAAGTGGTGCCTTGGAGCTAGGGGCTACCTGCAACTTCTAAGTGGAGATAGCATCTCCCTTGGCTCCAGGGGATACAAGATGAATCTCAGTCTTTTTCACTGCCTCACTAGTTTAGTGTTTTGCTGATGAGAAGATCTATTTCTTGTGGGCTGGGCAGTGCACTCCTTTTCTCAGCTTAACAGCATGGATGGTGTTGAAAAGCTGAGGCCAGCTTGTGCTGGAGGTGTCCTGACTCAATCACTCCTGCTCTTCTCAGTCTGGGCCTCTCCATGCACTGCCAGGTCTCCTGCCTGGTCTTTCCTGGTTCTCCCCTTGGAGGTGACTCCATTCCTCTTGGCTCTGCCAATTGCCTCAGATATGGGGCCGGGAGGGGGGGGGAGGGAAGTTGCAGATTTTTTTCAAAATAATTTTCCACTCAAGGACACTTAGGCTAACTGACCTCAAAGCCAGGAAGGACCTGAACTGACCTCTCACACAGCAAGGAAATCCTCCCCATGGCTTCTGCCTTGAGTCCAGCATTTTGTTTTTGCAAAGACTCTAGACTCTCTGGCCAGCCTTAACCTAAAAACCTTTCAGGTAGGAAAATCTCCACACCCACAGACAAGGTTTTCCAGAGGGAATTTTCAATGAAAATGGGCCCAGCTTTCAGCTGTGTTTCTGCAATGTTAAAGAATGCCTCTATTTTGGACAGTAAGGTGATAGTTGTGACTTCCATGTAGGCAAACACATGGGCTGATTTTGGGGCAGAATAGATAACACTTAGGCTGTCCCATGTGAGCAAGTAAAACCATCTCCCGCCTATATGTTGCAAGCGGTGGTATTAACTCTGAGTTTATTGCAAACAAATTTATTGAAGATGGCCATACAAGTGTAGTCATAGCAAGTGAATCTTGCTGCACATTTGTTATTGCCTCAGTCCTGGTTTCTTGTTAGAGGTTCTCTTAACTCCTGGAGAGTAACCTTGAGAGACATCCCAGCTCAAGAGGAGATTCAGCACTGTGCAGCCTGTTGCCATTTGGGAGAGCTCAATGGACTCTAGGCTGCAGTGCTATTTATGGGCATGGAGTTTGACTCATGGTCATACAATATTTGGTGTGGAGACGTACCTTTTTTGCTGAACTAATGCCCTTCTGGGGAAAATATACCCTTTTTGCTGATCTCATGCCCATTTCTGGCCTCACTAGTTGCAACCAGTACTGCCTAGTTCCTCCTGGACAGTATAGGGCACCGTTAGTCACTTGTGGTCAGCTGGGGCCCAAGATAAGGTGGTGGAGGGGGGCAGTAGTTGAGCTCTGCCACCCTTTGGGCCTGAGACTGGTGGGGTGGGGGGAAGCAGCTGAGCTCCACCATGCTACAGTTGCTACAAACTCTGGCAATGAGGAAAAAAGTCTTCTGTGTGCTCACCTCCCACAGAATATGGAGAGCTGTCAAATGGCAAGTCCTCAAGCCATAGTGATGAGGGTGGTGTTTCCAAACATGCATGAGCCTGTCGCTCTGCAGATGTGTTGAGACAGGGAGCTGAGTAGAGTGGGCAAGGGAAGGCCTCAGGACTCACTTGCACTGGGCTGAGCCTTTCTTCCTGGAAGCAGAGACAGTGGGACTTAGGCTTTGCTGTGGCATCTCTCGTGCTGTGGAGACCTTGGAGCTTCTTTGAAGAAAAGCAGAAGAATAAGTGCATGATGTGAGCATGTGTGACTTGGGAAAGGTGGGGTAACTTAAAAAGCTGAATTCCTATGAAACTTCTTAAGCTGATGCAGGAGAAGATTTCACTCTGTGCCCTGTCACATTATATCTGGCCATCCCCAGGGTGTTTGAGATGTAAGGAGACGTGTTACTGGATAGGATGTACACCAGGAAAAGCCCTTCAGCTAAGGGGATCAGTAAGAGACAGATTAGGAGCCTGGCTGGGAAAGCATACTTCACTGCTACTCCAGATCTTACATTTCACACATGACTTGTTGATCTCGGAGAAGGACAGACATGCTGCTGTAGGTGGATTTGGAGCAGGCTGAGAAGCTGGTGCCTCTTGCTGCTAGACCCTGCCTGTAGCTGGGGACTGCATCCCTGGGGGTGAGGGTCAGCAGGCAGGCATGTACCTCCTTACAGCTGGGAAGTGAACACAGTTCCCTGTGCACCATCATGTAGCACATTTCAGTGCTGGAGCTGTGATCTCCTGTTGATGGGTGGTAATTAACAGCTGCCAGGAAGAGTGGAAGGTACTGATTTCTGAACTTGCTCAAATGTGATCCACAGATGCTCACCTGTTGAAACTCTAAATTAATATCCTGCTATGTGTCTTCTAAATTCTTGACAGACCTTAGAAGTTAAGCAGGTGGCTCACGGTCCTGTTTGRTTGGGTATCTAAAGTCTAGGCATCCTTAGACATGTTAAGGGATTCAGTAAGCAAAGTATTTCCAGAGTCCTCTAGACAGTACTAATGTGACAAGCTAAGACTTGGTTTTCATGGTTTGTTTTTGCATTCACGCAAAAACAATTTTCTCCCCATTTTTACCTCCTAATGTTCCACCTTCAATTGTGCATCTTGTTCCAGAGAGAAAGGACAAAAATGCTCTTTTTTGAGGTTTAACCAGAATAATCTGTTCTGATTCAGCATGTGGCACTCTGGTCAGCTGTATCAATAGAGCAGAAGAGTCATTTAACAACAAGTAAAATTAGAAAATGAAGTCAGGAGCTGCTTACGCTGAGAGTGTGACCAGATGGAAAAACCCATGGCACTGTGGCCTGATGGAGGTGCGCAGTGTCGGCCTCAGAGGAGCCCATTTGTGCTGATTATGCTCTGTACCCACACGTCTGCCATGTACAGGCTGAACTTGAGTATGAATCATTCAGGCAGTGCAATTGAACATGTTCTACCCCATGTCTTGGAGGACACCTTACCTTCAATCACACTTGCTCCTGCTGGGTGCCACATGTCAGGACTGCAAGAAGGCAGATGGTCTCTTTCAGGCTCACAAAGAAAGCAGGGCTGCAAAGAAGAAGGGAAAAACAGCCATGACCTCTTCAAAGGCTGAGGGTGAGAAGCAAGAACAAGGAATCTTACAGGATGGCAGCAAAGGACAGGGCTAAGGGGACATGTCAAGATGCCAAAGCAGAAAGAAGCAGGCTAGGGGAGACTATGCAAGGGCCCTGAACCTTCTAGACATGCTCCTCTCCGGATCTTAGACTGGCATCGGGGAGATGAGTTCCAGGATTGCTCTAGTGTCAGTAAGGAGCTGTGAAAGTCCTTGTCAAAACACATCTCTCTCCTCAGAGCATGCAGAAGATCAAAACCCATCACTACTAAAGTTGCCCCATTGGCTCCAGTGATGTCATCTCATCTGTGTAAGAAGGTCTCCTTTTTGCTGCTGACCTTGTCTGATAGGGTAGAATCTTTTTGTTTTCAAGGTATGGCTTTAATTCTTTTGTATTTGGTTTTCCTGGAGTTTCTGTAGTAAAGTTCACTCTTTTTTTCACAGTCAAGTGCAAATATTGTGTGTGTTCGTGTTAACAGCATTCTGTTTAACCACTACGTTTTGCTGCTGCTGCTACAGACTCCTCTGGTCCTCAAAAATCGTATAAAAAGTAGCTCCTAACAGCCTTGAAGAGTGGACAAGAATTAGTCAGGTTGTGCTCTGACTTCCTTTATTTACAGACAGTGTCTGGTGGCTCCCTCCTCCTTTTGAATATTTTGAGTGGCAGAGAAAGGCCTGAAAAAAAGCCCTAGAGCCATTTCTCTCATCAGAGAACCAGCAGAGTTTAGGCCTTTTTTCTACTGCCTTCCTCAGTGTGTTAATCTACGAGCTCTAGAAGTGTATGTAGGAACAATATTTGGATTTAATCCTTGTTTACTTCCCAGCAATATGATAAGTAAATAACTTTCTGTTGAGTGTTTTTAATGGTGCCACTGTTTGACATAGGCCATCAAACCAATCTTGTATCAGGCCTATGCCCAGTAATAGCTCATTCTAAGCTGCACACTGACTGGATTCAATAGGAATCTTTGCCTTGGACTAGGACTTTTCATTGCCCTAAGCTAACTCTGATGCTTGGTGGACTAAGCTCACCATCATTGGCCACATGAAGTTTAGGCATCTCATTATAGCTAATTTCTTAGGCTTTTTGCAGAGGCAATGGAGATTAGGTACCCTGGAGGGCAGTCCATCTAATTTGGAAGTTGGTATCTAAAGACAGATAGACTGGCAGGCTCTCAGGAGACATTGTCTCCAGCACCTCTCCAAGCCCAGGGTGCCTAGGTTAGATTGGACACTGAAGAGAGATCCATGTCATCCAGCTTCATGTGTCTCCAGTACAGATAGCTACATCTGTGTGTGCTTTACAGGCTTCCATTGGAGTCAAGAGAGAAATAAGATCTTCTAGAGTGTGATTCATCTCACCAGATTTAGCTGTCTGAATTAGATGAGAATATCTGTCCCTTAGGAGTGTGTATTTTTCACCATGGAGCCTTTTAAAAGGCATCTGAGTGACTAGCTTGGACAGAGTTGTTGCACCTAAATTTGGACAAATGAGCTTCTCCCCTATTTCTTTTTTCTTTTCTTTTTTTTTTCCTTCATCCTCTCCTTCCAATAGTACGTGAATTAAATCCTCCTAGGTAAAGCAGACTTAAGTTCTCTGCTCTTTCTGCTCCCAAAACATGGTGTGAAATGCTATTTTAAAGTGTTTTACTCTGTGAAACAACATATTGCACTGTTCTCCATTCACTTTCAATTCTATGTAACTTTTTTCACTGAAATGGGCTCAATGATCTCAGGAAATAATTGGTGAGCTTGTTAGACTAATGGGATTTTTATTTCCAAGGCTATAGATCAAACAAGTATGCCTGAAAATTCATTATACATGCAGYGTGCACTAAATAATTATTCTTCCCCATGAAAGCACTGGAGGAGAGACTATGACAAGGTATAGCTTTAAAAAACCTGTTTGATTTATCATTTATAAAGCAAAGTTCACATTAGATGTGCTAGTTAAATATTCAGCAAATAGTCAGTCACTTGATTAGCCAGGGTGCAGGAGGAAAGCTTGGCAAGAATGATGACTTTTCTTATTTGACTTTACTTTTTGTCTAAAACTGAACAAAAGAGAAAGCGAGCCTGTTCTGGGTTCACTTCTGTTCTGCTAGCAAAGACAGCCCTTGAGGTTGCTGGAAATGGCACAATCTTATGCCACTCACATCTGGCCAAGTGTGATGCTCTCCTACTTTCCCAGACCCCAGGGCTTGGGTCTCCATTCTTCTTCCCCTCTGCTCTCATTCACACCTGGAGAAAACAAAAGCAAACCTCAGTGTTCAATTAGGAGAGGAGCTGGGTGCAATAACTTTGTGTTTTGGCATGGATGGTTACCGGAGAGAGTTTTTTTTTCTGCAGCAAAGCTTGCATTTATTCCTAACTTTTTTTTTTTTTTTTTTTAATGAGTTTTGCCTTTGGTGTATTTGCAAATTGCAAGTAATTGTAGAGTTTGCAACTCATTTTCACAGCTCTATCTGAAAACTGAACAATCTGAAGGATATTTTGTCTGTCTGTGTAGGATGGAGTTGCCCTCTCTGTGTTTGATATTCTTCTATCCAGTATATGGTATTTTTCATTTGTACAATTGGTTAAAGAGCTACTCATTGAGATTTTTCCATAGAAATGCCTATTAAAAAAGTCAAAAGTGAATATTCCCTCTGAAAAATGGATCATTGCTTGGGCTACAACAGGAAAAAAAAAAACAAAGAAAGATTAATATTTGTAAAAACGATAAAAAGTATTCTCTATGAAATGCTTGAAAAAATTCAAGCAAATTAAAAAAAACCCCTCAAACTTACTTTTTTTCTCTATTTTTAAGTAAGTCTCATTTTGCGGTCACAGAAAATAATTTTGAAGAAACAATTTGAGAATGTTTTTGCTGTCTRTTTTATTCACTTAGTATTTGCCTTCCTGGTCCTCCATCACATGGCATTGTTTCTCCTCAGGGTGGGACTGGTCGGTGAGCAGGGAGGAGGAAGACTTTGTTTAGCTCCCTTACCTGAGACTGCATCAGATGCTTAAAGGAAGACACTCCTTTCCTGACTGAAGATGCCAACAGAAAGCTAGAGAAGACTCCCAGGGCTCCCTGTACATGATCTTCATGCCTCAGSTGCACCAGAATGGAGTGGCTGCCTCTTCCCCTGCTGTCTGGGTTCTGGTGCTCCAGGCTGGGGCCTGAAAACCCACACTGAGAGGACATGAAAGGACAGACCGTTATGGTGTGAGTCAGCTTTGTTTACACCCTCTCACCTGCAACAGAATTGCTGTTAGCTCTTGGGCCACCAGGAGGTCTTTGCACTGGCAATCGCATGGATGCCCCTCCGTTGTCTGGTTTCAGGGCTGTGCTCGGGCACACCTCTCCTCTTCCCACGTGCTGGGGGTTATGGGTTTTGTTTGTTCCTCCTGTGGGTGGAGTGGAGTTCTTCCACTATCTTTAATCTGGATTTGTGTGTGCAAAAAGCAGAGGAACCCCCTTCTAAGCCTAAATGCTAGATCCTTAAAGGTATTAAGGCACCTAACTCCTATGAATTTCCCTGTGATTTAAGTTCCTAAACCTCTGAGATCACATTTGCAGAAGCACTTACAGCAGAGCAAGGACTTGAACTCAGGCTTTCTAAGCATGAGATCTGAACTGCAGATCCATTCTTCCATTCTGCACATGTGCTATTAATTTAATAAATGATTTAATCACTAATCCGTGCCTGATAGAAAAATTGGTGCCCTTGGTGGCCAGTGGCCACCTGTAAGCCATCCAGGCCTAGCCTAGATGCTCTACTAGGAGCAGGGAGGGTTGTAGCATATTGCACTGGTGTTGCCCATGGTGAAATGACTCTTTGCAGTGCTCTCTGAGACGTGTCTCAGCTGAATTGTGCTGAAGGCAATGTCAAAATGAACGTCACAGTCTAGAATGAATCTTGTTCCTGATTAATCCAGCTTTTGTGGAACCACTGTTCATCAATCATGTTAACTGTGGGTGTGCTAAAAGAGGAAAGGGAGTGTATCTGAATGATGAAATGCACATAAGGGTACACAGAGTAAGTGGGTAACTAATAGCTAAGCTGTACACTTTCGCTGGAGTGTGCCCACTGGGATGGAAGGGAGTGGTTGCCTCCATCCATTCGGGAAATACACTCAGTGTCTCATGATGGAGGTGTTCAGTCCCCACTTTTGCTAAATGTTTGCAACTGTTTCTTCTTGGGCAAGTTTTTCCGTGGCAATTTTTCAAAAGACCACAGCAGYACCTTTCAGAAAGTGGTAGAGTAGATAGAGTACATTTTTTAATAAGACGCATACAATTACTCCACATGCATATGAGAAACAAGCAATCAAGCATGCTAACAATCAGTTACACTAATAACCAGCCATTTGTTTCAATTGCTGCTAACCTCTGGTCACAGCTGCAAAAACAGTTCGTATTGTGCAACAGTTGTGTTGAGAGGCCCGGAACATCCCTGTTCTTTCATGCACTGCATAAAAGCGGGATGATAATATGTAGCCCCCCAGAGAAATAATAAACTTAATTAATCTACARGTGACTGTGAAATTCTCAGCTGCAAGGTGCTGCGTGAGTGTGAAGTGTTGCTTACAATGTTTGAAGACTTATGTTAGTTTTATACACTGTGCTTCATAAAGGAATCTAATCTCCTATAGTTCCCTCTAATGCTAAGAAGATTCAATGAATGAAAAGCATCTCTATAGCTCYAGTTGCTGAATTTCAGCATGAGAAGCAGCAAACAAAACCTGATGTAAATGGAGTTCCTAATCAAGTTGGACAGAAGGAACATTTCCTCTCCTGYTCCCATTTATTGGGCCAGTATTACTACAATGCAACATGTTAGTAGGATTAAWTATCTATTTGAACTTGGCTTCTCATGTACTTATGGGTGACAAATTAATTTTAATATTATTTATTCTGTGATTTTTAATAATTCATTTGGATGTGTTCGTACTGGTAATTAGAACATGTAAAGTAAGAAACAGAGCTCACATAAATTATTCCATGGCATTCATTATTTATTTGACCATCTATAGCTGTGCAAAATATACTGAGAAAATATGTACATTAATTAATATGTACATTATAATTTAATTAGCCCAATTCCTTTTTYTTTCAAATATGATTTGGATGTGTGAATAGCTGGAAAGGTTTTGCTCATGTCTTTTGAATTATTTAGGTTTAACAAAGTGTTCTATGATTGGGATGTGGAAAACAGCTCATGGTCAGTGTTTCTGCTGGCCTATATGAGCAATGRGAAAGTTGTTTTATCAAAAGCATCCCTTTATGCTGAGATTCCTGGGCCAGTCTCGGAGGTGGGTGTTTGTCTGTGCTGTACAATCCCTCCTGCTTGAGCTGGAGTGTTGAAYGATATAAAGTCCAACATTTCAGACTCTCTGCTTTAATTCCCTGTCATGGAGGAGTCTTACAGCAGTGTGGGTGCAATTGTTATGGTGATTCCATTGCACTTGCTTGGCTACTACATGTCTGAGGACTGAGGCCTAAGAACAGACCCTTGAGAAGATTGCCAGAGAGATCCTCGAGCTAACACTGACCCCTTTCTTCCAGCTCTGAACACCTTGCTTGAGCTGATTGCTGTAGAGTCACTGCRGTTTCAACATTGTATCTCTGAAAAGAGTCTCAGAACTGATTTACAGCTCAAATGGTGAAGAAGTTGTTTATACSAAGTGGAGTGAAAAAACAATAACATTCTTTAGCAATCCGGCAGAGAAAYGAACCAATTTTAATTAGTGCCATAAAACTGATGCCCACTCACTTTTTTTTTTTTAACATCATAAATGAGTCCAGTGAAGGATGAATCAGGAAATTTTTACATAAGCAAACTCAACCCAATATAAAAAAGCTTAGATCCACCCCTATAATTTAATGGTTCAGATCACACAGGCAAGCTGTTATTTTCAATTTTAATTATTAGCACAAATTCATTTTTAGCTTTTGGAGCAGACAGCTCCCTCCCTCTGCAGATTCCAGCTGGGGGCTTTATCATTAGGGATATTGAAGAGGATTTTGGTAGGTCAACTTAAAATAACAGCATACACACAGAGATGTGTGCCTGATGGGAGCTTCACAGACAGGAGCATATTCAGAAAACACTCAGCTCTGGATAGAGATAGTGAAGTATTCACGAGGAGTAATTCATCTGAAGAAACCCCAAGTGTGCGTTTTCTGTTTATGAATTACTAACAAAGCTCATGATCAAAGCTGGCTATGAACTCGCTCGTAGTTAACAGTGGTCAAGAAGCCTGTGAAATTCCTGGTCAATGAGGTGCTTCGCATGGATATTGACAATCTGCTCTGTGCTGCTGGCTGGTTTCACATGGCCACCCCTGTTCTGCATTCCCATTGCATGATTCCTGTTCCTAGCCCACCAAAACACCCTGCTTATGAAAACACTAACAATGTCCCATCTCTAATTTACCTTAACTGTCTTTGAATATGCACACCTTTTTTCTATTCCTGCTAGTGAACTTTGAGTATCCAGGTATGGCTGGAAGTAAATAGATATTCTGTTTCAAACAGATGGTCATGCTGATTCTTCTTCCCTCTTCAGGATCTCTGATTGGCATTGAAATGTGTGGAACTGGTGTTCTTGCTGTGCATGGAGAAGAATCCATCCAAACTGGTCACTGGAGGTAGATGAAGAGACTCATGAGAACAATGATACTTCAGAAAATCATTCTCTTTCCAGCTAAACCTGATCCCACGGAAGTATGCTTGTGTGCTTTTGCAGTTCTTGAACTAGACACAAATGCCACAAGGCAAATGCCAAAGGTCTGGCTATATGTGTATTCAATGATGGAGAGCACAGAGGGATACGAAAGATTTTGGGAAGCAGAATGGGAGAAACCAACCATCTGATTACTTGTAGGACCGCAAAGTGAAGGTTTCTTCAGTAGAAACCTTCTTGCTTCTTCCTGTCTCTTATGGCAAACTGGTCAAGAGACCTAGGGCTCTTTTCCGGATTGCTGGAGGTTAAGAACTCCATATCTGCTGAGCTCTTTCCTACAGACAGGCAGAATCTAGAAACCTTGTAGCATTCCCTGAATACCTRTATTCAGAGGTCTCAAGATCTCCCAGCAAAGGTCAAAGCACGACTGAATTTGGAGATTTTGTTTGTCTTTACAGCTCATTTGCCAAACTGCAAAAAATATGCATTTTCTCACTGACTCAGAGAACATCTGAACGATGTCCCATTTGACTCAATTGCTGCTCTTTCTGCAAGCATCTAATGGAGACAAAGGTGAGGCTCATGAGGCTGCTGGGGTAGGAGCTCTGCTCTTTCTCCTCCAAAGTAACTCAAAGGTCAGGGAACTTTACTAAGTAGGGAAACCCAGGYTTGATTCTGCCTGCTTTCCTAGCTCAGATGCTGGAGGCATGTCCATAGTCTCCTGTAGCAGACTGTCATTTATAAATACTTCATGGGTGCAGCTACTAAAATTTCGGTATGTCTTGTTTTGAGGTCTGTATCTCAACTACCAAGTTAARAAGTAGACCATTCCCCCCTTTTCTTATAAATTAATGATGCTAACATTGCAGAGAGAGATGAAGTCCAGACAAGCCTGTCGCTTCTCATGGCAGATGAGAGAGGCACAGAAGTCCCTTCAAGGAAAGAGGGAGAAGATTGAGCCCATGTTACCACTGACCTTGGTGCAAAACTCTGGACAAAATTATTCTGTGTGTTCAGAAGTGTGTGTCCAGAGTTGAGGCTCATTTTGAAAAATGGGAGTTTAGCTCTTTAAAGAGGCACATTTATTTTTCACAGCAGAGAGAGACTCATCTGAGTATCATGCTGAGACAGAGTTTGAAAAATATGGTGCCTTGTCTTTTGAAAGGGTTCTGAGGAGCTAGTGCATGGTTTCAGATGAGGGCCATGATTATGCTCTGGAGGTTGTCATTCAGAAGGATGATACTCACTCTTTAAACCAGAGCTGTCATGAAAATGGATTATTCTAAACCATCTCCCTGTCTTGCTGTCCCATTTGTCAGGTTACTGTAGTCGCACCCCCTGCTTGATGTTTTCATAAACTATATTCTTTTTCCTTAGGTCCTGGTGATTAATTGTAATAACAAATGGAAATATTCCAAAATAAATCTATTCTCATGATCCTCTGCAAACTTCACTTTTGGAACTCTTCATATATTTACCAATTCAGAGAGGTGAGAAAGCACAAGATGTACGTCACAGCAGTTGTCCTGTGGTGTCCCTGAACTCTGGAATCATTTAGATAGGAGCTCTATTTTTCTTGAAGAAGCAAATAATTATCATTCAGCCCAGGAAACTTTTTTTGTTTGTTTGTTTTTTTWAAAMAAAACAAAACAAAACAAAACMAAAAACCCACCCCAAACTGCTTGCCACAAACTCCGTGGACATGCAGAGGCCAGCAACAGCTCCAAATGGTCACTAACAGAGCAGAGATGAGGTCAAAGCCAGAATTGCTCAGAGTGATCCTTTGAAATGACTTTCCCACATTTATATTTTTCTTTTTAAAATATTTCCAGTGAGAAGACTGTACTTTCTGGGAAACTGCCTTCCCAGTTTTAAAACTGCCTCTCTACTGGAGGAAGTCCCATTGTGCAGTACATCCCTTTGCCATCAAGAATGCCCTTTTCACACATCCTGGTTGGTGCACAGATCGAGCCCTCTACCCCTTGGTTTAGGTTTGTGTGGCTCTGCCACCATCCTCCAAGCAGTGCCATTTGCAGCTCCAGCTTTGCCTGTATCCTTGCATGCTATATATGGTCCCAGAGGAGCAGGAAATCATGTTCCTGACAAGGAAGATCTGCAGACATCTTGGTCTCCATTAGCTTGGTGCAGATGGGATATTTGGCAAGGAGGCAGCCCTTGGCAGTAGTGAAGTGCAAATAACTCCCTGGCAGCATGCTGGAGCTTTTGAGATGTCAGCAGCTGGGCTTAGGCATGGAGTGAAGGGAGGGATGCAGAGCAGTCTGTAATATTGGGCAGTACATTTGTGGGCCTTGCAGCTGCTTTGTCAGTGATGTGCTAAGATTTTCTTTGCTGGGTCACACAGGAGCTTAAAGGACTCTGACCATATTATTTGCTTTCAATACTGTCTCCCATAACATCCTCACAGGCAAGTTGATGAAGTACCAGCTAGCTGAGCAGACAGTGATGTGGGCTGAGAACTGGCTGAATGGCAGAGCTTAGAGGGTTGCGCTCAGTGGCACAGTCTAGGTGAAGGCCTGTAGCTAGCAGTGTCCCCCAGGGGTCAATACTGGGTGTAGTCTTGTTCAACTTAGTCATCAGTGACCTGGATGAAGGGACAGAGTGAACCCTCAGCAAGTTTGCTGATAAGACACAACTGGGAGGAGAGGCTGATATATCAGAGGGCTGCGCTGCCATTCAGAGGGACCTTGACAGGCTGGAGAGCTGGGCAGTGGGGAACCTCATGAAGTTCAACAAAGCTAAGTGCAGAGTCCTGCACCTAGAGAGGAATAACTCCATGCACGAGTACAGGCTGGGGGATGATCTGCTGAAAAGCAGCTCTGCAGAGAAGGACCTGGGAGTCCTGATGGACAACAAGTTGACCRTGAGCCAGCAATGAGCCCTTGTGGCCAAGAAGGCCAATGGCATTCTGGGCTGCATGAAGAAGTGCGTTGCCAGCAGGTCGAGGGAGGTGATCCTCCGCCTCTGCCATGTGAGTCCACATCTGGAGTACTGTGTCCAGTTTCCTGTAAGGGTGACTAAGTAAGTCCTGGAATTGCCCAGGGAGGTTGTGGAGTCTCCTTCCTTGGAGATATTCAACAGCTGTCTATACAGGGTCCTGGGCAACCCTGCTTCAGCAGGGAGTTTGAACTAGACGGTTGCTAACAGTCCCTTCTGACATCTGTGATTCTGTGATAGACGTTTCAAGACATAGGTGGACAGAGGGGGTCCAGGAGGATAAGCAGTGAGGTTAGTTCATGTAGCAGCAATCAGCTCTAAGTGGTTTTGGCTTTATCATGCAGTCTGGTCTGCCAYGAGCAGATGAACATAAAATAAACTCTAAGAATCACTCTTAGCTGCAGGAGAATACAAATGGGGAGGTCMTTCTGCTGAGATGCCCTTCAGGTTGACACCTGAGACACTGTGCCGCTGAGCTAGAATGACTTTTCCATTTCCAGGTTAAAGAAATGTGATAAGCTAAGACAAAAGAACAAAGAACGATGAAGTGAGAGACTAGATTTGAACTGATATAAAACCCAGGAACTGGCATGCAGCCCAGTAAATATTGGAATGACATTACCCGAGCTTAAAAGAAATGACAAATTTTTAGGCTTAATTTATATCTGTAGTAGAACTGGGGAGCAAGCACCATGGAAATAATTATTTTTTTTATTCATTTTCTTTGGTAATGGAATCAGAAGGAAACAGCTCTGGAGAGACACTTATTATATTTTCCCTCTGTCTATCTTTTTCTTTCTGATTCCCTCCATTGTTCCCAGCTCTGTCAAGGTTGTGACAAACTTAATTACCAGCAAGCAGCAGGAAATCCAGATGACATATCACTTTTTTTTTTCTTTTCACTTCATAAAAACTTCCTAGTCTTTAATGCAAAGCAACTAAGGACAGAGAGCAGATGGTGCTGATGTCCAATAACAGAAGCATTTGAGTCCTTCTCTCTTTGAGATCTTTCTCCATGTCAAAAAGCCAAAGATGATGATAATAAACCCTCTAGGGGCTGTGTGGATGAGGGCTGGAGTTTAAGAAGTTACATCATCACAGCCGGGGCGGATGCTCAGAACAGGTCTACTCCTGTCTGTAAGATCAGTGCCTGCCAAACTCTTCTGGAAAAATGAACTAATTGCAGTAATCCCAGGAGCATTCAAATCATGCAGCAAGTTCACTGTACCAGGCCCTCATTCTCAGTCACCACAGTCCACTTAAGGCACACATGTGCTTCCTATTTTGCCAAAGCCTGATCCTTGGTAGACCATAAAATAAGGGCTGCTGAAATGCCTTAGTGAACAGGGTGTTTGCCCCAAAATGCTATTTATGGGGGAATAAAATGACTTGGAAACTCAAGGTAGGGTTCAGTGAATAGCTTCCAAATGAGAAAAGAAAATTTAACTCTCATTCCCCATAAAATAATTTTAACATTTTACAGTGTTTCCCTTTGAGGTTTTCAAAGGCAGCTTTTCTGTCTTGCTCTTTGAAAGACATTTTTGACTAGTATCTGGCCAGACTCAAAAGAAAAATAAGTGAAAAGAAAATGAAAAATAGAAAAGGATTAACTRGGAACTAAAAATGTCAAATGACCTCAAGTAGAGACATTTTTCCACACTTCTGAGGACTAGAATCTTTGTTTACTTATTTTTTTAATGAATTCTGGTGTGAACTGGGACACCTTTTGCCGAGCAGTTCAGGCTGTGATGTCTTAGTGAGGTTCAGCTCTGGAGGACAAATTGAGATTTGTATTCCAGTGAATAGTGGCTTTGCAGGTTTCATCTGGCACCATGTGCAGCACCATGGTGAAGTTTCTTTACTCTCCTTTTCCTTGATAAAAAAAAAAAAAAAGAAACAACCTTGTCTAACATACTATAGGTGACCCTGCTTAAGCAGTGAGGTTGGACTAGACAGCCTCCAGAGATCCCTTCCAACCTTACCAATTCTGTGAGATGGCTTATCATTCAACAGCTTTGATGGGACTCTAGTAGACCTACCTGCAATCATTCAGGCTGTTTCCAAGTAGCCCCTCTGCTGTCCAGGTATGAGCACCCTACATTTCACCCTTAGCTGTAAGACAGAGGGATCTGATAAAAGCCAAAATGCTGCTGCCTTTTTCTTTTTTTTCCCCCAAGGGGGAATAAACAGAAAAGAAAATTTAATTCCCAACCTCAAGGCAATTTTCTTTTTTATTCTCCCATTGTCTAAACAAATAATGAAGTGGAGGAGCTCAGAKAGATAGCTTTCAGTAGAGCCATTTCTCTCATCTATAAACTAAAACATGGAGAAATCACTAAACATCTCATTAACTCATCACTGTCAAACAAAAAGCCAAGTATGGTGATAACTGCTCCCAGTATGCTGGTTAATATGATGACTTTCTGTGTAGCATAGATGCTCCTGAATGACTCCAATCTGGAGACTGATCTGAGGGATATTAAACCTGAAGAGGTTGACAGGCTTGTTTCACTCAGAGAGCATGCAGCAGCCTGCCATATAATAGCACCCCATGGGCATGCAAGCAGCCATGTGCTACTACATGCTGATAGTAGCTGAGTAGATGTTAAGCTCTGAGGAGGCAGCTGAAGGGAGGCAGCAACAGGGAGACTAAGCTAAGTGAGTCCAAATAAGATGCAGCCTGGTGCTGAGCTGCTACTGGTGCTGCATGAGTGGAAGCAGGTGAGCAACAAGAGATGGAGAGAGGTAAGGATGGAGGCCCATACAATGCCTCATCTGCTGCCTAGCTTACCAGAGTGGAGGAAGAACTGGCGGGGCTTTGGGTGAGTGTTGCTGAGGGCTTGCAAGTGGCTGGAGTGGTTCCCTGCTCTGTAAAGTGCACCTGTAGGCAGGTAGGGAAGCCCAGCATGAGTGGGACCTGGCATCCAGGCCCCTTCTGCTTGTCAATCCTAATGCAGTTATGCTGCCTGTGTGGCTCCTTGCTGTGAGCTCAGTGTTTTTAGTAGCATAGGATCTCTTTCCTCATTCTGGGACTTGGTTGTCCTCCTGCTAAAGCTCCTGCCAGGGCTGTAGGAGTGGGACTGYTGTTTGGGTATGGTGTACTACAGGGCAGGGGAGTGTCTGGAAGAGTGAGTCAGCTTCATTCACAGTGGAGACCCAAGGCCCTATTCATGGAATCAATCCTATATAGACTTTAGGCTAGGTACCCTCAAAGAATTGAGACCTGAGGAATTTCTGTGAAAAGAGACTGGGGAGGTGAGGGAGCAATTACCTTGGAAGGGAAGGAGTGAGTAGAGTGAGTGAGCAGAGCATGTCTGAGTCGACTGAAGTCATTGGTGGAAAAATCAGTCCTGCTAAGGATAGGAAAGACACAGCTGCTCCTATCTCTATGCTGAGACCAGGAAAGCAACTGGTGAAGGTGAGGCAAGCAGATCCCTGTGCTGCAGGAGGTGAGGAAAGACTCAGTAGCTGCATGACTTCACCCTATGTGTTGACATGGTGGGCTGACACTTCATCAAGCAGACAACCAGCTCCCCTTCCAGAAGCACTTTCCCTATGAAGTGGTAAGTCAGTTAAGTTTACAACCCTGCAAAGGTCAGTTTCACTGCATAGCCACAAGGCAGTTCAGAGGCCAAAAGCATAAATTGCTTAAAATTAAGCTACAGTCTACAACAGCATAAACTGCTTTCCTGATATAGCTGGGCTCTGGCTGTAGGAGCAATGGATAGAGGTGCTGGGGGCTTACCTATAGAAGCTGATAGTGAGGAGGGACAAGATAAATGCCACTGTCTGGGAAGAGAAGGTAATACTGAACCCTCACAGCTTCAGGCCTGACAAAGGAGAGGTCTGCAGGAAGCTGGAGTCATGGAAAATGTTCTCTCAGCTGCCATGAAAGCTTCTCAGGTACACCGGGGGATAGGGCTTTTCGATCTCTCCCTCTCAGGCACCCCCAGACTCACAGTTCAATGGGAGTCCCACAGTCACCATCTTTGGGACCTAAGCTGCACATGGTATGTGAAATTGTGGGGTTATTGAGCAAAGCTCAACCAACATACCTACAGTCTGTGTGCTTTTTGTGACGGAGCTCGCTTAAAACCAACACACACCACTTAAAGAACTACACAAAAATATATATTTTAAAACGAAAGGAAACAAAAACATTCTTCTATCTAAAATCTACATAACTGAAATAAAAACTAACGATGGAGGCCTGGGGAAGGCCGGCCCTTCCTAGCAGCAGCCAGAGTGAAGGACCTYTTGGCCTGCAAGAGAAAAGAGAAAAGAGGCATCGTTAGGCAAAAGCAATGTGTTGGGGGCTCCCCAGCATCAGGAGAGCCTCTTTGCCCACGTGCCAGGCTCTTTGCTGCAAGAGCGGCTCTCAGTGCTGCACTGCCAGAGGCTTCCCGTGACGACCCGAGCCCACAGGCAGGGCGAGGGGCTCAGGCAGCAAGCTGCCAAGGGCTTTGCCGCCCCAGCGCCCTGTGCAGCTCTGCCCCAGCGCCCATGGCCTGCCAGAGCTCCCTGCCGCCTCTGCCACCATCCCCACAGGCTGCTCTCYAAAAGCAGCCCAGGAGCAAGAGGCGCGGGAAGGGCCAAGCCCACATCTGTCCCCATCCAGCCGGCAGCACGGGGAATACCTGGCCGCTGCAGCCATAGCTCTGCYACKCCATTGGCTGTGGGTGGCTGCAGCCTGCCAGGCCGTCGGTCCCCAGAGCCTGAAAGAGGAAAGGAGACATTGTCAGGGGAGGTCACAGCGCCCGCGGACTCTGGCCCCGGGGCCTGTGGTCCTGCCCCTGCCCGGGGCAGGGGGTGCACAGCGCAGGCAGGGCTATCGCCTGCCCTCCGCAGGCTCCCTCTGCGTGATGTGCTTGGGAGGAAGTGGAAGGACCAAGGCCCGCTCTGTCCCCGTCCAGCCGCTGACGGAGGAGTACCTGGCCACTGCCGGCCGAGCTCTGCCACTCCATAGGTTCAGGCTGGTCCCCACCAGCCTGCCCGTTGGTGCCCAGAGTCTGAAAGAGAGAAGAAGGTGTTTGCAGGGACAGCCGCGCAGGCGGGAGGCTCGGGCCCCAGGCCTCTCTTCCTCCCAGACTCTTTCCTAGCAGAGCGGCTGTCAGTGGCGCAGTGCCAGAGGCTCCCTGTGCACCCCGGAGGCCACAGCCAGGGAGAGGGGCTCAGGCAGCAACTGCCCGCACACCAGGCAGACATGCCCCAGCACCCAGGCCTGGCCGAGCTCCCTGACACCTCTGCCGGGATCCCGTCTGGCTGCTCCCGCAAAGCACCCAGGAGCTACAAGAATGGGGAGGGTCAAGCCCCCAGCTTTCCCCGTCCAGTGCAGCCGGCAGCGGGGC
>NW_028186592.1:3065-38189 GCF_003343005.1 Rhea americana | reverse complement strand
AAGCACACTTTAATGCCTTGCTCTTTCTTCACCACTCTGCCACTCCCCCTGCAACCCACCTTAGTCTAGAAGGTGTGCTCTMCRTGGTGGAGACGTGTTCCTTGGTAGCCCAAAGACCCCAAAGGCCACGTTGCCCATCTCCCAGCTCTGCATCTCTTTAGCAGGCCACTTGTGAGCTGGTGGTGGCGCGGGAGCCTCTGCTGTCCTGCTGGGCTCCTTCTCTCCTCATGCCGGGCACTTTGCAGGCGCCATGTGCAGTGGCTGAGCCCAGACTTCGCTCGGCTCATGCACTGCCGCCCATGAGACGGCTTCCCTTGGGCTGCTCCGTCCGGAGAGGGGAGGAGGAGCCCGTGGCTGGCCTGACCAGCGGACGCCTGAAGTTGTGGCAGACCTGCTGAGCAAAGGCCTCMCGCCAGCAAGGCTGGTGGGCCGGCACGGGGAGCTCACAGCGACCCTGGGTATAAGACGGTGGTTCCTTGGCTGGCAGCTCAGCCGCCTGCAGCCTCCGTGGGGCCTAGCCAAGGGCTGGGAAAGGCTGAAGCCCCCGCTGCCATTCCCCTGCGTGGCATTTCTGGGAGCCGTTGGGCAGTGTCCGCCCTCTGCTGTGCGGGAGGAGACACAGCTCTCTGCAYGGGCTTCGCTCTGCAGCTCGGCAACGCTGTGCGCGTGGCCATCACCAGGGTTTGCAGGGGCTGCTCCGGGCTGGGGCAAGGGGCCGCGAGCACTGCCATGGGCACAGCGCAGGGCCAGTGTGGGCCAGGTGCAGGCAGTGGGGCAGGTCATGCACTTACTCGAAGTGGTTGTACTCTTACAGTGAAAGTCCTGTAGTTGCATCAGGAAACTAAATTGTTACTTGCCCCCAGAAGAAAGGGTGACACTCAGGGTTGCTTTACCCTGCTTTCTGAGGGACGCGTTAGAAAACCACAACTTGGACCGAGAGGGAGTGGGAGTTTGGAGCACTTTTGGTACAAGGAGGCAAAAGCTGACTCCTGGGACTGTGTCCTCAGAGCCACCAGCCTGCCATCTCTTTACTTGATCTTTTCCCAAGCCTACCTTCTCTTCAAAAGACTTGGAAAACTCTTTGCTGGGAAACCAAAGTATGTGCTCAGCAGGGTCCTTGGCAGGGGCTTTTGGCCCCTGAGAGTGATACAGGTGAGTCCAGTCTGACAGGTAGAAAGGAAGCAAAAAGGTAGAAGGGAGAAAGTTCATCTATATGTACATACCTAGAAATACTGCTTTTATTGTCTTTTTTATCAAGGGGAATTTCTACAAATACTTTTGGGCAAGGCGGGGGCTACATAATTTTTTTGTTATTCTTGAAGCTTAATATTTTGAATGAAWTTTTTTACTTCGACCAATAAGTAACACAAAAGCAGCTTCTGCATTATAGGCCCAAATATTGAAGGTGCCTGAAGGAGTTCATGAGCACCAGGCTGGAGGTACTAGAGTCACTGTTTCTCAAACTGTGTGAGCCAGCCCAGGTTTGAGGAATTTGTGCTCTGCAATTGAGCAGAAATCCTACTCCTGCAGAACTAGGGAGAGCTTGGCTTCATCCTGCTCCTGCCTGCCTGATGTCCCTCTGTGCCTTATTTACGCTATCTGCAGATTGTACTGCTCCAGGGATGTGGTGTGCAATACTGATGCTTTGCACAGATTTGTACAAAATGGCCTGGAATTTTCTTCCTTTTGCCAATGAAGATGAAACTAACAATAAAGCACAGCACTGTCAAATTATGGCAGCAGTGAACTGAGAATATAGTGCCATATATTTGGGCTTCCTGTTTATTAACAAAGAATTTAATGAACCTAGTAGCAATTACCAGCTTATGGCTGGGAGCCAAAAGTAGTGTTGGCCATGGGGATCTAAATCTTCCATTTGGTGGTGATGGAGTGGGCTTGCCAATATGTATTTCCTAATAATGCAACACACTGCTTTGCTCTGCTATGAGATACAGCCTGAAATGTTAACCTGGTGCTTTTTTGTGTTATATGATCAATACTGGAGTATGCTGTAGTGACATATTTGGGGGGGGTGGTGCTGAAGGCTTTGTAGGTCTTGGTTGTGTGGGAGGTGTGCCCTTGCTTTCTGCTGGAGGTGTTTTAGGAGCACTCCCATGGGATCGGCTTTGCATCAGGGAACTGGGCTCAATAATTCAGAGATTCAGTTTGGAGGGGGGCTCTGTAATATTTTCAACTTCTCCCAGCATTCAGAAGGTCTAGAAACTCTACAAAGTGCTGGAATTTGCCTTGGCTCCTTGCTTATAGGCAAGAAGCCCAGCCTGGGGCTTTTAGAGAAGCTGGTCTGTAGCAGGTCTAAGAACTCTTGTCCAAGGCCAGTTGACCCCCAGGTTCCAACCTGTAATGATTATCACACTTTGACAACAGTCCTCAGGGACTGAGGGGAAGATGAGGGTCTTTTCAGAGCTTGAGGAAAAGCTTGTTCCTGACCTTGAAAGCTCACAGCTCCTTGGCGGAGCAAAGGGGTGTTACCAGCACAGCAAGTTGCTGAGAGACATGGGGAACAGGAGCCTTGGGGGGTGAAGAAAYTGAGGAATCTGCTGAGGGCTGCAACTAGCCCTACCTCAGGTGTCCAGAAGTGTCTGGATGCACTGCAGCTACGATGGGGCTGAGGAGGAAGAGAGGCCTCGGGGATCTGAGTTTCCCCATGTAGAGAAGGCTGGGAGCAGACAAGTGAGTTTCAGAAGGCCAAGGAGATTCTGCAGGCTGTCTGCAGGCTGTCTGCAGGATGGAGTGAAGGTCTCTGAGCTGCTTGTAGTCAGTGTTAGCTCACCTGAAATGCAATTGTCAGCCATAGTGCTTGGTTGGATTTATGGTTAATTGGCTTGTTTTCTTGCCTGTAAAGGGATTTTAGACTAATGAAGTTTGTTTTCTGTGAAATGTATACTGCTTTCCCCCCATTTGCAAGCTGCTCCTCATCAGCAGTCTTGTAAATTGAGGCATGCTCATGGGTGACCTACTAAGCAGCTGTGCTAGCTCACAGCCAGCACATGGCACTACTATTACTATTATTTTAATAATACAGCCCAGAAAAATCATTTGCTGTGCAGGAAATGCCAGAGTTTGCCAAAGGGGCACTCTGGGCTCCCTCCCTTGGGAGGTGGAGAGTGGTCATGTAGCAGAACAGTCCAGCTCTCTGCRAGTCGCTACTGGTGCTTGAACCGTGCCACAACTGCTCTCTCAACAGAGGCGCTTTGCAAGCATACTCCAAGAATGGGAAGATTTGTTCAAAACAAGCAAACAAAAAACTGAGCAACAGCATTCCCTGTATTCCTCCCTGCAATATTTTTCCCAAGAGAAAATCCTTGAAAGAGTCTCTGAACTCTGTGAAAGCAAAAAAGTCAAAATCTTTGTGAGGGGAAGGTGAAGGCTTTTGATGTTTTATATAATAAAGGTTTTCAGGAACAATACAGACATAAGTGAATGTCCTCTCCTGCAGTGATTCCTGAAAGCAAGGCAAATGTAGAGGACCTGCAAGTCCTCATGGTCTTCTCTGGCTGGCACTTCAGCCCTGTAGCAATCCTGCAAGCTAAATACCTTCAGGGCTCCAGCCTTGTGGAGCAGCCCCTACCTTTCTAACTTATGGCCCAGCTTATTCCTCCTCCAGCAAATCTGTTTTCTGTCAGTATTTGTTTTTCAGGGCATTGCTGTAGCTGAGAGCATGGTTAGGGCCTCAAGCCAGCTGCAGTTTAGTAAATCATTATGCTAAGTGGGATGCAGCAAAAAGTTGGGACAAAGAGACCATGGACAATTTTGGCTTTAGGCTGCTGGTTTCAGAAGCCTCTCAAAACTACAGCTTTAAAATTAAATTTTGGTTGAAGTCTTGGACTCCTGGATGAAGATGCAGCCCTCCAGTGGGCACTTAGCAGGACTTGGCATGCATTTCTCTGCCTGTTAGTTTGGGCACTGAAACACTTGAAGGAATATATTGTAGAGACGTTGAGCGTGGCTGAGGCCTGTGCTACCCGTTCAGGCTTAACAAAGCTTTTGTACTTTGTTCTGTTACTTTTTTTTTTGTTACTTACAATTAATGTAATGAGGCAGAAGATGTGCAAAGGAAGAAAACAAACATTAAATTATCTCCTGAACAAATAAGTTACATCTCATTATTTTATAAAATCCCGTTTTTTTTGTCTCACTGGAGCCCACTCTGATTACTTACATATTTTTCTCTTTCCATCCCTCTCTATCTCATCATGGCTATTCACAGCCCAGCCCAAGCCCACACCTCACCTTCTGCAAACCAAGACACTGCCTTTCCTGTTTCCTTAATGTAAAAATGAGATCTATATTTCAGTAAACAGTCTGATCTTGTAATGTGCTCAGGCAGGGTGGGCATTTCAGGAACTGTTTTCCTCTTGAAATTTGGGACTCCAATTTACCAAATGAGCTTGTAGCAAGTTTGCTTTTTCATTGTCTTTTCTGTGAAGTCATATTGATTTTTCTCTCACTGAAACAGATGGCAAATGCTCTTTGTTTCAAGGCATCGTTGAGAAGGAGGCTGGAAACAGTCCAACCCTTCCAGCCCCAGGGCACGAGCAGCTGTACTGTTATACCTGACAGATATCTGTACCCTGTTCTTAAAGACCGTCAGCAGTAGAAACTAGACCTCTCCCTGGGCTTCACTCTCCTACTGTCAGAGATTTGTTCTACTATATGACTTACTACTCACTTGCCTAAACCTACTACTTTTTGCTCTAGCCCTTGTGCAGGAATTTGTTGCTGATTTGAAAGCTACAGCCACGTCTGCTGTTGATCTTCTCTAAACTAAGCAGCCTTCAAATCTCTCCTGGTAGGTCATGCTTTTGACTCTTGCTGCAACATGCTGGATTTCTAGACACTCTGTAGCTTTCTTGTGCTGATATTTTGGGGCTTGTTTTCAGAAGTGGTGTGTTTGTGAATCTACAAGCAGTTTGTCACTCCTGATGATTAGTATGTGCATGTGTGTGCCCAGGGATGCTCCACTTCACTCTGTATCTTTATGCTCAGAAGAGCTGGAGTCTGCTGGTCCTCTGGGGTGTTCATAGGTGAGCTAGGGAGGAGGAGGGATGCTCCCAGTCATTCCTGCAGTGACTGCATGCAACTGGGAGCAGCCCCTGGCAGGCTGGCACTGTGCTGGGATGTCAGGCAGGGGCAGACAGACGTTTGCACCTGGGCATGTCCAACAGTATGGGGAGGAATGGGGAGCTGAAAACATCATGTGTGATGGCCACGGCTGAGCTGCAGAGCCAGGAGCTGGGTGGTGGAAGCAGAGATATATTTCCAGGGAGTCTGCACAGATGAGGCTGCCAAGCTGCAAGGCTGTATTGCCTTAATGATGCATGTGAAGCTTAAACATGACTAGCCTGGGGGTGTGCTGGTGGATACACTTGTGCCAATATGATCAGCTTTATGCTCATTTAGCTCTGTACGGGAGGGAGAATAAATTATGTGTGGCTTCATACATATTAAGAGCTGTGTTGTGCTATTAATTGCTTCAATGCATACAGCTGCATTGACATAAATGCTGTGGGTCTAGCCTGTCCTGGTGGCTGGGCATGAATGTAGAGGCACTGCCTGGCACACAAAGCCCTGTGCCGATTCTCATGTTCACCATTACTGCTGACATCCCTCTCCCAGACATCTCACTTACATCCCCAGCACATACAGAGCAAATGGGAAGGTCACAGAAGAAGGAGGTGAGAATATCTACTCTCTCGAACTTGTTGAGTGCAACAATTATTCTTGCTTTTTGATATGACCATAGTGAGGGCTATGCTGGACTCCTCAAGGTACCTGGAGCTGAGAGAGTGAGCGAGACCTCTTGCAAGTGGTGTCTTTCAGTAGAACTCCCTGAATATTACACATTCTTGTGATTTTCTCCTTTATTCTGCCCTGAACTAGCTGAGTTATAATGCTCTCAAGACAGGCTTATAAATGAAAAAGTAAGAAATGGATCTGTGCTGTGCCCGATCAATAGCAAGTATTACTTGGTAGCAGTGATTCTTGGAAACTGAGAAAAGGCCTCATGATATTCCTGCTCTTTGGGGAACAATTCCTCTCTGACTAGCTCTGTTTTCTTACACAGGAAACATTCCTTTTAAAAGGTCAAATAGCTACTCCATTTTACTGTTGGGCACATGGGGATTTCCCCCTTCCTACAGATGGAGGGAGGGAAATCATTCAAAATTAGCAACCTTTGAGCTAGGGAGGCTCTGGGGAGACTGTGGTGAGCACTGTCTTTTCTAATCCCTTCCAAGGGAAAGCTTAGTATTGTGGAAAAAGGGGGAAATAGTTGTACATCTTTCTTGGCTGTCATTAGAGTAAGGAGGGCAGTGACGCCACAGGAAGGCACAAACAAGGAATTGCTCTTTTCCTTGCTGCTCTGGAGATGTCATGCAGACAAGGCAGCCCTGGATTTATATCCTTCCAGGGAACTCCCCGSCCTTTTATCTCACTGTGAGCTCACCTTTGCACCTCTTGCAGGCCACTGGCAGGAGGTGGTGGTGCTGCAAGCCTGCCTCACATGCACGGCTCACCCCAAACCCCGTGGGAACAGCCTGATGCTTCCTCCACAGCCTCCAAGGATGGAGCAAACCTGCAAATACCCTTTCCTCTTGCCTTCACCCTCAATTCGGCCGTGATATTGCAAAGCCCTCTGCTGTACTCAGGCAGCTCTGACTGTTCCTAATTTTATTAGCAATGTTTCATGGTTTTCTGATATCTCTCCTGCTTGTTGCCTGCCCTACCCTGACTGTTTGTTGCAGCAGAGTCTTGCTTCTCATTTGGGATCGTGGGTATATGCACCACACACCCCATTGCTGGAATTCTCAGTTGGATCTCAACAGTAATGTTAAACACAGATTTTATTAATTAAACAGAAGTAGCAGAAATGCCATGAGTCATATCACAGACCTGTTCTATTTTTCAGTATGATACTCCTGGGCTCAGGCCTCTCCATGACACCAAATTCCACATTTGACTGTTGAGAAGAAAAACAGGATTCTTTATGTTGCTTTGGAGTCCATTGCTCTTTGGCAGCACGGAAAGCCCCTGCACTCTTGCTCTGGGGAACGGAGAAAAGAAGTTCCTAAGATCTCAACTTTGTGATCACTGCCGAGGTTTTGAGGTTTCACAAACCTCATTCCGCTACCTAGTTTTGCTGCTGTAAACAAACTGTGGTCTTTTMAGTGACTTTGCCTTAAAATTTTTGGAGGATTCTTCCTGTTCTTGTCTGTCTATTTGCACTCTTGTCCTGGGAGCTGAGACCACCTTTTCCACAAAAGGTCCCATGGAGAAGCAACCCCAAAGGGAGGCACTTTTGGGTGATGTCAGGTGGAAAGAATGCCCTGTGTGCCAGATGGGAACAGGTAGATTTTACACACCATGTTTTGGTAGGTTTCAGATGTGTTCCTGTTAAAAAAAGTGAAGCATATCATGGAGYGGAGAAAAGTTTGTAATTGCCATAGTGTATACAAGACTGGGTGAACCTAATGCTGTCGAAGCAGGTGCAGGGTGAATGCTCATCCCAGTAGCTCCCAGCACTGAAGTCTAAAGCTTCTACCTCTAAATCAGAAGCAGAGGAGCAGGAGACAGGATTTACATGCTCTCTGTGAAGGGAGAAGAGCTGTTGGGGTGTCCTGCATGCAAGAGGGAGAAGTCTGCAGTGAGCATGGGCACTGCATCAGCTTTTTGGGCTGGAGGTGTACTAGCTACAAGGGCTCCTCAGAGAGCTGAGGTGCCTTGGCACCTGAGGTGTCTTGGCAGAGCTTGTGGGAGCGGCTGAGGAACAAGGAGCAGAGAGCTGGGGCTGACAAAGCAGGTTGCCTGTTGCTCAACAGCGGTGTAGCTTGTGCCAAGGTGAATTGCCCTGGTTGTCCCAGGCTGTGAGCTGGGGGCTGCTGCTGGCAGGGAAAGGTAATRGGGTTACTCCAGCAGTTGCTCTCCTGGAGGAGGTGAGAGCACAGTTATGGTTACACTGTACAAACCAGACACTGCATGTCCCCCTGGTTTGTTCACCGTATTACTAAGTCAGATTCTTTTTCTGCCTTGTTGAGCAACAACCTCTTTGAGAGAAAATTGAGGCATCCAAAATGTCACTGAATTTGCTGAGGTTTCTCATGGGAATATTAACCAGTGTTTTCTTAGAGATCCTTTAAATTTGAACCTGGCCTTTGATGCTGCCAATCAAAACCCCAGATGACTGGTTCTGCACATGGTGCTCCTAAATTTAGAGTTCTCTCAAGGCAAGGAGATGCAGTGGTCATCTCTGCACTGCTCAGAAACTCCTTGCATTGCTAATAACATCCTTGTTGGTTTACTGTGATGCACACTAAAAGAGAGCTGCATGCACTGGCATTTAGTTCCCCTTCCATGAGTTCCTAACACCCAGCTCAGAAACCTACTAGATTTATAGGAAGTTTCTTTTTCCCATTCCTTCTATCTCATTATTAGACAGTTAAACTAGCATAAAGTCTATAATATTTATTTCACTTTTCTTTCATGGCAACAATATTTAGGTGAAGTACGTCAACTGGAAATTAAAGAAATTTACTTAGAAAACTTGCAGGAAAGAACCAACAGAAAAGATCACATAAAGCAGAGAATAAAGATATCAGGAATAAAATTGTGTAACAAACCTAAGAATTGATATTAAAAGAGTAGAAAAATGTACAAAAGCCTCAAAAAATCCCCAGAAAACAGTATAAAAAGCAATGCCTGGCTTTGGAAATGAAAAATACAAGGAATGTTACAAATGATTTCAGATCTGATCCTATCAGAAGGAAATCTGATTTCAAAAGAAAGAAGCAGTTATGAAGACATTTCTATGAAAAGATGTACAATAAAAGATTTGAAATTTGTATCTTCAAATCTATTTTGAAGACTGGAAAAAGAAAGGGATATGTATTAAAATATGCTAAGGCTGAGACATGTAATACAAGATGTTCTGTCAGTG
The DNA here is from genome assembly GCF_003343005.1 of Rhea americana. Classification (NCBI taxonomy): domain Eukaryota; kingdom Metazoa; phylum Chordata; class Aves; order Rheiformes; family Rheidae; genus Rhea; species Rhea americana. The sequence continues at coordinate 29,236 of NW_028186592.1, read as the reverse complement.
AAAAAAAGTATTTTGACAGGTGTATCAAGATTTACCACCAATCTCAGTGACCCCATCAAAAAAGAAAAAAAAAATCAGAATCATTTTAAAGTAGCTATAACAAGCTACCAGGCAGATCTTGGATGCCAACAGCTCACAGTTATCTCCTTGGCTGGAAAGAGATCAAACCTTATTTCTGCGTTATTTTTACAAGATGCAAAGTAGGACAGCTGTATCATGCTGCTCCAGATAATAACACAAACAAAGGCTRCTTGAGAACATGCATCTGAATAAACACGGGCAAGTCATGAGTTGTGAACTGAGCTGCAGCATCTCTGTCTGATGTTTAGAGATTTCTGGAAAAGTCTGCCACAAGTAACAGCGGTCCCTTGGAAACAGGAACACAAGTTCCTAGCCACAGCCCATCACGACCATCATTAGAGCTCTGAGCCGCAACGATGGCACAGGATTGCGCCTGTAACCATACAAATGGTTCCCAAGGGAGTTTCCGGCTATTTGAAAGGTTAAGAAGGTTTGGAAGCTAAGGGAGCTATTTGYGTGTTGGGGAAACAATGTGTGTACATTACAGGCTCTTCCTTTGATTGCATCAGTGTTATCCCATAACCACACATTCATGAAAGATCGTGATTGCCAGGCATTGTAAAGCCAAATAAGACTAGAAGTTAAATTGCAAAAACAAGCATTTAAGCTATTTGTCCCTTAGGCCACCCATTCTAAAATTCAAATGCAAAATAATTGAGATGATAGTCCATAGTCTGCTGTTTACCTACCAATGATATTCCTAAAATGTTTGTGAAATTCAGTGAATAACATTCTGCACTCTGGTTAAAGCTGGAGGCCAGACTAAATGGCTATAATTCATTCTAACCTTGACTCCGTTAAATTGTAAACTAAACCATAGTGAAATTAATCAACTAACTACACTTAAGTGTTGGAACATTTTGCAAGTGCTCTATGAAAATCTAAAGCCTGAACATCTGTGTTTAGTGACTAGAATTCAACCTACTGTAGACAACTTTCATTCAGAAGTCATCTGTATACTTAATAACACCTGTCCTGTAGTCTCCCTGCCAAGAAGAATGATGTAGATTCTCCCCTCTAAAATTAAGTTTCCAGACTTCTAGGATCAGATACTATGCCCTAATTCTCCCACGAAAATCCTCAGCCATGCTATGCGGAAAAAAAGACATCTACTTGGGATTAATCAGTGGTACAGTGAAAGACAATTTGAACAAAGACACTAAAGGTAAGGTGCTTTCCAAAAAGGGCAATATACAGGAGGACTGACAACACCATATTGCCCCAACTAGTCATTCTTATTAATCTCAGACTGCAGTTACTGGGAAACTTTTCTATCAGATGGATAGATAAGGGAACAGAAACCTCTTAGGGGGCTAATGCTAAGCAGTAGGTCTGCAGTGTCCTCCCTGCTTGCTGATATGAGGCTGCAGCTATGCAGCAGGCACTGTGCTAAAAGCTTTTTGGGTCCTAACCCAATGGCTCTCATTTCCCCAGACATGGGGATTTGGAATGGAGGGAGTGTAATCTGGATAAGCTGATTTGAGCTGTACCTTTAGGCCTGCTACCTAAAAGGATGCAGTGAAGGGCGATTAAAAAGAACTACAAGTTACCTTGTGATAGAAGGTGGCTGTCCATAACAGTGTGAAATGCCAGCTTGGAAGGAGCAGCATTTTGGAAACAAAAGTAAGCACTACTGAGAGGAATCCAGGAGAGCAAGGCTTATATTTCCATACTTGCAATGCTTATCCCTACTTATGCCAGAGGAATAAGCAAGATAAGACTCAAGCCTCAGACACAGAGCAATGGAGAGGAAACAAAGAAGATGCAAGATGAAGATGTCCCTGAAGTAGATCACTGCACCTGAGTTGCTCTTTACCTATATGGCCGTGCCTAAGAGTTCAGAGACAGCTGTAACAATTAAGTGATTAAATATCCACACACATATATTTAAATTCAATCAGAATCACATATTTGCTGATTTTTGACCCTTTTTTTTTCTCATTTGAATCACATTTTCCACTTCCACAGTTGTACTGAAGAGGTTGTGAGCAGAGGCTGCCATTCTGCCTATTGAGGAGTTCCTGGCAGATTTTGTGAAGGTACAGCCACTGACTGTGGTGCTCTGTAAGGAAAAAAAAAAGAAAAGAGGGGACATACATACAGGATTGGAATAATTTTGTCAGAATTATATCAGATAACATACGGGAAAAAATTGCAGTATGGATAAATTAAAATCAAATGGATTATATGTTATTTCACACTGAGGCGTAAGTATCTCCTTGGGTTTTTAAATTGTCCCTAAATAGTAGTTTCTGAATCCATTGACTAAATTTGAACCAGATCTTACAAAACAGAGAAGAGGTTTCAAAGGTAATTAATTTCTTATGAAACATGAAAAATAGGCAACTGAAAAAGAAAGAAGTAGTGTAAGTATCCCAACTGAGAGAAGGATTTTTGTGTGAGCTCAGAGTATTGGGGGCAGGTTTAGCTCAGTTGGTTAGAGCRTGGTGCTGCTAATACCAAGGCTGCAGGTTCAATCCCCATATGGGCTATGCTGAGGGTTGGACTAGATGATCTCCAGAGGTCCCTTCCAACCTTACCATTCTATGATTCTATGATATCAGGCACTGGAGATGCAGATGCAGAGGGAAGGCCTTTACAGATGTACAAATTCCAGATAAAGCCTCAGTTGGGATTTGCGTTCAATCATGAGACATAAGTCTCTTTCATCTGCCCTACTGCTGAGGGACTGTGTGTGGTGATGGGCAGCTCAGAGCAATGCACTCTTGTCTTTCTCTTTACACAGGATATGGTGAGTTCTCTCTCATCCACCCACATAGTAATGTATGCAATAAACTGGGTTTAACAACTGCTAGTGAGGAAGGACACAGAACAGGAGGCCATCACTCCCTTCTCAAATGCTTTGTATTTGCTTTCAAATGCTCTCTACATGCGTTCAAATGCTCCATCAGAGCCCAGACTCTGACACTGGAGAACTGTTGGTCTCAGTCTACTTTCTGCAGGAGTCTGGAGTGATATTTTGTGTTATTCCAAACAAAAAGTGTAGATGAATGCAATCAGCACAGGAAGATCTAGCAGTATAAGTTATTTATTCTTGGTCTGTAACTGCAATGAGCAGTGAAGATTCATTCTCCTCTGCTCATTTCAGTGCATCTTTTTTCTTTGCTTTATTTTCTTACAGCCATTCCTGGGACCTTTTTCTATCGTCTATAATGGAAATTAAACACAGAGTTTCAAAAAATACCTGCAAATGTAAATGTTTACTGGCTACTTCTGGGTATTTCAAAAAGGCTAGCCTGGGTTGCAATGATTTTGTTAGAAATAAGCCAACAATTTCAAAGGAAAAGYGTTAAATATGTTTGTCGCTTCCCCTATATAATATTCCATTTTTAAAATCAAATAAATAAACCCYTCACTGCTGACTGCTATGTTGTTGGGTAGAAGGCAAAGGCATCTGTGTCCTTTCTGCCCTGCTTCACCACTACCAACTCCAGGGATATTTTTACCTAGTAAAGCTTTTCCTGTCTGACTGATGCAATTGCTCAAGTGCAGACAAATCCACATGGACAGTCATCCTGGGCAGGGAGCTTATTAGTTCCCACAGGTCACTGGTTAAAACACTCACCCAGTACCTCAGACATTCAGCTTCAAATCACTTCTCTGCTTGAAGGGATGTTCTGCCACAGCAGCCACCGCTCAGGTGACTATCTTACCACCACAGCCGTGGGTTAGTTTGGATGTCCACCACCTCTCTTGGTCATGCTGGTCCACTTTGCACCAGCGAGACATACAGGTGTGTGAGAACCAGGACCYGGGAGCGTCATGACAATGCATGGGTCCCACTTCTCTTGGAAGAGAGAAATGAATGCAGTCTGTGTGCTTGCAAGGGACTGGCACCAGCACCACACAGGCCATCTTAAATGCAGCATGGCAGCTCTTTGAATTTTTGTATGGCTCCAAATAACTGGGTCTGTCTCCTTTCAGCAAGAAATATAAGTTTCTTTCCTTTCTCAGAGTGTCTCAATGCTACTTAAATCAGGATTTTTGTTTTTGGTAAGAGAAGTGATTCCAGACTGCTTGTACATCTTTCAGTCTTGCTGCTATAAAAAAMCCACAAACCCAGAAGAGAGAAGAAAAAGGGAAAAAAAGCATCTTTGATTCCTTTATTATGTTTCTCCATGCTTAGCTCTAACTCCTCCTCCTGTGATCCCAGAGAGCACTCAGCTATGCTAATGGGAAGGTATCACAGCTCAGCAAATGCATGACTTGCTAAGGCAAAAAAATTATTGCTTGGAACTAACTCAGAAAAAGATGTCCCTGGCCTTTTTTTCCCTACCAAGCTGTCTGTACTATGGTTTTAGTTATCTTTCCTTGCATGGAAGGGTGTTTGATTTATTGAAACTGGAGAGCTTGCAGAGAAAAAAAGACTGCAAAATTGTTTTATATCTGACACAATCATTAGTATTGTTATTTCTTCTGTAGCTGGGAAGAACATTATGAAACACCTAACAAGCTGCTAAGATTGTCTAAAGCACTGATTTAAAAATCTGCTGCTAGAGCCTATTCTTTTGTGCTTTGTACATATTTTAAGCTCCAGTATCTTCATATAGAAGGGAAGTCAGATTAAGTTTCTGAATGGTTTACAGGATCTTTCTGACAGTTTAGTGGGAGCTCTCTTCAACTATYGGGCCTAGGATACTGTTCTTTGTTCTGCCAGCTGCCTGTGGGGAGAATTTTTCCTGCGGCTGTTCAGCTCTGTGTTCCCATCTTTAAAATGGATATCATGATTTTGACCTTTTTCTGCAAAATGCTTTGTGATCTGCTAATGAAAAGCACAGTCCCCCTGTCCAGCTCAATGATCTGACATCTCTATTCCCATTATTAACACTGAGAAGACTCCCTTTAATTGGTGTCAAATGTTTGAAAGTGGAAGTAGCTATCATCATGGATACAGCATCCAGAGGCTCTTCTTTGACTTGGTTGGAGCCCTTCTCTTTCACAATAGCTCTGTGGTTTTCAAATGTCAATGCAATAATGAGAACAGAAACAGGGATTCATTTGCAACTGGTGTAAATGCTTACCATGCAATAAAAATATAAAATAAATGGTTGGCTCTAACCCTCTTAGATTAACTGAGCTAGTTGATTCACTGATTTCTCCAGCATCAACTGCACAGGAGCAGACTGTCAGGCCCTGTTGGATCAATTACCTTCCATGACTTGTGACATGAAGCTTTCACTCAGCTTGTGCCCTTCACAACAGGGCAGCATCAGTATTATTTCCATCCCCTGCTTTGGACACAAGCTCTTCTTAGCAATACATGGTCTTGGCACTGAACAGGGAGAAAGACCCTTATTCCTTCACACATACACATCCTAACAAGAATATTTCAGCTGGTGACAGACATGGCTGAGAGCTCACCTGCAGTGTTGCTGCCAACCTACAAACAACCTCCTTGGCATTCCCTGCCTTCCTCCTCCCCATGCGGGGACACTCAGCTCATCAGAGCATCACAGCATCTCCTGATCAGAGGCATCAGCTTTCCCAGCTGAGGTCAGCTTATTCCACCAAGAGGTTTTGCCACACTTTTGGAGCCAATATCCAGACTACCTTGGGCAACACACCTGAGGACTGGCACATCACGCTCACCTTATACAAGAAGAGCCCTAGGGAAAGGGRTATTTTTGCAGTGCTTCACAGGGACCTCCTTATCCACAATGGACTTTATTCTGGGGAGCAGAACCATTTTCAGGAATGAGCCTAGCTGATGCAGAGAGTTTAGCCAGCTGTTAAAAACAGGGGCAGACTGATCCAGCTGTATTACAAAAATGCTGAATTCTAGCTTAGCTGKTTTTTTTTCTTCTTTGTCCAGTGTGGCTGAGGTGAGTTAAAACTCCTTCCTATGTTAAATAAGTTGAAATGACAGCAGCATAATTAAAGCTCATGGCCAGGTAGCTTGTCAAAGCAAGGCTCAGCTCTCTGTCCTTCCACTAGTCTCTTCCAGACTGTTGTTATAGGGATTTATGAACACTTGCAACACGGTCAGCATATCTGAGATAAAGGAGATGGGAAGCAAGTCTCTGCTTCTCAATCTCTGTTGCCATGCAGTCCTCCCCACCCCAGGCTATAACAGTTTCTAGTACATATTGATGGGTTAGTTCTGAAGACCAACATTGCTCAGCCAATTATTGGATTCAATCAATACCACCTATGCTGTCATAAAAAAAAAAAAAAAAAGAAAGAAAGAAAAAGAAAAGGCCAAACTCCTTTTCAGGGTGGTCAGCGCGGTGTTGTCTGGTCCTTCAGAGTCAGTCTACCTCTTGGGTCCTTTGGCTGTTTTAGCAACCTGCCAGTAAGTTGGATACAGATATAGCACTCCCTCCAGCCATGGGGGCTGGCACAGGTTTTCTCATTGACTGTCARTGATCTAGCAGCAATGGATTCTCCACTTCAGTTCACCATCCTCAGCTTCCCTAATCTCTCTGCATCACTTTATATTAGGTGATCAGCCTACAAGCACAAGGTATAACCAATGCCATTTCTGGCTACCTCTTCCTGTCCCACTTTACTTTCCCTCTCCTTCTCTGCTGCTAAAAAGGATGGGAAAAAAAGGTTACCCATTAAACTAAAAGTAATTTGATTTAACATCACAGGGAAGAGCTATACTGATCTTTATTGGAGGAGAAAAATCCAAAGGAAACTCTCCTGTTTCTTTTTTCAAGAGTTTGTCTTTATTTTTGACAGTTCATTTTTATTTTCCTTATAAATACGGGTGCTCTGCAGCTTCAGCCATGGCAACAGTGGCAATTATCACCATAACTACACAGCTGTTGAAACCTGACTGTACAGCAATTATGCTGAACTCYACAGCAAGCTGACAGCTATCACACTCATTACAGATAGAAAGGCTAAGCCAATACTACAAAGGATCTGAACAGCAATTTCCAGGTAGAGAGTTTCTGTTCCTCCTGTGATACAAACCATTACAACATGCCCTTTGGTACTAACAGCAGCATACTCACAACACAAAATTGCTTGCTCTTTTCTACCTCTGTATCATTTTTTCTTCTACTAAGCAAAACATTTTACTTCAAAAAAGAGTCATGAAAAATAAGTGGTAAAGAGAAGATGCAAGAGGGAATAGTAGCAGTTTCTTGGAAGTCGGGATGTTTTTGAAAGATTTTCTACAGGAGTACAGGTGCTGAGCCAGGAAGATACACTGATCTTGTAAACAGTTCTGCTTTCCTCTGATGGCAACTAAAGGAATTTAAGAAGAAATCTAGCTGCTTGCTTTTTACTGTATGACAATTCACACTCAGCATAGTCAGTAGAAGCAGAAACATTAATGTCTTTTTGTCTGGGAAACCCACAGCGTTTTACATACACACTACTCATGCACAGTCAGGGGTCTAGACCTAGGTTAACCATTTTAGGTAGACTGCTTTAGACAGGTGTTAGAGGATGTTCCTAGGAACAAAGTGCTGACAGTATAAGAGGAAAACAGCACTGTGATTCATTTTGAAAGACCTTTTGAACTAGGCTAACTGTGTTGGGCAGAGAAGATAGACTGCAATATTTCAGTGCAAATGGACAGACCATGATTGGGCAGGTGCTCTTGTGGGAACACAAGTTGCAGCACCCAGTGATTACTGCTCCTTACCATGCACTGCATGTTCCTGTGGGACACAGGGAGAAATGAAGGTTATCAATATGTGAGGGAGCAAAGCTGTGGTGGATAGCCARTCAGAGGAATGACTCAAGTGATGACACAGGATTTTATTTCAGAAAGCTTTCTGCATCRTACACACTTGATTTTTACTTATTTAGAGGTGGCTTGGGATCACCAGGCTTGCTTACTTTTTACATGCAAGAATGCCTATTGTTACAAAACTGTTCTTCAACCCTGAGTACTCCTGGATTAGAAGTCATTGATCAGCTTTAAGCACTGCAGGGGAGGGATGATTTACTATCAACAACAGGAGTCACAGTTCAGGGGAAAACTTTTTATCAGTACTGGCTAGACAAGTTGGTCCCACAAGGTTAGGTATTAGGGGACATATTCCCCTCATCTTCCTGCTCTTTTGTCCCTTCCTGTGATCCTGCAGAGGCTCTAGAAGATGGTGTGAAAGGTCCAACCAGCCAGGCAAGAGGTATATTATGTTCCACATACTCCAGCAGTTCATCTATGCACTCCTGGGCTGTGTTCATTAAATGGTGTTTCTGGGTAAGGATGTTCCTGGATAGGTCTTGGAAAGAAGCAGCAGTCTGGAAGGAGTTGTGGGTCTCTTGTAATTCCTGCTGTACCTGCTGCATCTTGTCCTGGATGCTGGATGGGAAGCCTTGGATGTTGGCCAGTAGAATCTGAAAAGTGTGCTGCAGTTGCTGGGTGATGCCATGAGACATGGCCAGAATCTGGACTTCCAGCCACTGCAGAGGAGGAAAGGAAGATTTAGAAGTGGCTCCTAATGCACCCACTCCCATCCAGAAACACTTCTGGTGAGCCAGCTTCTCCAGCAGACCACTACCTTCAGCTCCAAGGAAGTGGTGTCCTCACTCTCTTTTGGCTGCTTCTTGTTCCAAGTCAGCCACATCTGGTGCAGCTTCTCCTGTGCATTTTGAAGCTTCTGATCAATACCCTGCTTGACACAATCAATCTGGAGGAGGACATGAAAATGAAGACAAGAGTGAGTTACTATAGCATCAAGACTTGTGTTGTGACTACCACAGCTCACTGTGTTGTGAGCTGGCACAGAGATCCTCCTGGTCTTCACAGGAAGTAAGGGAGAAGACTGCTATACAGTAAGCAGCTTCAAGACAAGATGCTTGGAGACAGGACAGTGTTCCTACCAGCTCGATGACCTCCTGCAACTGTGAGAAAGTCTCCAGCATGACCATCTTGATCTGCCTCACTTTGGCTAAGAAGCACTGGTAGGCTTTTTGATGAAGATGAGTGGGCAAGGAGCTCAGTTGTATGAARTAGCCCCGATGGTCTAACTGCTGCTGGACAACTGCCCCTTCAGTCCCCTCCACAGAGACCACAAGGTCAGCTGGAAAAAGCAGGCATGAAAAGTTAATTGTTCTAGAGGGCATATGACAGATGGTCAGCAGTCATGAAGTCATGATTTTAACTTGCACAGGTTAAAATCAGAGTGACCATGGCTTTTAAATGTGTCTGTCTCCCCCAAATAAAGCAGGAACCCCCACTGCACCCCAGTGAGTACCCCCACAACACACACTTGTGCTGCCTCTCTGCATTGCAGAGAAGCCTAGAAAGATATTCTTTGTAGATCTGCCTCATGCAGGTGTTTTCTGACCTAATTCCTCATCTGTTACAGGGAAATAGTGATCCAATTTTCCTGGCACAGTTTCCACACTTCTGTCAGTGACCTCGCTTGCCCTGCAATCCACTGCTGCACCTTGGCTGGTCACCACAGACCTAGCAGACTCCAGGACTCTCTGAACAACCTCTCTGGCTGTCTCCAGCTCCACCACTCTGATSGCAGCATCTTTGGCACCAGTCATACTGGGTGACACCAGCTCTTTGGTGCCAGAGAGAACCTAGAGAGAGGTCAGAAGACTGAATGTACCCACTTCTGTAGAACAGCATTGGTACAACAATGAGGCTGATGAGACTATTTCAATATCAGAACTATTTCACCAGCCCAGATGGGGAATAAGTTAGACTACAAGTGTGAGCAAGCTCTGCTTGGAGTGCAGTTCACATCCCAGTTTGTGGGATGTGGAAACTGTAATGTGGCTTGCATGGGACCTTCCACAAAACCAATCTGATAGCTTGTTAAAATTGCCATTGAGAGCWTCAGTGAAAAGAACATGGGACAACAAATGTCAAGAAACTTCACCTCGGGTTAGAGCATTCAATTTCATCAAGGGACAGTAGTCCAGCAGCCAGGATCCAAAGAGTTTCCAGCTGTGCTCTAACATCTTCCCCTAAGCTATTATATGTGACATGCTGCATGCATGTAGCAGAGTACCAGCTCACCAGCTGTGAGAGAAGGGGACAGAAGATCAAGTCAGCTTACATCTGTGAGAGCTTCAGAGGGTTCTGGCTTTGCAGCCTCAAACTTTTCCCAGTTGGGGCAGAGCTGAAGGATTGAAACTCTTGACACAGAGTGCTGAAGCAACACTCATTTTTGGAGAGTAGCTATTTGTTTGTTTCCTTTGTCTTTTAGTAATTTCAGCAGGAGAGTCCGATGCCAGGAATCTCTCTAAAAGACTCCAGCTACAGAATACAGATTACTGTACGTTTCCCATCTAACTTCACATTTTGCATTTAAGTCTGTTGACTAAATGTACCAGGCCCGATCAGGCAGTTTAAGGAATCATTCAAGCAAAAATAACCAAAGGAAGTTGTGAGTGAAAGGAGGAGCTGGCTTAGGCTGCTAGAAGAGCCATGAGGTAGGAAGAAGGGGGGACGGACATCTAAGCCAGCCCAAAGGAACTGGCAGGTATCTGGGTCTCTTCTCCTCTGTGAAGGAGAGTGTTCCAGAAGAATTTATCATGGACACTGAGAAGAGGAGTGGGGGGATGTTCCTAGTCTGCAAGAATTTCTAGTTCTGCATTAGGTTGAAGGATTAACATTTGTAGTCAAGGTACTCCTCAGGCAATATTGGTTCTTTCCTCTCCAGTAGAAGTTGCGTGTATGTAGATTCAATTGCTCTGTAACAAGGCTTCTCTGTGGAGGTGATAGCCACCCATGACCATTGTTTTGTTTTGTTTTGTTTGTTTCCATAGATCAGATTTAAGTCTAAATTTTATTGCATGAAAGTTCAGGACCAAGACACACCATTTGCTGGGTATGGGTTCAGAGAGGTTCAGTATTGCAGTCAGTTATGAGGGCTAACAAGATGCCTGGTGGGAGAAAAGAAGAGAGCCTTGCTCTTCACTCAGCCCAGAACAAGGAGACTGACCAGGTCTAGCTAGACAAGCAAGTTTACCTGGCCTCTCATCCACCAGAAACTGTTACCTTGTCATCTGGTTCTTGCAGGTTTGGTGGCTTGTCTTCCAATCTGTCCTGTCCCAGGTAAACATATTCCTTCACTGTTGCAACTAGAGGCAAATCAGAAATCAAATACATTTGAAAGTGAACATGTAAATAGATCTTAGTCTTTCTACATCCTACCATCATGTCCTCGACATCAGCAGGGGAGGAGACACTTGGTACTTGATTACTTGACTGCATTAGTCATCACCAGATTCTAAGCCTTCACTTACTTGCTCACTCAAGAAAAGTTTCTGAGAGCACAGCCTACTCACTCTCAGTTTCAAGTCCAGTCAGAATGGGCTGTTCCACAGCAGTGGCAGACTTAGACAAGGTCTTCACTTCTGCTTCTTCTGCATCATGCAAGTTTCTGACAGATGGGTGAGTCTCTTCAGAGGAGGCAGGTACAGAAGAAACCATATCATAAGATGAGTTGAGCAACAGCAGTTTGGCTCCTGGCCCAGCTGTATTCTAACAAGGAATAAGAGGTCCTGTAAGAAGTCATAATCCATTGGGGTTTGCTACCCTCTCTTCCCTAGGCAATGTATGTCTTCATTATTAAACCTGTTTTACCAGTCCCTCATCGAACCCAGCTACTGCTCAGTTACTGTGCTCATCGTAGAATGGTAAAGTTAGAAGGGACCTCTGCAGATCATCTAGTCCAACCTCAGCATAGCCTGTACGGGGATTGAACCCACAACCTTGGCGTTAGCAGCACCACGCTCTAACCAACTGAGCTAAACCTTATATAATGATGTAGGTGACCTGGAGCAGAACCACAGGTAGACTCTTCCCAGTGGTATCACTTGTGAAGTGCAGCTATACCACAAGGTTCTTCCCAGCTGCACCAGGAACTGACCCATGCTCCACCGAGTTAGCAGAGCAGCTCACAGAGCTAGGGCTGTACCCACTCTCATACAAGTGGTAGGCAGCTTTCAACGGACTTGTCACTAGAGTATAGCAGTCCAGCATTCAAGGCTATTCCTAGTAAGGTGGGAGGAGAGCTTCAGGTGTTGTTTCAGCAGCCAGTGAAAAGATGACCAATGCTGTGTGCAGGTGATTAAGGCCATGAACCACCAGTTGCAGCTGCTAGAACAGATAGCAGAAATGTACATAGCAGGCAGTGAACTCCTGGAATTCATTGCCACTGCATGTTACGGGTAGACAGTATCATCAAGGTCAAAGATTAGATGATCATGAATGACAGGTCTCTAAATGGAGGGAATAAGTAGGGATGAACTCCCTAACATTTCTATTACAGGGATCAAGGGTGCTGGGGAATGGAAGGGAATGGACCATGGGAGGTGGCCAGGCATGGGAATGCTCCCTACACTGAGCTTAAGGGATAACTGATCTGACACAGTGAGGTATTTTATATTGTCAGCTGTCTGAGAACAGACTTTGGACTTCCAGCACTGAAGGGACTGGACTACCCAGTGAAGAGTTCGTAAGGAGAAAGTGTACTCAGCTGAAGAAAGAGCTCCCATTGCTTTTAAGCAGTAACATAGGTCTCTCTCCACCCTCCGCCATGCAATAGGTACCTGTTCTTTCTCTTCCTTGCTCTCAGAGGAAGCTGCAGATACATGATTCTTCTCAGGAGTTCCTGGGGCAGCAGCAAGTGGCTGAGTTTCGTGAGACATCTTGTAGTCAGATGCAACTGAAAGGTAAGAGTGGGCCAGTGCTCACAGCTCAGCTTCACCTTCCTTTGCTTGTGAGGAAGGTCACAGCCAAAGAGCACCACAGATCCACACAAGAGCTAAACTATGTTTGTGGATGAGGCAAAAGAGCAGCAAGGCAATGCTAGTTCTAGCTTCTTATTTCAGGGACCAGGATGTTTTAGAGTCTGTAAGGACTTAATTTGGCCAGCTACTATTTCCATAAAGAAGCAGATTCAATTCAAAAGACATCCAATGTTGTGAGGTGGGAGATGGCTCAACACATATCAGAAGGGAAACTAGTCTGTCAAGTTAGGTGTTTGCAGGCAGGAGGGCTAGGAATAGTTTGTCGTTCCCCCATGTGAACAGCAGCACCTTAAAGCAGAGCACTGTGCAAGTTTCAGGTAAGCAAGAGAGAACATTTCAGACAAATATTTATGATAGAGTCTGTTGTCATTCCTTCTCAACACACACATATTAGAGAGAGTTTAAGTGAGCTTAACATGAGTTTTGGAAAGAAAAGATTCTTATTTGGAAAGCTTAGGAGTCTTAAGACAAAGTTAACAAAGCATCTCCATTCTTGAGAACTTCATGTAACTACTTTTGTGTCATGTATCAAAGAAATGAGTTTTCTAGCTTTCAAGAAAAAGATATTTTCTGGCAGACTACTGAGTTTACTGCAGCTGTTCTTTGGCACCTTATCTCTCCACAACAATAGGGGGGGTATGGCCAGTCTCAGCCTGTGCTCTACTGTGGCAGAATGATTAGTTTGGCCAAGTTCCTTGAGGATCATGCGAAAGTTTTTTAGGCAAGTACCTATCTTCTGCAGAAGGAGTTCAGGCCTAGGTGTAGTTTTCTCTTTTTTCTTTTTTTACTGTTTTTTTTTTTTTTTTTTTTTTTTTTTTTTTTTTTTTTTTTGGTCTTGAAACTTCAACACACAGAGTTCAAATGGATAAGATCTGACCTTCCAGAGTCAGCAGTACTTTGTACATGATATGGGAGGCAGAGAACATCTGTCTCCCCCCTAATGCATCAAGGAGCTGCACTCAAGCCCTCACAGTTTTTTCTCTACCTTCACAGCAAACAACATGGCCTGTTGCCATCCCTTAGATTTTTTAAGACTAGCAATTTTAGTTTTTCTATGGAAAAGCCAGACTGCAGAGGACCCAGCCCCTTTGCCACATCACTGCTATCCTGTGAGGAGGACAAATGAACTAACTGGGAACTCACTTCAAGCAGAGAAGGCTGCATTAGTAGATCAAAATGTCAAATAATTTTCTGTCTCTGTGCAAGGAGAAAAAACATTATAAGTCTGATCATCCAAAGCTTTACTGGGATTTCTGACAAGAGGGGGACCTCTTGTCAGAGACAAGACAGGACATTCACCTGACTCAATACCATAAGACTCGGCCTGGGCTCTGCTGTTTTATATACTGCTGCTGCTACCCCCGTGGCATTTGGAGCTGAGGAGCATGAGAAGTGTGAGGAGCAATGAAAGGCAGAAGATGGTAGCAACTCTCAGCAGAGCTGATCCTAGGGAAAGATCAGGATGTTAACATGATCGTATGAGGTACTGCTGTCTGCCCAAGCTTTACCTTTCTGGTGAGCTGGAMAAGTTCAGCAGGCAAATCCACTCACTAGCAGATTTTGTTGACGCCAACATTTTTCAGTGAGTTACTGCATGGCTTCTTATGGCTTCAGTGATACTGCKGTCAAAGTTCAAAATGGAAAGTGAAGAATAGATTTTAAGGCAAATGGCACAAACATTGCTCCTTACTTGAGTTCTTCTGGGAAGATGGATCCTCTGACATAATGTTTATGACTGGATTAATGCTTTCTCTGGAGGAAAGTTCACAATCAAAGGATATTTCTTTCTCTTTTCAGAAAAGTGACAAGAGAGGAGAGAGGAGTTTAGACTGATTGTTTTCATACTCTCTATTATGGTGATAATGAGCCACCTTCTTTCATGAGAGATAGTATGTCAGAACCTCCAGATTCTTTAGACTGACCTCCAGCACTGCGCTTGCTAGCAGTTTCCTGACCATCACAACAGACTTATTTTGCAGGTTCACAATCACCTAAGCTCATCATCCAGGAAACTGCATTGCATTGCGATCTTTATACAGCCAAGGCCATTCAAAAGTGGCTTTTCCTTTTTTTGACTCTGAGTTTCCATTACATGCACCCAATAGCTAATGCGTTATATTTCATGCAAAAAAAAATTGAATCTATAGCATTTAAACAGTGTCTGTCATCAGAGTAGCTGGATAACTCATAATCTTCACAATCCAGGGGCATAAGAAAATCCATAGATGACTGATGCAGAAAGACATGGGATCAGATCTACAAAAGGACTTTGGCACCTCAGATGGACTTAGGTAGAGCTAAAGAGCTCTTTAGATGAACAGAAATCTTATATATCATCAATCAAATTTTCTAGGAACCTAAAACGTTGTTTTTGCACATTCCCATAGTAATTGCTACCTAAAAAAAGAATCAAACAAATCAATGTCTGCTTGGGATTATTCAGCTAAGCAATTCGTGCTTAGGTATCTTTAAGATTTTGTTCAGCAGATATTCAATATATATCTATTCTTCTCAAAACAGTAGCTATGCTATATTCACTGAAAAATAAAAAGTGATGATACTATACACCATCTGATACCAAAGCATTATGCAGGCTGTGGGAGAGCTGAGTTCAAAGCCTTCTGCAGGCCGAGAGGGGCTTCACATGCCAGGTGAACATCCAAATCTACTGACTCTGGCACAGGAGAAAGGAAGAAATGCAGCACTCTCTCAGCTGTAGCTGTCCCTTCTCCTGGGGTTGCTAATATAGCCTACCCAGGGACTAGGTCACATGAAATAAATAAGCAAGGCCCAGATGCAGATATCAAGAACTCTTCTCTCCAAAATGCATGACTCRGTTTCTCTAGGCTACAGAGCCAGGATATTTGTAGCCCATTGATTCTCAGAGTCTTGCTGACAAAGTGGTCCATATTCAACAGGGGGAGCAGGGAATTTGATGCTCTTGCCCTGACAGCCCCAAGCAGCCCCAGCGGGCAAGGGGAGGGCTTACCTTTGGTCCAGGACTCCATGACCAGGGCAGGGCAGCACCTGCCCCCTGCTGCCCTGAGTTGTCCCCTGTGTCCCTCCAGTTATGACATCATGTGCCTGTACCCAGCACCCGCACACACCACCCACCCTCTTGTGCTGTGCATTAGGAGTGTGAATGGTCTTTGAACAAGATAAGGACTGCGTAGCTTCCCCTTTATGCTTTACAACAGAAGGAGAAATGAAGCTGAAGAAGAATATAGAAAATTCAGTTTTCTTTTTAATCATCTCATTAGGAAGGATTTGCTTCTCTGTTACATTAAAGTTGTTTGGATTTATCAGGATAGCTGTTTCACCTTTATAAAGGAGTCTGTTTTCTTCCCTGTTTCAGTTTTTCCTGTTTCCCATTGCTCTGCTTTTTAAAGAACGGCCATCTTCTCTGGCTCAGGTAACAGGAGCCAYGTTTGGCGCCCTTCTTCCTTCCAAAGTCAAGGCTGAAAGAAATGGTGGTTGGTACCTTCAGTGCAAGCATGATTTTCAGCAACACTTCCTGCTCTGGATGGTAGTAGTCTTTTTTCCATTATCGTGGCTTACAATGGTAGAAATTCCTGCTGCTGCAGGTGAACTCAGCTGTTACGATCATCAAAGTTGGCTTCTAATGCCAGCACTATCTCCTAGAGGGATTGTAATGCTAATGTTAAACACTGGCTCAAACCTATAAAGCCCTAGCTGCTATCTGAGAGTCTTTTACCTAGAGTTCTGCAAAGCTGCTTAGCATGGGTTACCTGTGACACCTGAGGGAGGCAGCTGTCAGATAAGTTGCTATTCCATGTGTGGAGGAGCTGCAGCTTTGAAATGAGCTGCTACGCTCTGAGCACATCTACTAACATGGCTGCAGACGCCAACTCTTCCCTTAGGTGGCAGTTTTGAGAACTGCCATATGGGTAGTTTGATTTTGAGGGTTGACATATCATAGAATCACAGAATCAGTAAGGTTGAAAGGGACCTCTGGAGATCATCTAGTCCAACCTCCCTGCTCAGCAGGGTCACCTAGAGCATGTTAGACAGGTCTGCATCCAGGTGGGCCTTGAAGATCTCCAGAGAAGGAGACTCCACAACCTCTCAGGGCAACCTGTGCCAGTGCTCCATCACTCTCACTGTGAAGAAATTCCCCCTCACGTTCAGGCGGAACTTCCTGTGCTTCAATTTCTGCCCATTGCCTCTTGTCCTGTCACATGGGACAACTGAAAAGAGTTTGTCCCCATCCCCTTGACACCCTCCCTTCAGGTAGTTGTACACATTGATAAGATCCCCCCTAAGTCTTCTCTTCCCCAGGCTGAAGAGGCCCAGCTCTCTCAGCCTTTCCTCGTAGGGCAGGTGCTCCAGCCCTCTGACCATCTTCACAGCCCTACGCTGGACTCTCTCCAGTAGCTCCCCATGCACTGGGAAGCCCAGAACTGGACACAGTACTCGAGATGAGGCCTCACCAGGGCTGAGTAGAGGGGCAGCATCACCTCCCTCCACCTGCTGGCAACACTCTTCCTAATGCACCCCAGGAGACCATTGGCCTTCTTGGCCACAAGGGCACATTGCTGGCTCATGGTCAATTTGTCATCCACCAGCACTCCCAGGTCCTTCTCTGCAGAGCTGCTCTCCAGAAAGTCAGCCCCTAGCTTGTACTGGTGCCTAGGGTTATTTTTCCCTAGGTGCAGGATCCTGCACTTGCCCTTGTTGAATCTCATGAGGTTCCTCTCCGCCCAACTCTCCAGCCTGGCCAGGTCTCTCTGAATGGCCAAACAGCTCTCAGGTGTATCAACCACTCCTTCAAACTTGGTATCATCATCAAACTTGCTGAGGAGGCACTCTGTCCCCTCATCCAGGTCATTGATGGAAAAGTTGAACAGGATGGGACCCAGTACTGAGCCCTGGGGGACACCACTAGCCACAGGCCTCCAACTAGACTCCACRCCACTGACAAAGACCCTCATAGCTCTGCCTTTCAGCCAGTTCTCAATCCACCTCGCTGTCCACTCATCTAACCCACCCTTCCTGAGCTTATTTAGGAGGATGTTATGGGAGATAGTGTCAAAAGCCTTGCTGAGGTCAAGGTACACAATGTCCACTGCTCTCCCCTCATCTCCCCAGCCAGTCATGCCATTATAGGAGGCTATCAGATTGGTTAAGCAGGATTTCCCCTTGGTGAATCCATGCTGGCTACTCCTGATCACCTTCTTTTCCTCCCTATGTCTGGAGATGACATCCAGATTGAGCTGTTCCATCACCTTTCCAGGGATGGAGGTGAGGCTAACCGGCCTATAGTTGCCTGGGTCCTCCTTCTTGTCCTTCTTGAAGACTGGAATGACACCGTCTTTCTTCCAGTCCTCGGGCCCCTCTCCAGTTGTCCAGGACCTTTCAAAGATGGTGGAGAGCGGCCTGGCAACAACATCCGCCAGCTCCCTCAGTACCCGTGGGTGCATCCCATCTGGGCCCACGGATTTGTGGATGTCTAGCCTGCCCAGAAGGTCTCTAATCCTTTCCTCCTCAACCAAAGAAAAGTCTTCCCTTCTCTGGACTTTCTCCCTCACATCCAGGCTGCAGGATTCATGAAGGCTGCCCTTAGCAGTGAAGACTGAATCACCTACTTAAGTGAGAAAAGTATACTTACATGTGGGACTGTTCTCCAGACAAATGGGAAGACAAGAGATTCAAGAGAATGATATTTGTTTGTTTGTTTGCTTACTTATTCAAAGGAATGACAATCAGGAGGAAGATGTGTGCGTCTCAGAACTGTGAGGGCTTTGACTAGGTAGGCTGCATCTCTCCTCTCTGGACACATGAAGATAGAACAAAAGCCCAAATCTGCCAGGTCTCCCACAGCAGAGAAGAAGTGCCATCTGTAGGCACACCAGACCCTCATGTGCACAGACACTCCATGCATCTGGAGCCCACAAAAATGCTGAGTTCCTAAAATTCAGCCTTTGTACTTGGTTTGTGTTGACAGCAAGCACAATTAGCTTGTCCATTTGCATGAGACAAATACCTCTCTAGCAGAGAGATTCACCCTTCTGTTTGATTTCTTGAAGTAACTTGCTCTTCTCCTTTCTAGCTTCTTTCAGGAGATGGAGTCTCTGGCCCTGCTCATGGCATGCAGTATCACACATCAGCTGCAGATCACCTGTTGTAAAATAGTATCTGCGTCCAAGGTCTTCCTTCAATCTTCAAAATAAGGTGAAACAATCTCTTGGTACCCTAGAGAGCTTCATGCAGCTTTCTTGGCAGCAAGCTCCTTCCAGGACTTGTCCAGTAGCATCCTGACTGGGAGCCAGGAGAAGCTGACTGTGATCCAGGAGTTGGATCATGGAGGAGCTGCTGGACTACCTGAAGAGCAACATGCCTCTTTCTTGGCTGGTAGGACCCTTCTGTCCAAGGGATAAGAAGGAAGTACAGACAGTAGGAGCAAAGACACACGAAGCCTCTACCACCCTAATGTAAAAGGGGTAAGGCTCTGAATGCAGCCTATCTGGCTCAGGTCTGGTGGGAGCCTTTTCTTGAATAACTTTAAACACACTCCATTCCAGCTGAGGGTGAGATGCCACATMTGTGGTGACCATTGGGTATTGATGAATTAAGTGAGAAATCTTAACTCCTGAGGGAGGTAAGGTAGCAGGGCCACAATTCCTAAATGGCTGTAGATCCATTCAGGAGTGGGGATTTTTACTTGGGGCAGAAGTAAAACAGCTGAAGCATCCAATGCTTCCACCTCTCTAGCAAGCTGTTCATTATGTCTTTCATCAATGTGTCCAGATAGACCCTATGTTCAGCACAGTGACTGCTGTTGGTCTAAAGCCTTCAGCTAGTGTTCAATTTCTAGAAGTCTCTTCCTAAAAGCTCTTTGTATTAGGTTGTAACTTTAAAATAAAACAATTGCATGCAGAAAAACTTACCTTCTCTTTCCTCTTTTGGAGAAAGGCTGCAAGAATAGGTATTGCTCAACAGATRTCAACCGTACTCTTCTACCTGCATCAGTTCTTGTGCAGAACAAGGTAGTATCACTTTAACTGGAAAATGCAGTATGTGAACTGAATTCTGAAAGTAGTTTTGTAAGTCTCTATGCAATGGCCTTCGAACTCCCAAGATGCTTCCAAGTTGCGATTCCCATAGGTCTGGAGTTAAGGGAGTAAGTACTCATCTGCTAGTTCTTGATTCTGGACAATCCAAGTAGAGGCTAGACTTGTGCCTTATGAGCAAGCCTGCAGTTCTGCTGAGCTCTGCTATGGAGACTGAGCATGCTCATCCTGGGTCTTGGGCAGCAGAGCTAGAGTTGTCATGGAAAATCATAGCAGTGCTTGTGCCTGTCCCAGAAGCTTTCAGAGTCTGCTGTCAGTAATGGGGATGCACAAAGCTAGTTTATCAGCTGGTGGCTAAGTATTCAGGCCTTAAGTGTTTTGGGTAACGTCCTGATGCTGGGATACTGCAGTTAGGAATGCAAGAACCAGTCAACCAGCAGTGGAACAATAAGGAGTACAGCTGGAGAACTTTGGTACTAGCCTGGGAGAGGCTGAGCTATAATTCCTTCTCACTTCTAGGCTTGGTGGCAGGCATGTGTACTCCTGGTGCTTCACAATACTTGGAAAAGCTGTAGGGAGCTTTCAGGATCCTAACAGTCCATGCTATTTGGCCTTTTATGCCTAAATCTCTCTACTTGTCTGCTATCTGGTGATGACTTCAAGGTTGGTAGTGAGAGAGCGGACTGCTGGAGCTGGCTGTCTGGGAAAGATATGGACTCATTGGGATAGAAAGTCAGATCATAGGTGACAATACTAGCTGGTGCTGGTCCTGTTGGCACCACCATCTTCTGGCCAGAAGGTGCTCTAACTGAAGCAAGATGCCTTCAGCTATCAAGCTTAGCTATCTTTCTTGCTGAGTGTATGGTTTTCCCCCACTCCATTCCAGTTTTACTGTGGAGTACCCGAGGAGGCTAGAGCAAATGCCTTGTTCCTCATTGAGAATAAGGAACTGACATAAGAGCCATACTTGTTTCTCCCCTATATGACTTGCTTTCCTATCCTTTAAGGAAAGAAGTGGAATCTGCTACTGATGTGGGTAATGCTTCCTCCAGATTTCGTACCAGAAAAAGGAAGCTAATATTAGTCTTAGATGCCAGAAACAGGGACTAGGGAGAAGGCCTCCCCACTTTGTGGGGAAAAAGTCAGGGGAAAAAAACACTTTTCTTTAAGACTGACTTTTTAAAATCTATAATTCTATCTTCCAGCTAAGAGATGCTCTGAAGGATCAGAATCTGTGGATGCCTTTTAAAGCTTCATGGCTACCAGATAGTACTTTCCATCTTTGCCCCTGCCCACACCTTGCCTCATTTACTCAAGGCACCCTGAGATAGTTGCTAACTATCAGTTGTTAGAGCGAAGTGGAACTGCAGAAGTCAAAACTCCATTGTGCAGTCATAGCCCAGGTTCTGTGTTAAAGTGCTTTAGGGGAGAGACTTTTAAAGTACTTGTGTTCCTGAGGTGTCTTTCTGCTGTATTCTCTTGAGCTTGTCTCAAGTCTCTTCCTTTCTCTCCTGATTACTGCACAGCCAGCCTGTAACTTGAAGGAGCCATTGTCTTATGTTGGTCCCTAGCCACCCCACCCTTGAGCCTCTCTCCAGTTGTTAATGAGTGAAAACTCAAGCTGTGCATGTAGCTGGGGTGTCCTTTGTATTTCCTGTGCTAGACCTTATGGAGTACAGCCTAGCACTTGTATATGGCTTTGACTTCTGTAGTACTGCTGGAGTCCCTGTGGCCTACAACAGGTTAAACCATCCTCTTCACAGCAGCTTCTAAGCTCTGCTTGGGAAGGGTAGGCTGAACAGAAGTGTCTTTGTGCATTTTCTCCTATACTTAACCTCAGAAGGTTTAGGATAGGGAACCACTGAGACTTGCTAGATGTAGCAAGGAGGGCAAAACTTTCAACAGTCTAGGCTGTGGCTAGGAATGGTGTGTGACTTTCTTGTGAGCTCTTCCTATTTTGGTCTCATCCATGTTGCAGAGGCAGTAGAATGATGAAAGTGGAAAGAGATGGGTGCAGAAGAAATGGACTGGCTTTCTGCAATTTAAAGTGAAACTCATCTGAGCTTGGTGGGGAGTGTCCAGACTGTTCTCAATTTTATCTAAACCTGCGTTTCTGACTATGCCTTGAATTATACAAATTTCTTCAAAATTCTGTACAGAGTAACAAGACAACCCTAGCCAAGCACCGAAGCAGGGTAGAAATGCTTCGAGGTGTTTCTTCTGGCTCTCAGTGGCCCTTGGGAATGATGTGGTGTTCCCTGATTCTGATAACTATAACCAAGTGATTTTTATTTTACCTTTTCCTCCTACTATTTCTCCCTGCTTATGCTGTGGCCACATGTGATAGCTCAGTTGTAGGCTGATTTGAGCTTTAAATGCAATCACAGGATCACTTTCGCCTTGCTTCCTATTATGACCTTAAGACCTTCAAATCTCACTTAATCTGCAAAGGAAATGGGATGATGTTTCTGCCCTCAGTGCTGGGAAATGAGGCTATCATGACTGGCCAGTGAGGGAGCAGAGTCAGGTTGTGGGAACTGCTCTAGTTGGTCTTCCTCTAGCTGTTGTCTGATGTGAGCATGCAGGAATTCTATTTTGTGGGTTAGTATTTGGCCATGTGTTTTTATATTGCAAAGCTCTATCCCCTCTTTTCTATTACTTGCCCCTCCTTTGCATCAGAGAAACTGGATGCTCCAGTGCACCGGAGCACTAACCTTGGAGGGAATTCCCTGTGCTTTGATATACCTCACGTGCTCTGAGTTGGATCCTGTGCCCCTGGACTAGTGAGATGATCAGGTGAGACCAGGATGGGTTTAGGAGCAGCTGAGAAAGGGCATTTATTTGCTGGAGAAGGGCAGGGYTGCTTTCAATAGCAGCACTTTGCAGTGACCCATGCTCCCAAATAGGGCATACTGATGCTTTTTCCAGTTAGAAACTTCTGCAGGCCTCAACATTCAAGTCTTCCTTCTTCCAGAGGTTCTTGCCAGAGGCCTCTTCTGTTAGATGCCTGCAGTAGTCTGAACTGAGGAGTGGGAGAAAGCAGAGAAGTGGGACAAAAGCTGGAGAATGGGAGAAGCTATTAGATGGGTTCAGTGTGGGTGGGATTTGGAAAGGAGAAATATAGAAAGGAAGGAGCTGAAGGACAGAGGAGAGAACTAGAGGACAGGGAGTTGGAGACAAGAGATGCAGGGGAAGAGGAATAGATGAAGGTGCTGGGGAAAGGGTCATGCCAGTGTGGGAAAAGGTGAGTAAGTGGGGAGACAGGGTTTGTGATGCGCTTGTGAAGTCTGGGACTTGCAGGAGGTGTGAAGGACTTGAGCAGGGAACAGCCTCTGGTGACCTGGATAGAGGGGAATGTTAGAGTGTAGCTGGCATTCTAAGAGCCAGCATTCTCACATACCTCTGTTTAGCAGCAGCTGTTATTCCCTAGAAGGAAAAATATCCTGAAACATCCCTTTTGAGGAGACAACAAACTGCCTTTACCTTACAGTGGTCCTTCCCCTAGTAGAGACATTAAATAGCTTAATCTTGTACATACTGTCCTCAGTGAAACATGTTTCTTTGTCTCAGCTAGACTGATTTCTTTTCAGAAGAATATCTGGTTGTTCACAGGCACTTCTTGCCTTGAACCAAGTGCTGCCATCCCTCTCCACCTCTCATATGGGATGGTTATTGCAGCTGTAAGCTGAAGGTCACTTCAGATGTCATCTTAATTTAGGTGCCTTGATGGGGTAATTATCGCTGAAAATACAAAATTTACCAAACAAATTAGTAATCAGTTTCTACACTATAAAACTAATAGAAACATCTGCCATTTTTTGGAATAGAGAAAAGCAACTTTAGACTTTCAAAATGTTTCTGCCTGTAATATCTACTGTTGCATGTATTGCTTCCTATCCCATCTTGATGATCCTCAGGGGATGAGGGAATGTGGTGTCCCCCAGTGGTAAACACTGGGTCCAATCATGTTCAGCTTATTCGTCAATGACCTGAATGAAGGGACAGAGTCCTTCCTCAGTAAGATTGCTGATGATACCAAGCTGGGAGGAGTGGCTGACACACCTGAGGGCTGTGCTGCCATTCAGAGAGAGCTGGACAGGCTGAAGGGTTGGGCGGAGAAGAACCTCATGAGGTTCAACAAGGGCAAGTGCAGGGTCCTGAACCTAGAGAGAAATAACCCTGTGCACCAGACCTGCTGGAAAGCAGCTCTGTGGAGAAGGACCTGGGAGTCCTGGTAAACAACACGTTGGCCATGAGCCAGCAATGTGCCCTTGTGGCCAGGAGGACCAATGGTCTCCTGGGGTGCATTAGGAAGAGTTTTGCCAGCAGGTGGAGGGAGGTGGTCCTGCACCTCTACTCAGCCCTGGTGAAGTCACATCTGGAGTACTGTGTCTAATTCTAGGCTCCCCAGTATGAGAGACATGGAACTACTGCGGAAAGTCCATCATAGGGTTATGAAGATGACTAGGGGACTGGAGCCACTTTCTTACGAGGAAAGGCTGTGAGAGCTTGGCCTCTTTAGCCTAGAGAGAAGACTGAGAGGCAATCTTATCAAAGCATACAAACATCTTAAGGGGTGTGTGTGTGTGGAGGGGGTGCTGAGAGGATGGGCCCAGACTCTTTTCAATGGTGCCATGCGACAGGACAAGAGACAATGGGCATAAACTGAACCACAGGAAGTTCTGCCTGAATATGAGGAGTAATTTCCGTCCTGTGAGAGTGACAGAGCATTGGAACAGGTTGCCCAGAGAGGTTGTGGAGTCTCCTTCTCTGGAGATATTCAAAACCTGCCTGGACATGATCCTGTCTAACATGCTTGAGCAGGGAGGTTGGACTAGATCTCCAGAGGTCCTTCCAACCTTAATCATTCTGTGATGTCTGTTTTAAAATAGAAGTTCAAGGGAAGGTTGTTACTGCTGGTTAGCATGGTGTATGCAGTAGCAGTGTTCTGCTATGGCTATGTGAATTATGGCATTTGAGGCTGGCAGTTTCCAAAACAAATGGAAAATAATGCAGTAACCAGTTGAGAAAAATGCTTCTTTTAGAATGATCTTCTATCTCCTGTTCAAATAATTTTTTTTCAAAATTCCTTATAGCTTTTTGATTAGCCCAGAGAGACGCATTCATTCTGCAAATACTAAGACGAAATGATTTACTAAATAAATACCAAAATATTTATTGCTCAAGAAGAACCTGAAGAAATGTACATAGCTGTACTTTAATGTATTCATAGGCTTTTATATTGCAAAATTGTCCTGCCTTGTGACTGTCCAAGAAGTATCACTCCTGGGAAAGGCCAATGTATAGCCAGCACCTGAACATTAAAAAAAAAAAAAAAAAAAAAAAAAAAAAAAAAAAAAAAAAAAAAAAAATCCCCACAACTTGGAAAAAAAAATCTACAAAAAGTATTTGTAAGTAATCAGCTACAACATCCTTGTGAGGATGACTGATATTCAAGAGTTAACATCTGTAATCATTTTATTCTTTAAGTTAAAGCCCCTGTTTACATTTTAAAAAGTCTTCCTTAGGGCGTAGCAGAGATGATGAGCACTTTCTTCAATGTGTCAGCCCATGCAGAACACAGAGGCCCAGCTGTAGTGCTGGAGGAGCAGGGTGCACTAGTTCTGTAATAGGATCAACTATGCAAAATACTGGTTCTTTATCCCTGTTGCTTATTGGAAGCCTTGGCGTGTTTCAGAGTTCTATTGTGCTTGAAAATGGCTATATTTACAGAATATAGTGATGATTATACAGACTTAACAACTTTTAGGTGCAGGGAACGGCAGGACATGGCACAACTGATTTGAGTAATTGAACTAGTTCTAATACACTTTCGGGAAGCCTTGGCAAATCACAGGTGTATAATGATGTTCGAATCCCTGTGCAGATAAGGACACAAAACATACAAAGTACCCATGAGTCTTCTTCCCATGGGAATGTCAAGTTAAATCCAGAGAGAGATGGGAACTAGTGCAGCACCACTGCTCTGGGGCAGTGAAAGCTCGTGTCCCTACAGCCACTTTGGGCCACAACCCTGGAGGTCTAAGGTCTCCAGCACCATCCCAGCGCAACCRGCCTCCAGTTTAGGCTGCTYTTCCAGGAGTGCGGATGTCCCCCCCATCCTGACTGAGCAGGAAGAGTTCCCAACAGCTTTGGCTGAGCCCCGTTCCAGGTTTGGGTGTTATGCAGGGAACGTTGGGGTCCTCCCTTGTGTGTTTGGCACTCGCTAGGAAGAGGGGTCTTCAGGGAGGGGGAGGTGTGGGGCAGCACGGAGTGAACCAGAGCAGCCAGAGCAGCTGCCTGGGCGAGTCTGTGAGCTCTCGTTTCCTGGCCAGGGTGCTCCGGTTGGTGCTCAGG
>NW_028186592.1:0-895 GCF_003343005.1 Rhea americana | reverse complement strand
GCTGGGCTGGTGCTCGTTCTGGCAGGGCAGGCTGCGTAGGGAGCGCGACAAGCGTTGGGTGATTTCTCCCCTCATCTCGCCACAGGTCGTTTGCACTCTGCGGGAGTTCAACGAGTACAGGCAGTATCTGACCACGCTCAAGATTGAGCTYGACAAAAYGWRCGRGCCCGAACAAGTACCTAAAGCTCAGGGCTCACAGGTACGCTTCATGGTGCAGAGGGTGGGGGCTTTGCTTGTTGTCTCTCAGCACGGCATGACCTGAAGAAGTGGGGAGGCTGCACTGTCATGCCATGTCTTGTGGCATGGAAGTGACCGCATGGGTCCGTGCTGAGCTAGTGCTGGGTCTGGGTCTGGGGACGGGCAGGAAGGTCATTCCCGAGCAGCCGGCGTGCTGAGGGAAGCCCTTCTCTTCTGCCCTGCTTCCCGATCCCATGCAGCGGCCTCTCAGAAAGCAGGACAAGGCAGRGTGCCCCRGGCAGGAACAAGGATTTTGTGTTTCCCCGAGTCTCAAAACTAGCTTTCTTCACATTCAGGCCYGGACAAGGTGCCAACAAGCCCCACATAAGTCCAGGAACTTAACCTCGTCCATCTCCTCTCTCCATGTGGTTCACTRTTCATTCATGAGTTCCTCCTGGTTTCTGTTGCAGAAGTGTTCAAAGGAKGAWCAGCATAATAAAGTCCATACTACCCTGAGCAGGACTACCCTGACCAAAGTGCAGGAGCTGGCTGAGAGTGCGGTCAAGAAAGTGCTGGAGAGGGTGAAAAGGCTGGAGCAGTCGGTCCGTGTTTTAAAGAGGGCTCCCCTGGCGATCAGTAGAAGG
Source organism: Rhea americana (assembly GCF_003343005.1). Classification (NCBI taxonomy): domain Eukaryota; kingdom Metazoa; phylum Chordata; class Aves; order Rheiformes; family Rheidae; genus Rhea; species Rhea americana. The sequence continues at coordinate 74 of NW_028186592.1, read as the reverse complement.
CTGTTTGGCAGTGCCAGAAGGGCAGAGGTGCCTTCGGCGGCGCCTCCTCCAGATCTCCATCAGGAAATTGGGCT
>NW_028186591.1:292245-315993 GCF_003343005.1 Rhea americana | reverse complement strand
CCCCCATGACGTGCAGTGCAAGTCTGAGCCTCTTCCTGGGTGCTGGGAGCCGCACGGGTGCCGCCCTGGCACCAGGGCTTGCAAAGTCTCCCCCCCGCCGCAATGCGAGCCACCCGAGCAACCCCTGCCCACGTCCTGCACCCCGCGGGCGCTGGGGGCTCCCCACACCTGGCCCCATGCGTGCATCCGCCGCTGAGCCCCGCTGTGCCGGTCAGCCCACCACCTCGCTGCTTGCCCAGCCCAGGCGCTCGCGGGCGCTGCCGAGGGGCGGCTGGGACAGGCCGGCCGCGCGGGCAGCTTGGACGTACGCAAATTCCCGCTGGCTGGTCTCACACCCCGGCCGCGACCGCTCGGGTCCGCACGGTGCCGCGCGGCAGTGTCGAGCCCCCTCCGCAGTCGGGCAGCACCAGGCTGGCCGAGGCGGCCACAGCCCGTCCTGCTCCGCGCCGTCGGCGGGTGCCACGGCGGCGCAGGGCACCTGCATGCACGTCCCACCATGGGCAGTGGCTGCAATCCCCCCCCCCCGGCATCTCTCATGTTAGAGAAACTGAGGAGCTTTTAACAAATGTGAAGGGTTCTAGGAACCTCGCAGGAAGCGGTGCTGAGGGCAGCCAGGGCGCCCCCGGCCCCGGCCCCAGCCCCCTGTACATAGTGTACATAATACAGTATGTGTATTTTTAAAGTGATCATATTTATGTTAATAGAACCAGATGAAGTCTATATATAGAGATCTATATCTATACTGAGAGATGCAGGGCTTTGCTAGCAGCCGGCGGTGGGATGCAAGGGGAGACAGGCGGCTCCTCCGCACGGAGGGCGCCCATCCGTGGCCCTCCGGCGCGGAGCCGTGGCCACGGCTGCAGCCTTCCCGGCCACCAGTAGCCCTGGGGAAGGGCCAGGTTGCTGGTTCATTCTCTTCTCAATTTAGCTTCTTAAGAGTTTTCAGGGAAAAGAAGATACAGACTTTCTGAACTTGTTTCACAGCAGATTTGAGCTTCCACTCGAAGTGCAGCCTGCTAAGAGTTGCCCTCTCCTGGCAGCACTGGCTCCTGCGTGCCACGGCAAGGCTGACCTGGCAGAGCCCGGCCACACTGCCGGGGCGCTCGCTCCTCCCGCTGCCTCCCCAAACCGCCTCCCCAGGCCGCTCCTTGCTCCCGAGGGCCGGCACACAGGGTGCTGGCGCTGGTGCAGCCCCATGGGGAGCTGGCAGCAGCTGGCGCCTGTCCCTGCAGCCCTTGCTGGGCTGCTTTGCTGGGAGAGGGCTTCAGCATCCAGCCCCTTGCTTGCCCACCCTTCTGCAAGCTAAGGCCATCCACAGCCCTCTGCCCCTGTGCAGGACAACACTGACCCCCATGCTCACGCCACACTCCTCCGCACCTCCAGTGCCCGCCAAAGCTGCATGGGTARAAGGCAGCAGGTTTGGAGGGGGAAGATTGTTTCTTGCTTTAAGATACTACTCGGACCCACTCCGAGACCGTACAAAGCCCCAGCTGCACATCTGTGCCTGCTTGTACCTTTCTCCCATGTTTCCAAACGTTCCCAAAGTGCCTCCATTCTCTCCAGCAGCAGCCCTAACCAGAGCCAGGCTTTCTGCTGCGGCAGCTCAGCTATCTCCAGGGATGCATCAGCCTGCACCGCAGCCTGGCGCGGGAGACGGTCCCGAGGGACTGGTCTCTTCCTGGCAGGGAGCTCAGCATTAACCAGAGGGGAATGTCAAGGTGAGCTGAGACAGTTTCAGCACAGGCATGCTGGGCTGATTAATGGAGCAGATGGACAGAGCAGTGCTCTCCGGTCATGCCTCAGCCACTTGGAAGCTGTTAAAAGAACAGGCAAGTCCTTTGGCTTTGGGCAAAGGTAGCCCCGCAGGAGCCAGGCTTTGCCAGTATCCAGCTGCTCTGCCCCTTGCACCTGGTCCTCCATCACCACCCCCGCCCCCCACGCTCATACACTGTTTGCAGCCTCCCAAAGTTATTTGTGAAGCACTGCTGAAGGAATGGGGGAGGCATGCACACTAAACTGCCCACTCACCTCATGCGCTGGCATCGTGTTTGTTTGGCCTAGGATGCCTGCCAACCGCTCTGCCTCTTCAAAAGATGCCATCCACTCCCTGCAGCCACCCTTTAATTACAACTCGGCTATTGCCTTGCCGTTCCTCTGATCCTGCAGCTGTGGAAGGCTGCCCTTTAGCCTTTAGCCCCTTCTTCCCTGCTGCAAGGAGCAGATCGGCACTGAGAGCCTGACTGCAGAAGCAAGTGACCCAAAGCAGCTAGTGGCCTGCCTCTGCTGAGACAGTATCCATCCTAGCCAGTGTCAGAACAGGGCAAAAAGCTCTTCCTTTAACATGTACCCGTTACCAGGGGACAAAACCATCTACTTAGCAGTGGTGAGACACCGGTCCAGAGTCTGCTCCTCTGCTGAGATAGGTCTGCTTCACCAATTCCCCAGTATCAGCAAGCCAGATCCCATTTCTCCTCAGCACCGTTTCAACCTTCTACGATAAAGCACTCCCCTTCCTCATCCTCCAGCTGGAGCAGGGGTACAGCTCTAGGCATGGACAGGGCTGCCAGGCAAATTTGGCTGTGGCAAGAAGGGTGCTGGTTTCCACAGCAAGTTCTCAACTGCCTTTGGTCTGGAGAGCGCCACTTTTAGCAGACAGCACTGCATGTTTAGTTTACAAACCCAGCCCTGCCCCTGCACGTTTGGCCTCTGTTGAGTGTTTGGTTTCCCTGTGGAGCACCCTTCTGCTGTTCCACCTTGGTAAAGACAGTGTCCTCCTGTGATAGAAATGCAAGTTCCTTTTCGGCACATGTGCAGACACGTTAAGGTTTTTGTTTCAGACAGGAAGGTCTTGACCTCCAAAGTTTGTTTTCCAGGCAAAGCTGCTGCCAGGAGCAGCACTGATTAATGTTAACCACCAGAAAGGTGGAATAGCAGCATGACCCTGCACCAGCCAGAAAGCACACACAGCCACAACCACATTTGCTGAGCACGCTAGCACTGGGCAGGCAATCACACACACTCCAGTACCTATCAGGCGAGAAGTTGAAAGGGGAGCTGCTCTATTCCTCCTTTCAACTGGACAGTTACAAGCCTCCACGCTGAACAACAGCCGGCTTCATTTCCACTGCAGCCACYATGCGGTACAGGTAACAAACCACAACATAGCACTTGCAGGAGACACAGGCAGAGTCCAGACTGGGTCAGTGTTGTTTGGCGGCTGGAACTAGAGGAAGGACTAGATACTGTACAAGGCTTATGAGTTGCACTAGACGAGTCARGACCCTCCTCTGTATAGCAGGACTAATAATTAGCAGAAAGACCAACAGGTCTGAGATTTGCTGGTTACAACAACACTCTGTGTGCTACATGTGCAATATATTTGTTATGAATGTTATCACAAAGTCAATTCATTCACTAATCTTTCAATCACTGTAGCTAGATGTTCTACGTCCATTCAAGTGACTTTTACTCGAGTGCAATATTTCAATAGACATGTAGTGACCTAGTATGCTTTGTGTTTTAGAGAATCTGTGTGCAGAGCAATGCAATTAAGTTTAAAACCTTGTAAATAAAACAGGTTGCAAACCAAAAAAAAAAAAAAAAAAAAAAAAAAAAAAGTATTAGGCTTGCATTTAATTTTTGTGAGTGTTTCAGTATTGTGCATTATGCCGCCTCAATACAAACCCTGTGTTCTCTGTGCAGGTATTAATGGAGGAGTGGCTCCTCAGTTGTTGAATGCTCCCTGTTAATGCTTTATTGCTTTAACTGTATTAATTTTTTTAGACTCCTGTCTGCACAAAATGCAATAAATGATTTTATTACACCCTTTACTATTTGCACAGGGAGTTTCACTTGTTTCTAGGGTCTTCAGAACATTTTTTTTCACTTGGCTGGTATTTTCATAACAAGGAGCAAGCAATGACCAGGAGCAGCAGATTGCAGAGGAAGTGAAACATCAAGAACAGCTTCTCATAAGTGCTGCAGGTCCCATGTTTAAGCTAACAGAAATTTCTGACCACCCCAGAAAAGATGCTTTACCTGTTTGTATAGTGCAGCTTCCTGCAAGGGCACACAGGCTGCTCTGCTTGATACTGTCTGAATTGTCTTAACTCACTGCATGAGAACAAGTATCTGTGAAGTGCTTTAAAACTAAAGGAGTATAAACTGAGACAGACTACCATATCCTTACAGCTGAGCACAGTAAAATTTGTATGCTTTCACCTTAGCATCCAGCACTAGCCATCATCTGAAGCAGCTTACCTGGAAGAACAGAATAATTGCAAATGCAATGGAATAATGTATTCCAGTAGTACTCAAGTTGTTAAGTGTCAAAAACACAACAAAACATTTTTCCTTCCTTTTTATTAAAAAGTAATGTCCTCTTGTTAACAGCACAGAGAAAAAAAAATGCTACAACACAAACCACCTGGGACAAAAAATTCTTTGCTCCAYGAACTTTGCTTTTTTAGTTTCTTTCAATCCTCTGCAGGAAGCCTACAGACTGTGAGAAAGGCTGTGCAAAGGAGGACCACAGAGATATTTTGTGTTCTAGTATCAAAGTATGTCACTGTTTAAAAACATAGTGAAGAATCTGCCTGATTTTCCACTCAACTGTTTGCTGCAGTTACCAAAGTGTTGAAAAAAATGTATAAAACGATACTACTGCATCTTGGCACTGCTTCTCACACCTTAGATGGATAAAACATCAATCAACAGCGAGATGAAGTTTCAGAGGACAGACACTCACCACCTGGTAACTGGCTGCAGTTATTTCCAAGAGAGAGCCAGCAGCACACCACTGTGGCTGTGGCCAGGCTGTTGGGTGACAGTAGCCAATTGCCTCAAAGTTCTTGATCTTGACTGTTTGAATGCAGGAAAATTGACAGAATATTTGAAATCTGTGCTTTAGCTGGAAGTTCTCAGGTTTCAGACATACCATGGTGCGCAGACCAAAGCTGCCAATTTCCATTAGCTGGGCCAGGTAAGGACTATTTATGTTTGCCTCACTCTGCCAGGGAACAACAGTCCTAGCTATGGAAGGATGAAACTGCACTGTACTGTTACTGAGTGGTAGTCAGGCATACACTTCATGAGATCAGCTGCTAGCCCTACCACTGTACTTTTCTTTTAAACCAGCTTATATGCCATTAAAAAAAATGTAAATCAAAGAAAAATAGTGCCCATTTCAGAAAGGTGTGCCTCCAAGAAGGCCCAGTCAGGGTACCACTCTGCTCAGTCCCCCGTCTCATTTTCTCAGAACCACAGACCCAAAACTATAGTAAGACCAGTCAGTGAGATCAGACTGCACTGCAACATGAAGATGCACCAGCTACTGGGAGAGAGCAAAGCGCAGAAGGACTGTCATTGCAGCAACCTCTGGCTTGGACAAAACAATCAAATACCCACAGCAGCTCTCAGCCCATCCTGTCACTGAGAAAACAGAGTACAATTCTCCAGATGTTGCTAACCAGACCAAGGTGAGGAATAGCAGTGCTAGCAACACTCAGCAGCAATGCCACTGGGGGTAAACTCTCGCCAAAGTGGAGAGGACATGCATATCCAGGGGCATTTGTCCTGTGTCAATAACAGGAGACTCCTTAAACAGCTATAAGTATGGAATGGCAAAGGGAAGGGGAAAGGGCTTGCCAGCTCAGCTTTAATAGTGTCGCTGGTAGGAACCCATAGGTTGCTGGGCTGAGGATCCTGCTCGCCCCTGGGCCACTGTTTGGCTCACTAGGTGGGAGAGTGCAGGACCACTCTGGATAAGGGTGTCCAATGCTTTCTGTACACTAGGGTTGTCAAAGTTGATACCAGAAGATACTGGCCTTTGAGTAGGTACATTGCCAGGAGCAGGCAGGCGATTTTGGTGCTGACCGTACAGTGACTGAGCTGGTGGAGGAGCTCCAGGTCTTGGACCTGCATTCCTTGAAGGGCCTTGGAGAGCTGGAAGCTGTGTACTTGGAGTCTGCAATCTCTGCTGAGCTTGGTTTAAGTTTGCAGCACYTATCTGTGCTGACCGAGCCTGACTGCTGGCCATGTTAGCAAAGTTCTGACTCGGATTGCCACCTGAAGTACCTGCAGAGGCTGCAGAACTGCTGTTTGCTACAGCAGCCGCTGCTGCTGCCGCTGCCCCGCTGTTGAAGAGACTGAGGATTTTTGCCTGAAGCTCCTGCTGAGGATTAGCAGAGGATACCGGAACAGAAGGAGCAGAGACCAGAGGCTGTGAACCCTGATGAGCTTGGGAGCTTGGAAGGCTGGACTGACTGCCCAGGGATGATCCTGAAGGTGCCCCCAAAGACTGCCTTGACATGGGTGCTGGGAAAGAAAGGAAGAGGGTTAAAGCTCTGCAAATGCCTTTGAAGAGGCACCTTGAAGAACCAAGTAAAATACATACCAAAGACACAATTGTCAGTGACCACCTACACGCTAAACAGGAGAGCTGCACAGCTCTRGGGAACTCAAACCACTTAACAGAATTATTGCCCTTTATGCAGCAGCCAAACCAGTTATAGCAGCTCTGTAATTTCCCTGAGAGAATCCAATATGAAAGTTATGTCACATGAAGATAAGAGCAGTCTCATGACTCCTGAGCATACATCTATCTCAGTAAGATAAGGCACCGTGTGAGAAAGCTACGGCACTTGTACTCCCCTGTAATCCCACCATTGCATTCTGCTCCCAGTCCGGACAGCCCACAGACCATACGATTAATAATGCTGTCTAGGCTTGAGAAACTTACCCTGCAGAGAATCAGTGCTTCCCCTAAGCAACCTTTCCTTCCGGTCTCTCAAATAATTAATTACTTTATCAGTCTCCTCAGCAGTTAAATAGCGATTGTCTGCCAGCAGGTTCAAGAGAGTTTGAATCCCCGGAGGGTGACCTCCTCTGACACCCTCCTCCATGGGGGGTGGGCGCTCTCGTTCTTGTAGAACAGCTTCATCTGCCATCTTGGCAGCCTGCCTGGCTATTTCCTCACGCTCCTTCTCCCGTGATTCTGTCTTGTAGCGCTCATAATTTCTTGCCACCAGCACCATGGCATCAGCTTGGGGCATGTTGCGGTGTTCTGCGCATGGAAAAGAAACAYTTTAAGTAAATTAAGTGACGCTAGCAGGAGATCCTTTGCCTCACTCACACCAGCACATCTCATTCAACAGCCAAGTACCTCTTTGGAATCACAAACACAGACTTGGAAAGCTCCCTAGGCACACAGTAAAAAGTTCAGTTTTGTAATTGCTTCAAAAGTCAACAGAAAGCTCAAGACTATCACCCAACAAGTCCATCCTCTGTTCCTTCAATAGTTGAGGGCTCCAAGAAGCCATCATACCAGCCTAACAAATGCCTTTCTTGCCTCTCTCCCAGTTAAAAGASAAAGCAACTCCCTTTACCTCTCTCACAAATTCTCCTTGCTTCCACTAGAAGACTGTTCCAGCTGTTCTATTGCTAMATTCTTGGACAGGTCCAAAACTTGCCCTACGAAGGATGCTAAGGCTTCTCAGAGAGAGTAAAAAGTGATGTAAATCTTTTTTTTTTTGGTTCTGTACTGTCAAAGTCTTACTATGGTGTGTGTGCATGCAGAAGATGGGGAGGAAGGAAGCACTAGCTGAATTTCATAGTGCTCATTCTGCTCATTCTCTGAGGGAAATGAGCAGCAATAAATTTAAAGTTCCTTTATAATAAAGCAAATAATAGTTAATTCCAACTTTTTTTTTTTGCAGCTAGTTTTTGTGGCCACTATTTCTATCTCACAAGGCACATATGCAAATAGTCCCTAGAATAGAGATTWAAGTAGGTGAATTATAAAAAGGATTTTATCTTCCAAAAAGGGCCCAAAGCTCTGGTCACTTCAGAAGCCTATAGATCTACAAATCTTGCCATCCCTTTCCCTCATGACAGGGAACTGAAATTCATTTTACTATCAGGCACCATCATTCACAAGTTTTGCTAGATATCCCTAAAACTAGCATGCATGCAAAGATATTCATGTGTCATTCAACTACAGCATATTTAATTTCTATGAAGAGTTGTGCATCAGTTAATGACTTGACTTCTGATGAGATCTGATATAACGTTAGCTCCAGTGAAAGAAAAGGGAAAACTGTTTTTTGTTTGTTTGTTTTTAAGTAAAGGTGTTGAGAGTCAAAAACAAGGGCAGTAGCAAGTCTGAGGGAAATGTGGCTGGGCTGTATTTCTGTAGGAAATGGAGAGAACTCTCCCATCACATCTGCATCATATGCTAAAAGAAATTGGACTTCTTCACTCAGTAAGCAACCAAAAGGAGTGAATCTGCATTCAAAAGTTAGCTCTTCCAGGTGAATCTGACAAAATATTACTGGAGAACACAGTAAGGGAGAAATAACCTTTGAAAGCTTAACTGYAGTCAACAACTCACGTCTGTAAACAGAACATGAATGGGCCAGTGATCAGAGCAAGAGATTAGCTTTCCAAAACCACATTCTGGTAAGATGTTTGTTAAAACCCACCCTCAAGCTCACAACAACTAAGTCACACACTGTGACAGAAAATGATATGGCAAGTGTAAATAGTGCTAAAGAAGGGGAGTACATAATCCCAATCACATTATAGTTGCATCTTTTTTATAACTGTTTCCAGTTTCACAGTCAGATTTTTCCCTTGACAGAATAAGTTTTTTTTTTCTTTCCCTTAAATCTCATTTGGTTATAAAATCTGTCCTGTGATTTGTCACATTCCAAACACTCTGTCTTTGAGAGCAACAAGTGATAAACAAGGGCTTGACTGCTAATATTCAGATGTCTATCAAAACAGTTCAGTAATTTCTAGAGCTATAGCTTATGACCTGCCCTAAGATRCAAGGGCTGGTGATGGCAGGTGCTAAAAATACAGCTGAGATTTTCTCTTGGCAGTATTTAAAAGTTCTTTTGGCAAGAGACCATAAAATATTAAGGAAACTTGCAAGTAATGTTATTCACATTCATGATACGGTATCAATTCATTAATAACCAGTTACATCACAGCAGGAATGAACTTCATCCTGTGTGATTCTGCTTGGAAGAAAATGTTCTACAGCAGCACACTGGAGAAGTTCAGAGTGACCACATAGCTGCACAGCTCACTGAGACCTCAGTACCTTGTGGGGTGCCAAACATGATGTTAACAGTGCAAGAGCGGTGAACTTGATGCTGCTGGGTGATAACAATGGCAAAAGGAGACCCTCCTCTGCTCACATCGTCCAGGGCTTGCGTCAGGGACATCTCTGTGTTGAGGAAGATCAGGTCCACCACCATGCCCAGGTCCCGCACTTTCCGCCCCACTGACTCTGCGTACTCCCTACCACAAAGCAAAGCCAGCAGAGGTCAACAAGTCAGTATACACAGAAACAGAAACCCTGGCACATTCATTCTCTCCGTCTCAGATTCACTTTTCTAATGACTTCATAAAGTTTAACTGAAGGGCAGTATTAAAACAATCTCATTAGAATAATATAAAAGCCCATACTTTTCCCTTATTTTGGTGTGAATCAGTCATTTCAGCTTAACTGAAATAGGTTACAAACAAACCTCAACTTAGCTAAGAAACTGTGTCTGAAAAGAGATTTTCATTATTATAAATCTGCTTAAATATGAATGTGTTTAAACAGAGAGCATATTAACCGAGGTTAGTTATGCCTGCAGAAATCTAATRGGCATAAAACAAAGCAACTAACTTCCATAGGTCAGCTACCTGTGCTATGTTCAGTATCCTAACTGTTCAAGTGTACCTCATTCCAATTCACTGCAGCATAGACCAACTTCTGGACTTGAAGATTAATTTTCAGAGAATAAGTACCAATACACATCCATCTGAGTTCTAAATATATTTGTTCTGATAGTTGCTTTTTGATCTTTCCCAGTATAAACGTAGCATCCATGAACCAGTTTTTCCTGTATCTACCGTCCTGCAGATTTCCGAAACACAAACCATAGCTCAGATGGCCCAGCTTAAAGTTTTCAAACCTTTTGTTAGGATACAGTACTGCAATACCAACTGTATATTCTGACAGTTTTATTGTATGTGCATTCTCAGCTTTTGAAAGAGGTTCTATTTATCATCTTTGAATGCAAACATTGTAATGGTTGCTATTACTCAACACATACTGGTGATGAAACTGCTTTTCCTCTCCTCCCCAACACTGTAATTTCAAGGATTTTTAAGTTACACTGATTATACATTGAAATCATCAATCTCAACAGTTCTATAGCAGGTGACACCAGTGCTTTGAAATCCAAGATTTATCAACATGCTCCAGCTCTTAAGGTCTCTGGCTATTACAGACCAAAAGGATCTGTAGGACCTCACACTGACTCCTCTGTACAAAAGACTGCACAAAATTCTCCTTGTATACAATAATTTGTCCTGTATTAAATTATATTCCAAATACTKTAAGTCACCAAGAGATAAAGAATCTAAAATACTCTCTAAAAATCTGTTCCAATAAATAATCAGCTCCAATAAAAGCAAATCACAAAAAAAATATTTCTAATTTCACTGTTGCCAGCACTCATTTCCTGTTCTGTCTTCAACCACCAGATCAGGTAAGCACCAACTATCTGCTTCTGCCTCACTGATATGGCAACGCTAAATTCAACTTTTGATCTTTTTTCAGAAGGGCTGAAGAGACAGAGCTTTAAGTTTCMCCTTGGTAAAGATTTCCTCAGATTTCAAACCAGATTTATAATTACCTACATCTTTGTTATTTGTCAATATAAATAAATAAATAAATATTTAAGATACAGACACCACTAGACCAGTGTTATCACTGTGGTGCTCCTCTCTATAAAATGCACAGGAGTATCTCCCTGCTCGCAACACATTGTCTACTTTCCAAACCAAATACACATTAGTGTTTTTGCCACAGCAAGTCCATTTGACTCCTAAAATTATTTTAAATCAATACATTCCAAGTGAAATACGACCTTTCTACAGGCATGGCCTGCATTTTTGTTTCTAGACGAATGACCTTGCATTTAGCTGTAATAAGTAAAATGCATTTTGCTTGAATGGGGACACCTTAGCAAGAGTTCAGACTGCACCATGAGAGAGTCCTTGTTACTTACTACATACTTTTGGTATCATTCATGACTATTTTCAGCAGTGATTTTTTTTATTTCTTGCACATTATATTAATAATGGTATTGAATGATGCCTGACTTAGTAACCATTTTGAAAGGAGATCTGAAATGAATACCCCATGACTCCACACTGGCATCTGTTTTGCACTACTTATTGATGAGTACATATTAACATTCACATTCAATCCATGTGAAACAAGCACAGGCTACTATAACCTGTTGTGCCAGTGGGTACATAAGTTTTCCAGAGATGAGGTGGTGGCATGCAACAAGAGGAAAACAAAAGTAAAGTACAAGGTATAAAGGTATTTCTCCATCCCACAATAAATCCCACAGGAACAGAAGCACTTGCTTTCTCAGGGTCCTAAAACCACTCTCCTCAAAGGCAGCTAGCTGCAAGGTAAACAACCCAAAAGTAGAAGTAAATTTAATTCTATTTTCTTCTACTACCAATAATAAACACGGTCACAACTATTTTCTTACTTAGTCTGCTTATTCACCACTATCACAGAACAATCCACAGGTCTCTCTGCATCAAAGCGTCTCTTGATTTCCTCGTAGTATTGACGGTATAGCTCCTCTCGACGTCGCTCCTCACGCTTCAGACGGTCTGAAAGCAAACCACAGATATGGACAGAACAAATAATGTCCTTTGGATCTGCTTGGAGCAACTAGCTGTATATAGCCAGTCTGTCCCTAAACCTCAAAACAACCCAGTGTCACAGAACTTAATGCACTGTAGACATGTTTGCAACCTTCAGTACTGAAGGACTCTTCTGCATCCTTGCAGAGGGAGAACGTGAATCTGTCCATTAAAATGTTAATGTTAACTCTTGAAAGCACTAACCTTCTGAATTCACTGGTGCTCTATCAAAATGCTCTTTGTAACGGTCATAGTAAGAATCATCCTTCCTCCGATAGTAGTCTTCAAGGCGAAGATAACGGTCGTATGCTTCATCTCGTCTGCAACAAATATTTATAGAAGAAGCAAGGATTCTAATACATCAATATGATCTTGTGCAGTAACTTTTTTCCAATATATCACTTGCAGGCCTGCTTCAAGTTTAATTACTAAGGTATCCACCTRCTCCCTTCCATGACACAAAGCAGGTACTGAACTGTCCCCAACGAGAGCAATTATTTTCTCCTGAAAGCCTGACACCATTCAAAYCAGTATAATCATGGAGGCAGGAACTCCAAAAATCGTGCTTGGAAATACAATCCTGTGCAGATTACCTATAAAGGGGGTCCCGAGGATCTCTCACATCCCGCGGATCCCTGACGTCACGTGGATCCCTCATATCTCGTGGATTCCTCATGTCACGTGGATCCCTGTATCGATCATACAGTGGCTCCCGTGGGTCACGAAGATCTCTAACATCACGAGGGTCTCGCAAGTCTCTTGGATCCCTGATATCCCGGGGGTCTCGAAGATCTCGGGGGTCTCGCAGGTCCCGTGGGTCCCTGTGGTCTCTGGCATCACGCATATCTCTAGCTCGAATATCTCGAGCATCTCTGGAATCTCGCCCATTTCTGCCATCTCTGCCATCTCTTGGGTCTCTTCGTGGGCTCCCTCGAAGAGGGGAGCGATCCCGTCTGGCATCTCGGCCATCCCCATAGGCATATTGCTCTCTGAGAAAAGCATCAGGGAAATTCTATTAGACCACATGAATATTATTAATATCATTACTGCTAGATCTCTTACCTGAGGTGCCAGAATGACCCTTCTCTCAGCCGCTGAATCCTCCCTCTTATCCCACAACAGCAAGAATTGCCCCCAAAACACAATTATCAAAGCACCCTGGAGAAGCTTCTTAATTCAAATGCTTAACATAACCAAACAAGTCAGAGAAAGTTCTGTACTGGAGCATCACTAAAAATGTAGGACACCTGTGAAAGAAGCGAACAGGCGCTTAAGAAACCATCCAAAATCATTCCAAGGCCTCCAGCCTCCACAGGCAGCAACAGATTATCTATCAGACGTGTTTTTGTGCATTCTCTGAGGTAATTCAAGGTGCTGTAGCCTAACACGAGTTTTGCATAGCTAGCAGCATTCAAGGGACCAATTAAATTCACTAGTTGATGACAGCAGAATTCCTGAAATAATCTGTTATTGGTACATGACTGAAAAAAAAAGAGCTTGTTGTGATCCAGGAAACAGTTGGTTCCGTGTTAATGCTGGATTTTTGCTGCTAGCAGAGAGCAACAGTAGCTACTGATGTGTCCCGACTCTGAAGAGACAGTTCCTGTGGAAAGTCAATCTTATTTTTATGATGCCCTATATTAAGAGGGTATTAAACCCAACCAGCACCATATCACCACCARCAGGATTCTCTGTCAAATTTGAATTACACATTTCATTCAGACTTTGTACTGTACTGTCTTCATAGGCAAGGAAGAGTGAGATTCAATTCTTCATCTTTTCCAAAAGGTAGATTTTTTTTCCAGGCAGTATTCTGTTTTCCATAGAAAACATAACTTCCACTCTAGTCTAATTTGAACGCACAAAAAAAATCTTGTGACGAAATAATTGAGTTTCACATGCTTAGAACATCCTTTCCCCAGGCTACTGATAAGTACTGAAAACAATTTTTTTTTTAAAAAATTTATTTCCAAAACCTGACAGATTTCTAATGTCCTCTACCTGACACTAAGCTCGTTTCTGGAAGATATACAGAACATAGGTTTGTTTCTAGTATAGCACATTCACTTAGTAGCCACTTGAAGACAAGAGCAGCAAGTCAGCTGCTCAAGTTTAAATATCAAGTAGAGCAAAGAGCAAATTAGAAGGATGTGCAGATTCTGTGTGTGGATTTTGGCAGTTCAGACACCCCCTTGTCCTGTGGGGATACACAGGATTGCTGGCATTCTCTATTTTTATGTCAGATAGAAAACACATCTTGGAACAAACTACAGCATTGCCAATGAGAGCATATATAATAAAGCAGCACTGTAATTGCATACACATTTGCTTCAAGTGTGAATTATCTTTGTATCTCAGGCACACAAATCAGCCTTGTGTTTCTGCCTGTGATCTGCAGTGTAACCATACACCACATGTGAAATACATCAGCTCCCCCAGCCCCTTCCCCCCAAAGTAAAGTGAATGATTGCAGCAGCTCAGGAGAAACTTTAATCGGCTGTGATGAATACTCTGATCTTCTTATAGCTCTAACATTATATAGCACAACAGTCAGATGCAGCATAATTGTTTTGCATATGACATTTATTCCTTTTTTTGCCGTAACAGGCCATATTCATTATCTGCAATGACAGAAAGATCCAGAATGAACAACACATTTATGACTCTTGCAACAGAACTACAGATACTGTATTGGTGCCTCTGCTCTTGCAACTTGCACCACTACCTTGCGGCTTGCAGACATACAGCAGTGTTAAGGCACAACAGCCTTCTGTTCCTCTGTCTCCATCACCAGGGACTAACTCCTGCAGCATCAGCACCACTGCCTGCATCTGCTGTGTTGCTTGTGACTCAATACTGCTGGYACAGCACCATCACCTGGGCCTGCTGTGTGGCTTGGGACTCAGTACCATGGCATCAGCAGTTGTGGCACACATGCCTGCAGTATGATCCCGAGTCCAATGTCCATGGTTTGTGCACCTGCAGTGTTGCCCAGGACTCAATGTCCACAACTGCATTATCACTGCTTGTACCTGTGGTGTTGGTTGGGACCCAGAGGCCCTGAAATCAAACCGCCATTGTGTCTCTAGCACCAGTCACAGCTGAATGACTGTGGCAGCAGCACCTGCTGCTTGAGTAGCTGGGGCAGTGGTCCAGTCCACAGTTCAATGCCCATTGCATCAGTGCCCACAGCTCAGACACCTGCAGTGCTCCTTAGGCCCAACACCTGTTGYCCACAGCATGAGCATCTGCTGCTTGCACACATGTAGTGTCAAACAGGTCCCAATGCCTGTGGCATCAGTGCCTGCTGCTTGTCCTTCTCCAGTGCTGTCCACAGCCCACACCTGTGGCACAGGTGCCTACCACTCACAACTGTGGTGCTGCCCAATGCCTACAGCATTAGGCAACAGCAGTGTCACTCAGGCCCAAGATGTGGCATCAGTGTCAGCCGCTTGTGAACTTGCAGTGTTCCTGGAGGGCCCTGACAGCAATACCAGCATATCTGACACTGCCCAGGCCCAGTGCTTGCAGTATTATGCCAGCTACTCTGTTGTTTGCACCTGCAATCTCCAGCTGCATGCCAGAAGCATTTGCAGGGTCTGATGTGCATTGACCGGTCTTTGCAAATACATCTGACCCTGTGCAAGATAAGTGCAGCATATACTTAAGATCTAGTTGCAATTCTTGGTATCTATTCCTTCCATTTTTGCTGGTAGATGTCTTGCTAGCTCCAAATACTCTTCTTCAGTTTTTGGTAATTTAATGAGCCAAATTAATACAGTATATCAAACACTTGAGAGCTTGGTGACCTTCAAGTTGAATATGTAACACTCCTTTTTGTGTGCAGACCTTCAAGGTTAAGCAAAAAGATGCATGGCTTATGTCAAATACAACCACACAGCATGTCTTCTTCACTCCCTAGTACACTGAAGAAAAAGAGATRGAAGTCTTATTCCCGTGTCAGAAGAATCCATCTTCTCCACCTGCTTGTGACTTCACACATACAGGATGGGCAGGAGTTGAAYAGTGTACCTGCTGAAAGGTGGGAAACATGGGAGAAGCAGGCATATTCACATCTTCCATATACTGGCAATGCAAGTGCACATGTACAGTGCAATAAGAGACATTTATTCTGTCCTGTGCTTTGCTCACACACTCCCTTTCCGGTCTCACTTCAGCACAGGAAGCTTTCAACATCGAGATACAAAATCCTGAAGTCCTCTGCAGCACACCACAATGCCACAGTCCCTGGGCATTCTCTATAGATGCCTTGGCTTCTCTGATACTTGAGAATCAGGAGCAAACATCAAGTTTATTTCTTCCTTACAGGTCTCATACAACCTGTGCTGCAAAACACAACACTTAGTTGTAGTAACAGCAACAAACACAAGGTTTCCTTTGTGCTTCCTGAGGTGTTAGAAACAACAAGGCCCTTAACGTGGAGCTGCCATGTCCTCATTGTTTCACTTGAATATCTCCATTTGACTGGAGAGTTGGCGGTAGGGAAGAGACAGACATTTCGCACTGACAAGTGGGCTCATGCCCTAAAAGGCTGACCTTCCTAGTACAACTCACTGCTTCCAAGTACTTTACCTTCGTGTCGGACTGGACCTTGATGAAGCCTTATTCATATTTCTTCTTTCCGCTGCTTTATTAATATCTGTAAAGAATAATCAACCCATCTGTTCAATGCTATGGAACAAAAAAAAAGATCATCAGCACAATTCAAATGAAAGCAACTTAAGTTCAGTGACATCCAGATGGTGCAAGAAAATCCATTCAGCAGAGAGGCATTGTCACTTTGACAATTTTTATTAAGTTTAGATAGTACAATGCAACAAAGTTTTCATGGATTTTTGAGTTCAAAATAGGGTAGACAGCTTGGGTAAAACTTTAACCCCTTATGTTCAGGCCTACATCCAGACTCTTCATTCCATAAGAGAATCTCTTTCTTCTGCAGTCTATGAGCAAACAGAATGCAACTCATGGACTTTAGGAGAAAAAGCAGAGTCTGAAAACCTTTGCAAATGGAAGTAGTTGGCCAGCACAATGTTAAATTCACAGCCAGTCCTGTTCAACAGAGCATGCTGCTACCCTTGTCGAAAAGAATGCAAGGGCTCTCAAATGGCACATTCAGTTGCCTTCCAAGGGACTGTTGGAGCAAACTGTACAACGTCCACCACTGCGGAAAATGGATCCAAGAAGCCCGAAGCAAGAGCTCCTTATGAAGTCTGCATGGTGCATTCAAAACACCACTGTCAATATGATGCAAACAGATGCAACATTAAAAAAATAATAAAAAAAGTTGGCTTCTGAGTATCTCCATGAAAAACATCTTAAGGTGAAATAGAAGCAAGCAAAGGAAAGCTGAAGAAAGTCTTGTCCTCAACCAGAAAATAAAAAGTTGCCAAAAAAACTAGTAAGGCCAACAGTGCTCTATCATGAAATAGCAAAGCCTTCTGTAACGGCTCACTGAAGACAAAACAGCATACTTGAGTGGGGACAAGAACAAACAGAAATGGATTTCTGATGTTTTACTCTGAGYCTTTTAAAGAAAAAGGCAAAAAAACCCAGACCAAAGATGACAAGCCTAGGTCCTATCTGCTCTTTAAGAATCTATCAATAGTTAAAAATACTTATTAGCTATTTATATTAAATACTTTCAAAGTTCAAGTGGATGAATCTGATGAAACCTGTAAGCAGATTCTATCTTAATAACTTCCATAACTTCCCAAACTGTCCCTGATGACTTTCAAGATTAAAATTAGAATTAAGTGATTAGTTCAAATCTTTGTTCTTGTGGTAAATCAAGAAATAGTGTGCTTTTTTTCACATTAAGAGAGACAAGTGCAATGTGAACTTTAACTAGGAATCCAGCATGGTAACATTCATGAAACTATAAAAACACTCCAGGATTATAAAGGTTGCATTGTCCACTATCAAAAATTAAAACTGAAGGACTTTACTGCCTACATAGTTCTCCTCATTGAAGATGTGGAAACACTTACATATGTAAGTACTAGTGTAATGCAAAACTGGAGTTACCCTCCCAAAGTTTTTGACCTTTTTGTGTTCTAAAAGTTATATTAATACTCAAACTGCATACCTGAAGTAACTGTACTCCTTGCATTTAATTTTTAGCAGAGATTTTTCTTTTCCCCTCCCCTTGAAGTCAAATTTTCTCTTTAAGCAAGACACTATCTGCTTCCTTGGTTTAACATTTTTGATTTTATTTTCTGTTTTAAGATGCCATTGCAGAAACCTAGATTACGATTTTTTTTAATATTCAGTATCATACATTTAAGATTAAAAAAAATCAATTGCATTTAAATCTGAACAAAATACTTTACTGAAAGAAAAAAACACCTTTCACGGGGATTCTTTTCTTGTGCAAARTGAACAGATTTAATATTTTATTTAATGCCAACAGCATTTACAGATTAAATATTTGAACATTGACAAAATGACTTTGAAAAGAATGAAAGTCTATCTTTTAGGATTTTGAGATGACAGGGCCACTGTAATCATAAGTGCAACCTTTTGAATAATACAAGTGACAACACTTTTTTGAATTACATTCCTATGAAGCCCAACTGTTGCATTGAACTAGAGTTTATCTTTTAGCAAAACATCCAATTCTGATTTAAAAAAATGCCAGACAGAATTCACCAAAGCTCCAATAAATTGTTCCAAATGTAAATTATCTCCCTGTTAA
Organism: Rhea americana; assembly: GCF_003343005.1. Taxonomy (NCBI): domain Eukaryota; kingdom Metazoa; phylum Chordata; class Aves; order Rheiformes; family Rheidae; genus Rhea; species Rhea americana. The sequence continues at coordinate 297,548 of NW_028186591.1, read as the reverse complement.
AGAAAACTATTTATTTACATTTAAAGGACTTGTCATACCTATAGCTACTAGATTAAAACTCACTTTTATCTCCAAGACTATATTTAACATACAGATCACATCACCTCTTTATCCTGAGGCTTTCACTACAGCTTGCTCTTCAGTTTGTTAACCTTCTGGTTTTCCTGATGCTTCTCCAGTTTAGCATTATCCTTTTTAACTACGCATACCAGAACCAAACACAGCATTCCRGCAGTAAGAGCCCACAGGTACTATAACCTCTTATTTATGTCTTTCTTTTTGTACAGCTAAGGATCACGAACACAATCCTGTTACAGCAGTATATTAGCTTCCTGGATTCAAATAATTATCTACCAATAGCTCCTTTCATGAATTATTTTCCAGGACAAAGTCCCCCACACTAAGCACACTCTGCATTCCATTTCATTAGATGCAGTACTTTTACATTTGGCTTTCCTGAAAGCTCAGTTTTGTTTGCATCCAGCTTAGAAAGAGACCCAGGTCATTTCACTAGCAGTGACTCAACATTCATTWCTCCATTCTCTCTCTTTAAAGGTGTGTTTTCTTTCCAAACCACTTAAAAAATACTGTATGGCCAGAAACCAGTCCTTCTAGAACACCACTCAAAAACACTGAGTAAGTCCATCTACATTACATTGAGATTTGTTTTAAATCCATTTAATGATATGCTGCTTATTTAGCTTCCTAATCAGAGTATCTTGCAGAAATCTTCTGCATCAACACYGCTACTTTTATCCCCCAAACTTGTAGCATCATAAGAACAAATTAGTTTGACAAGGTTTACTTTGACTGACATTAATTGCATTAACTTCTTATTGATTATCAAATGAGAGAATCCATTATTTTATCAAAGACTGATGCCAGGTTGACAGGCTACAGTGTGCTCAGTCCATTTACACTGCCGTGTGTATTGACACAACTGCAGTATTTTTCCAAATTTTTGGAAACTCCCTCATTTTCCAAGGCTTATAGAAAAACATTAATAGCCCAGGGAGGTCTTCATATAGTCAAATCTCATAGATGTAAGTTAAATATTTTGGAAGGGTCTCATTTTAGTAGCTGATGCTTTCTCTTTTTCACTTTACTACTGAAACAGAAGCTATATGAAAAACAAATGTTCTGCCTCATCAAAAACACAGTAGAGGCAATAACTGAAGGCCAGGTGGTCTTCTCCAATAAGAAGTTTTATAATTTCCAAACAATTACACATTAACATTTGAGTCACCTGTAGTTTTTCCCCTATTTAAATTTATTGTCTTAATGACACTACCCATAATTTCTTCTTGTATCTTTCTACCCTTCCCTCTTCAGGTTTATACTTGTTACTGTATATGAACTAGGGAAAAATTAATTTCTTTTATTCCCTTCTAAGTCAAATTGTCTTCTGTTGCCATAGGCTTACTTTGGAACTAAATTTTTGGTTGTTTAACAGATTATTAAACAGATTTCTAACCATTCATTTCTGTTTAAGTTTGCTCCCAGTAAATTTAGCAAAATTTTCTTCTTTGTGAAAAAAAAAAAGAGCTCTTAAAGCACCTAGTATTTGCAGTGCTACTTAGAAATTAATTTCACAGGTGCAAAAAAAAATCCTAGTTAGGATCACTTATCTAACAAGCCTGTAAGTTCTGTGACCAGTTTCTCTGAACCCATCAAGATAAGATATTTCTAAAATAAGGGCATGAAGTTTCAGTGAGTACTTTGTAGGGYTTACATGTTGAGCAATTTCTTACAGAGGCTTATTAATACATTAAAATAAATTCAGAGAAAGACTGAGGTAGTAAGAAAAAACACTGCAGATGGTTCACACAACACTCAGAGCAAATAGAAGGAAAATACATACCTAGTAAAAATGATTTTAGAGTAATGCTAGGCAGGTTTCACACAATGATCTTTCTAGAGTGCTTTAAAACAAAAGCACTCTTTTTCTACCAGAATACATGCTAGGGTCAGTAGGAAAGCATGGATCAGTTTTCCTTACCTAATCTATACCCTTTAAAAAGGCGACCCTTCTCACCGTCCAGAGCGGCCTGGACGTCTTCTAGACGTTCATACTGGACGAACCCATAGCCATGGAACATGCTGAGGGCTGGAAAAATTAACAGTAGGGCAAGACCAGTTACAACTAAGGGACAGTACTACTATTCCACACAGGTCATTATATAACCCCATTAGATGGAACAAGCAAAGGGGCATTATGCAGAAACATCTACTCAAGTTCCTTGGGAAAAACAATCTACTAAGAACAAAATGCAAAGTTTGAAGAATTTCAAATATTACACAATATTACAAGATAGGTCAACTTCCTTCTGACAAGACAGTGACYAAAAAAAAACTATGAAGTGACCAAAATTTGGTTAAGAGATTAAGAAGTCACTTGAAAGAATAGATTTGCTTGTTATAACACCACAGCTCAACCCCAAAGAATAAAATATAGCTCATATATACATTAGGTTTCAGCTATACTGAAGGAATTAGTTTCAGAGAAAACATAGGTAGGGAAAGTTATCTTTAAAAGGTCACTTTTGGGGGGAAGTATTAGTCCTCTCAACACCATCAGACAGTGTTTGACAGGCATGAATGTTATAATTCCAACTGAATTCCCAGCCACAAAAAGGCATAATATAAAATACTAACCCCTTATTTTGCCATATTTTGAAAATATCTCTTCCATTTCTTCACGAGTCATGTGGTCTGTGGGCAAATTGCCGACAAAAAGTCTTCTCTCTAAATCCTGTGGATTGGTGCTGTTAGTGAAGTCGCTCTGTTTGATGCTATTGCTCTTGCGTCCTCGAGCCATTTTGCTTTCGTTCCAAATCCAACTCTTCGCAAAAAAGAAAAAYGGCCATGCATATCATTTCAACCCATGACATTAAAATTAAACTGGAACAAAATTAAAATTAACAGCTTTGCAGACTAGAAGCCAACTGGGTCTGCTTGACGCAAGCTTCACTCCAGAGGAATCTTTATACAAAGAATACGGAAATCTGGCAAAAGTGTACACYGCACCATTTTGGTTCAGCTTTTCTGTATTGTTGAAAGGTAATAAACCTAATCTATTTTGAAAATACTTTAATGGTTTAACTYCAAACTGAAATGCAATTTATTTATTTATTTTTAAACTAAAGCACCTTAGTTCAAGCTTTTCAGTATATCCATTATTGTCATATCTATTCCCTCAGTTCACTGGTAAGAAGTGTTGAAATTTATTTAATAAGCAGAAAGGAAACAGTCATCTTAACAGCACATAATGGGACCCAAAATATTTCAGTATAGGTTTTGAATGAGATAAAGAAGCATTTTCTAAAGGCTCTGAAGTGAYCATACTTGGATCACTTCACCAGATSTGAAGTCTTAGCTTTATAGTACCAGAAAACAGTTTCTCATTCACACCAATACTAAACAGCATATCTTTGTGCCCATCAAGATGTCAACTCCTACTGAAGTCAGGTCCACAGCTGTGAATTTAGCCACACCTRCAAATTCAGTACTGCTAACTCATTTCTACTAGTACTATGAAAGTAGAACTTTGTTAACCTATACTATTGCAGACAAAGCTGCAGCAGTCAGCAACATTCACTGCATAAACTTACTGACATAGTCATAGCTAAAATACTCAGCTAAAATACTTCCTGCTTTAAAAAGGCACTATAAGATAAAACTTAGAAAAAATAAAAAAAATAAATTTGCAAGGTGAACTTGCAAGACTGAAAGCTATTTAATACAATAAAATCATCACCCCTTCTAAACATTCATCTACAACACTGAAGGGTTGGGATTTTCTGTTTATAGGGATAGACATAAATTAATTCCATGAACTTTTTTTCAGGTTAAGTACATCAATAAGCACTTTTATTGTTAATCATGAGATATCCTACAACCAGCATGCATGTTCCCTAACAAACTATGCTGACTACAATTTAAAAGAAGCTTCTAAACAAGCATATCAAGCTTCCTAAATTATATTGTGATTTTACATAGGTATTTCTACAACACTAATTAGTACAAGAAATAAAACACTGAAGGATGTGAAATAAAGGTCATCAACTCGATATTCCTATCACTTTTCTCCTTCTTTTAGGAAGCCCTATGGAGAAGCAGGAGAGAGAATGCCTCCCAATCTAATCATCATCTTAAAGTGAACTGAATTGCTAAAACAGGGTGGAGGTTAAAACAAACAGATCTTATACCATAGTTGCTTCAACATCTTTCTGTAAGGCAAGTTTATTCTCCCCCACTCCTCCCACTATTTTTATCTTCCCTATCAGAAGTTTCAAATCTTGACCCTTTTTTCTTTACAGGGGCACCAGACTTCTATTCTGCTATTGGAATTTAAGTTCCCATGAGTGGAGCAGAAAATAGKTTTCATGTAAGTTAGAAGAGACCTCCAGAGGTCATCTAGTCCAACTCCTGCTCTAAGCAGGACTAACTTCTAAGTTGGCTGCTCAGGACCTTGCCCAACTGAGCTCAGACAGTTTTCAAGGATGGAAATTCCACAGCCCCTGTGAGCACCTGGTCACACAATATCACCCATGTTTGCAATCCTGAAATACCATATCTGCTCCAGCCATCGTCAACAAGATCTGCAACACCTGTTGGCAGGACATTTTAATTCAGCATCAGAAGCAGTAAGAAATTCTCTGATCTTTTTCTTGGGGGGTGGGAATGGAAAGAGGTCACTGACAGAAGAGAACAAGAACTTTTTATACACTAAAAAGCTGCAATATCTTCCGATTTTCAGGTGGCTTAGAAAATAAAACATCAAAATCCAAACAGTAATCCACAGCGAATTAGAGAGGTTTTCCATGAGAGTATTTACTGCTGCTCACCATTTTCCACTCAGTAGAACACATGGTTAAGGGCCATTTAATAATCATCCCACCACAGGAAGTGAACGCCACCCCAGCTTTAGGCATGCTACACCAGGCAAGATAATACCTTCATTAGCAAGTCTCTTTCTAAGAACTTAGTTAAAGAAGTTGAAGATATAGCTAGACAGCTTAAAGGGGGTGATACCTCAGGGCAGAAAAGAGCCACCAAATTTGGAAGGTTACTAAACAGCTAACATCAGCTCATCTGCCAGTAAACACACGACAAGTTAACTGAAATCATCTCTCTCTCTCTAAAACTGTAATTTTAAAAACAAAATTTTATTTTACTAAGAGTGCTACAACTTCACAAAACAAGATACAGCAGGACACCGAAACCGATTTGGCGCAACTGAAACATCACACGCGAGTCTGCAAGAAGTTCCCGGGCAAGTAAAAAAAGATAATAAATAAGTA
>NW_028186591.1:287853-290355 GCF_003343005.1 Rhea americana | reverse complement strand
CCAGCCCCCACGTGCTGCCCCTCACCAGCCTCCCTGTACTGCCCCTGCACACTGCCCCTTGCCAGCCCCTACATGCTGCCCCTCATCAGGACCTATGCGCTGCCCCTCGCCAGAACCCACGTGCTGCCCCTCACGTGCTGTCCCTCACCAGGACCCATGCACTGCCCCTTGCTGGCCCCCACACGCTGCCCATTGCCAGGACCCACGTGCTGCCCCTCACTGGCCCACGTGCTGCCCCTCAACAGCCCCTACGCGCTGCCCCTTGCCAGGATCCCCGTGCAGCCCCTTGCCAGCCCTGACACGCTGCCCATCAACAGCCCCCAAGCCCTGCCCCTCCCAGCCCCCACATGCTGCCCATCGCCAGGACCCACAAGCTGCCTCTCRCCAGCCCCTGTGCACTGCCCCTCGCCAGCCTCAGCGTTAGCCTCAGCACGCGGGACCATCGTGCCCGGCAGCAAGGGCTCTGGTGYGGTTGTGCTGCTCAGCGAGGACCCAGACAGAATGAGCGGTGGCAGGGACAGCGGGCTGCAGCGTGGGCACGGTGCAGGATCCTCACAGGGTGACTGCAGGGGTTGCAGCACGGTGCAGGGTCCACACAGCATGACCGTGGTGGGACGGGACGTGCCCGCAGTGCAGCAGTGGAATGGGACATGGCTGGGACTGGGGATGGGATGGGATGTGCCTGCAGTGTGGCAACGGGGCAGGACGTGGCTGCAGCACGGCAACGGGATGTGATGTGGCTGCAGTGCAGCTGTAGGACTGGATGTGGCTGTGGCCTGGCTGTGGGACGGGACATGGTGCAGCGTGGCTGTGAGACGGGACAAGCCCATGGCCTGGTGGTGGGATGGGACTTGGCTGCAGCGTGGCTGTGGGACGGGACACGGTGCAGCGTGGCTGTGGGACAGGATGTGGCTGCAGTGCAGCTGGGGGGTGGCTCTGTGGGGCTGCACATGGGATGCAGAGGGATTCTGAGAAAGCCCCTTTCCTGCCCAGCCACACACCATAAAATGGAAACAGGAAGCCTGGGGRATTCTGCGAAGCCAGGAGAGGTGCCTGGAAGCTCCCTGGGGATAGCTCTGGGGACGCCCCGGCAGGGCAGAGCYGAGGGCCAGCCATCAGCGCTGCTGCCTCTTCCATGTTCGGGRCTGATGTATTTCTGGGGACTCCGTACAGATGCCGCCCTTGTGCAGAGGGGTGGGGGGCTCCCAGCCCACAGACCTGGATTACCCTTGGGAAACTGAAGTGAAACCTTGAGCTTCTGCTTCCAGGGTGAGATAGCAGGGCCAGCACAAACACCTTCCTGCGCATGCGGTCCCAGGTGAGTCCAGCCCTCGCCATGCGCCCGGGGAGGCACCGGCGGCGCGGCAGGGACGCGGCACGGGCAGGGAGCCAGTCACGCAGCCAGTCCCCTGGCACTCGCACAGAGCCACCGTGCGAGGACACGGCGGCTCCAGCCCCCAGCAGCAGGTGATGGGCTCTGGGGCAGGCGCACGCCCCGCCATGCCGGTGCCTGCCGCGCGTCAGCCACGCAGCTCGCTGCCGGGGCCGTGCTGGCAGCACGTGCACGCCCCGGCGCGTGGGGCCAGCCAGGCCCGGCGGGGTCTGTGCCGCGGGGTTCCCCTGCCCGGGGACTCCCTGGCCGCTCTTCCGCAGCTCCACGCTGCCAGTGGAGTCCGGCAGCGGGTGCCCGGCCGTGGTGCTGCTCGCTGAGCCACGACCAGGGCTGCAGGCGGGGCGCTCCCGGCCCGGCAGGGTGGCACCCACCGGATGCCGGGGTGGGCAGAAGCATGAGAGCGGCGCCGTGCAGGAGGGCTCCCGACAGCCTGGAGTGACGGACTCCGGGGAGCTGCTCTTGCTGCCCCTGGCAAAGACCCGGGGGAACAGACCCATGCTGGGGTGTACAGCCCTCGCCCTCTGCTCTCCGCCCTATATCTCCCTGGGCAAACTATCATCTCRAGGAGTCGGGGTGAGCCTGGCGAGGAACCTGCGGGGCCAGGGCTTGTGGCCGCCAGGAGCATCCCAAAGAGTTGGGGTGTGTGAGCCCAGGGAGCATCCCGAGGAGTTGGGGTTCATGTGCCCCAGGAGCATCCCGAGGGGCCAGGGCTTGTGGTCCCTGGGAGCATCCTGTGGGTCAGGGCTCGTGGTCCCCAGGAGTATCCCGAGGGTCGGGACTCGTGGCCCCTGGGAGCATCCCGAGGGGCCAGGGCTCGTGGTCCCCAGGAGCCCCCAGCGAGGCAGCGCGAGCCGCGCGCTCCATGTGGCACCGATCCCGGCGGCCCTGGTGAGACGGTGCAGTGCGTCCCGTGAGCGCGCCCACCCGCGGAGTGGGGGCGGCTGCGGCCCCTCGACGGCCCGCGCGGGGAAGTCCCGAGGGGAGCGGCCGCTGCCTGAGCACGCCCGCCGCTGCGAGCCCGGCTGCTCTGAGCCGAGCATGGGCGGCCCCACGTCCCCTTCCTGGGCGGAAACGGGCCGCGGCGTTATTACGGACTGCCCCGCCGCCGC
>NW_028186591.1:272027-287559 GCF_003343005.1 Rhea americana | reverse complement strand
CGCAGTGCCTGGGCAGCGCGGCGCCTTCCAGGAAGGCAGCGCCCTCGGGCCGCCGTGCCGTGCCGTGCCATGCCGCGGCGTGGGCTGCCCCGTGGGAGCGCTGCTGGCCGGAGCCYGCCGCGGGCACGGCCACGGGGACGGCCACGGGGACGGGACACGGGGGGGGGGGCGCGGGCAGGCCGTGCCCCCTGTCCTGGCACGAACGGCCCGCGGCCAGCGCCACCGCTGTGCTGTGCTGAGAAAGCCGTAAAGGAAATCCTGGCTGGGCGCCCTGCGCCAGCGCTCCCGCTTCAAGACTCAAAAGTTTACTGTTCCTCATTTTTGTGGCTGGGAATTTCCCAGCCAGTGCTCGGCCCCTCTGCACCTTCCCACGCGCGCCTGCCTCGCCGGACCCCTGGGACTCCTGCTCTCTGTGTCCACGGGTGAGCTGGGGCAGAGGGTAGGGTGCTGCCGGGGGTCCCCGTGCTGCCGGCGCTCTCTGCCTGGGGATTGGGCACCCCGATGCAGGGGTCTCCCACCAGCCTGGCTGGGGAGCAGGCACGGATGGGTGCAGCATCCCCATGGGAGCCCACCAGCCCTGTGGGACCCAGGCGCGCGGGTCCCGGGCCGAGCCCCCAATGCAGGGGGCACACGGCTGGTGCATGACAAGGCTATGGCGGGACAGCCAGAGCGATGGCACTGGGGGAGCTGGCAGGCTCGGGCGTAGGGCCAAGCGCGCGAAAGCCCCTTTCAGTTCCCTTTCTTGCTACGCAAGAGAAACGCAGGGTGTYGGGTGCCCTCAAGGCCGGTTCCTCTCTGCCAGTCAGGCGCCCCGACACCAAACCTCACCCTGCCCCTTTGTCACCCTCCGCTCCTCAGCAGAGCAGCCCCACGGGACCCCTGCACCAGCCGCACTGGCCGTGGCACCCCTTSCTCACAGCCCACCCTCCCCCACGGACCCCACAGCCCCCGCAGCTGTCTTGTACCAGGGCTTTGCCGGTGCCTCCATCCCCTCCACCCGGTGCTGGCGCAGACCCAGCTGGATCTGAGGGGAACGGCCCCATGCTGGAGCTGCACAGTGCSAGGCCTGCCCCTCCCCGGGATGCAATGCCCCGGGTGCTCTCCTGTGCCCTGAATCACCCCAGGTCTAAGCCCCACGGTCAGGGTTGCTCCTGCCTCCCCTGCCCCCTTTCCTGTGCAAATGGCCCCCCAGTTCGGAGGGAGCAAGGCAGGGTCTGGCCAGCTTCGCACAGACAAGGCAGCTGCCCTGGGCTTTCCTGCACCTCACAGCCGGAGCAGCAGTGTCGGGAGGGGGCTGACAGTGCTCCTGGGTAGGGGACGCTCCGTCAGCCCTGYGCCCCCCGTCCAGAGGTGCAGTGCTGTTTGCAGCGGCAGGGCACAGAGTGATGTGCAATCACCACATATTAGGAAACGTGGGGAAACATTGCACCGGAATTGCTGCCATCCCACTTCAAACGGGGCGCTGGTGGCACACAGCAGCGCAGCCGGCTGAGCTGCGGTCTGTGGTTAGGGCAGCCGGGGAAGAGCAGTGCAGGATGGCCTCACCTCGGGGCGCAGGGTTAGCACTCAGGTTAGTGCATGCTGCCTGCAGGAGCCAGGCTGCCGGGGGCACTGGCAGCAGCATGGGCTCACACAGCTCTTCTTTTCCAGTGCTGGGAGCCTRGCAATGCCATAAAATGCTCTGAAAAGCAGTACGAGCACAAGGACAAGTGCTGCAACCGGTGCCAGCCAGGTACGGAGACCCCATGCCCTTCCGGGTGCCCCCAAGCCCGGGCCGTGCCGGGACCCAAGCACCGGGTCTCACTGGAGCATCAGCTATGCAAGCCCCTAGACCAGCTCCAGGGGGGCCAGGGCCGCCTCACCCCACTGCGCCCAGTGGCCGACGGCTTCGCTTGCGTTTCGCCTTCCCGCTGGAGCAGCTGGGAGCTCATGGGCGCCCCGATCGACCCCCAGACCTGCTCTGACTCGCTGGGGGATCCCGTGGTACGGCGGCTGCAGGAAGAGTGCTCCTGGCGGCACTGCGCCCGCTGCCAGCTCCCTTCCCGGGACATTCCCCAGGCCTCGGCCCTCGGACCGTGCAAACGGCCTCTCCCGGCTGTCCTGCTGCAGCGCCAAGCCCACAGCCGGGCGAGCTGGACCCTGCCGCAGCAGCGCCCGGCTGGCGAGCGGCAGCCAGCAGCACTGCCCTCGCCCCCTCCTCACCAGCCTCACTTGCAGGGAAAAAACTGGTCTCCGAGTGCAACGGCACGGCGGATTCCCTCTGCGATGCCTGCGAGAGCGGACACTACCAGCAGAGCTGGACCAAGGAGAGGCACTGCACCCCCCACGACATCTGCGAGGACAGTGAGTGTCTCCGCGTCCCGGCTGGCTCTGGCGTGGGGTGGCACAGTCCACGTCCATGCGGGGCTCAGCTGCCTGCATCCCCGTGGGGCTCAGCCATCCCCCATCCCCGCGGGGCTTGGCCGYCCCCCATCCCCATGGGGCTCATTGCCGTCACCCATTCCCGCARGGCTCAGCCGTCCCCCATCCCTGCGGGGCTCAGCTGCCCCCCATCCCCGTGGGGCTCGGCCACCCCCCCTCCCTACGGGGCTTGGCCTCCACATCCCTGCCAGTGTCTCACCTCCCTCTCGCTCCTTCCACCCAGATGCCGGCCTGGTCATCAAGACGGAAGGCAACGCGACACACAACACGGTGTGCCAGTGCCGGGCCGGCATGCACTGCTCCGACGCCAGCTGCCAGACGTGCGTGGAGAACCAGCCCTGCGAGCGGGGCGCTGGCTTTGTGGCAGGTGAGATGGACCCGCTCTCCGCCGGCCCTGGGGCGCGCCGGCAGCATCAGCCCCCTCATCCCCGGGGGACCCCAGGCGCTCCTCGCTCCAGGGGAGCTGCCGGCTGCAGCAGCGCCCTCGGCATTGCTCACCCAGCCCGCGGCCCCTCGCCTCTGGCAGCCCCGAGCTGACCTGCTGCAACCCCTGCTCCTTTCCAGCCAAGGCCGCAGCCCGGACTTCGTCCCCCTGCGAGCCCTGCGCCGAAGGCACCTTCTCCAACGTCTCATCTAAAACCGAGCCGTGCTACCCCTGGACGAGGTACAGCCCTACACCCCGTCCCGTGAGCGCATCCCCTGCTGCCAGCCACTTTTGGTGCCTGAGGGCCCGACAGCTGGTTTGGGGGGCCTGACGTCTGGTTTTGGGGACACAGCGTCAGGCTGGCGCAGGGCTGGAGCGAGGGGAGCAGCCGCCGTGGGCGCGGTGAGGTCGGGCAGCCCGGCCAGGCACGAAGCAGGGGTCGGGCAGCTGCAGCATCCCTCTGAGCGCACCGGCCCCGCGCTGGGGACACGGAGCAGGGGGCTGCGGAGGCCCCCGTCCAGCACAGCTCGCCCTCCCACTGCGCTCCCTGCCTGGAAAATTGCAGCGGAGGCACCCACCGTCCCCACAGGGAGCCTGGCACTGAGGACACCGGGRGCAGGCAGCGCTCCCCTGTCTTTAGGAGGCTGTTCAAGGGTTAATTGCGCTCCCTGATAGAAGTGTGCCTTGTTTCCAGGCTGAATTAGTCTCGCTTCAGCTGCCAGCCATTGGATTTCGTTTTGCTTTTATCTGTGCCCAGAAATTACCTCCCCATGGAGCCACTTGTAGCCTCTCATCAAGTCGTCTCCGAACCGTTCTGGAATAGCTAAAGTGCTCGAGCCCCAGGGCCACCCCGTGGGCAGGGTCCGACCCTGTTCCCTCCTCTTCCTCCCCGTCTGCAGCACTCCCACATCCCTGAGCAGGGCCCCAGCTGGGACCCACTGCACCCCCCCCCCACACACACACAGTGTAGGCTGACCTGGGCCGACCCAGCCAGCCCGGAGCCCCTCCGGAGCCCCTCGACCTCATCCCGGGACACTCCCACGCCCCGCCAGCCCCGGCCTTTCCCGGGGCTCCCCGCTCCTGCCGCTGTTGCAGGGTCTTGTTCTTGTCTGCAGCTGTGAGGAGAAGGGGCTCGTGGTGAAGGCGAAGGGGACCAACACGTCGGACGTGCTCTGCGGTGAGTGCGCGGCGCCCGGGACGCCTGCTCCAGCGCGAGCGCCCCGCCGCTCGGCCAGCCCTGCCGCTCGCAACCCTGCGGGGGCCTCTTGGAGATGAGGGCCTGACGTTACTGCCAGCATCCTGTCGTGCTGCTCCTCTGCGTCCCTGTGCGGGATACGCACGGTGCTTGGCCTGGAGCCGAGGTGCACGGGGCGCTCGGGCTGGGAGCACCGCGTGCCAGAGCGGTGTATTCACCTCTCACCCTCCGCAGAGTCGAGCAGGCGCTCCTCGTTGTCGGTGCTGATCCCCATCACCGCCGCTGTYGTCACCTGCCTCGTGGGCATCTGTATCTACTGCCTGGTCCACAAAGGTGAGAGCTGGGGCACAGTGAGGTGGTGCCAGCCGCGTCCCAGGCAAACAAGCCCATGCCAGGGGGATGTCTGCAGCTCTGCAGAGACCGAGTCAGCTCATCTGGGGGACGCTGCCAGAGCATTACTGCCCTGAATCCATCGCCCCGCGTGCTCAGTGGGTGCTGGCATCATGCACATGGTCCCACTGCCTGCAGGTGCATTTGCGTTGCTGCAGCCCGGCTCTCGAGGCGCCTGCGCAGGGCAGGTGCAGGCCAGCTCTCTCACAGTGCCCAGCACCCATCTGCGAGGCACCAGTGCTGGCACAGGACGGGGTGCTGCCCTGACTGTTACCTTCTCTCTCTCTCTTTCCCCCCAGATCCCAGGCGGCAGGTGCAGGAGCAGGTGAGTCAGCCCAAGGCTCTCCCCCGGCAGCAGGGGGGGAGGGTCCCTCCGCAGCAGGGCCAGAAACGTGCCAACAGCAGAGCAGCAGAGCAGGGACTGTGGCTCTGCAGCTGGGGTAGAGGGATGGGCAGGGCTTGGGCTGTTCTGGCCTGCCCGGCTGGGTCGACACAAGGGTTAGGACAGCCCAGCGATGCAGCTAGCAAATGCTGAGGCAGGAGGGGACCGGGCAGGGTGATGCCCTGCCCTGCCACGGGAGCACCGTGGGGGTCTGTGCATAGATGTGGCCACAGAGGTGGGTCTCGGCTGCCTGACTGCCCCTGTCCCTGCACAGATGGAGGCGGGGAAGCCCAGAGGGATGACGAAGGTCCAGCAGCCCGTCGAGGTGGGGGACGACGTCTTCCCCGTGCAGGAGACCCTGCTGAGAGGCCAGCCTGTGGCCCAGGAGGACGGCAAGGAGAGCCGCATGTCGGAGCAGGAGAGGCTGTGAGGGYGCAGGTGCAGCCTCCCCCAGGAGCACAGACCAAGGCCAGCTCCATCCTCGGTCCCTTCTCCAGCCAGGGAGGAAGGCCAGCATCTGGCCAGGGTGCAGATGTGACAGTGCCGTGGACCATGGCGTGACCACCTACACGGGAGCGCTGTAGCAGAGCCTGGTCCGGCCGCCCACGTGGGAGTGCTGTGGCAGAGCAAAGCTCCGCTGCCGGCATGGGGATGCAAGAGCAGCTACCTGCCCGCGGGTGCCACGGCAGAGCACAGCACAGCGGTTTGCACACAGACCCCACAGCAGAGCCTGGTCTCCCTGAACACMTGGGCACATCGCGGCAGAGAGCGCTTGGCTAACCATGCAGAAACGCCCCGGCAGGGCACGGCTTGGCTTCGGCACGGCGATGTCACGGCAGGGCCTGGTCCTGCGTGGGGATGCTGCGGCAGAGCGTGGCTCGGCTTCGGCACGGCAATGCCATGGCAGAGCACGGCTCTGCCACCTCCGGGGAGGCCACAGCAGTGCACAGCTTGGCCGCCCGTGCAGGGACCCGCGCTGGAGCTCGGCCCCGTGGCCCCGGGCGGGCGGTGGAGAAGGGCTGGCCTGGCAGCGGCTGTTGCCCCTGGGGCAGGGCAGCAGCCCTGTCCTTGCACCTGCCTGGGTGCTGGGTGTGCTGTGCTGCCCCAGCACAGACAGGCTGCTCAGGGGAGAAATACAGCACTTGCTGTCCTACACCCATCCTGTCTTTTCTCTGGTGGTTAAGGCTGGGGCAGTCTGGCAGGGAAAAGACGCGGGATGAAGAGGAAGGCAGGACAGAGGCCCTGCAGCTGGCATCGCTCCCTGCCCGGCTCGGGGTCGCAGGGCGCAGCTGGGGCTGCACAGGGGTGAACATCCACAGCGGCTCCATGGGGCCGGGCATGCCGGGGGCAGCTGGCCTGCCTGCACGGACGCCCCTTCCCGTGTCCTGCCAGAGCCACCGCGTCTCTCCAGGAGATGGTGCTGGCACCACGCTGCAGCGCCTGTCTCGTCCCTGCGCAGCGGCCAGCCTGGCGGAGCCCTTCCTGCGTGGGCTGGGCAGAGGGAGGGGAACCATCCTGCGCGGGAGCTGCAKGGAGGCAGCAGCACCGGGGCCAGAGCAGCCTGCAGCCGGGAGGCACGGCGCCGTCAGCGTGCTGTGCAGGGCAGCGCATGGGCACCGTGAGCTGCCGGCGCGCTGCCTGCAGYGCTGCGCAGCCCGGGCGGGTGAGCGCCTGTGCCGGCAGCTGGAGCGTGGGTCACCCGGCAGYGCCAGGGAGGTCTGGGGCTGGGGCCTGGCCGTACTGCTGCATTGCATCCTGCTCCCCCTTCCTCATCCCAAGCCTTCAAATGAGCAGGAGCCAGGGCAGATGCAYGCTGATTTTGGCACCCTCCGGGTTTGGGACCCCATGCCGTGCCTGCCCCATCCCAGCTCAGCAGCTGCCATGTCCCGAGGGGGCTCCGGCCAGGCCTGCCAGTGCACAGTCTGGCCCCTGCTCAAAGTCCCCCTCCAGCCTTACACAGGGCCATCCTGGCCCCATCCCCAGCGCCCGCCACGAGCCCCCCAGCATGGTGCTGCCRGTGCAGGCTGTGGGCGCCCACGTGCTCTCCCCCCCTCCATGCAGCAGCACGTGTGCCAGCGAGGGGGCCCGTGTCACTCGCCCCCGCTCAACGCACATGCACGCGGGACTGCGGCACGCTCCCGTGCACCGCTGCCAGCACCATGCCCCTCGCCTCCTCGCAGCTGCTCCCGGCCGCCTCCACCGAGCCAACCTGCAGGAGGAGCTGGCATATTTACTGCCGACAGGCTGACATTTCCACATCTATTACTCCTCTCCTCCCTGCTCTGCCATCGCCGTTACAATGGGAACAATTATGCTCAATTATTCTCCACCACACCGTTGACAAAAAGCTRGTATTTAAACTTTAATTATTCTCCCAATGTGCATAAGCAGCATGGCCTGCAGCCTGTGCCAGCCCCTCCGCTCCCTCTGCCTACCGCCTTTCCTGGGACCAGCACTCCTGGCACAGATGCTCCTGGGATGGATACTCCAGAGACAGATGCTCTGGGGATGGAGGCTCCCAGGACCGATGCTCCGGGGATGGACACCTCTGGGGAAGGAGGGAAGGGAGGAGACAACCTCATCTCTGCCTGAGCCCTGCCGTGACCCCAGACCGCTCTGCACTGCCCGCAGCAGGCTCTGGTCCGGGGCTGGCTCCCCTGCAGCCCTTCCCTGCCGCCCCGAGCTGGGGGCTGGGGKAGCCCAGACACCCATAGGCAGCTCTCCGCAGCAGCGCCGGGCCCAGCACGGGCTCCAGGTGCTGGGGAAGCAGCAGGAGCCCCGGACCTGCCTGCGCACAAGCACGTGCAGTGTGGCATACAAAAGGTCGTAAATCCCGGAGCCGGGAGCAGCTGCCACACGGAGCGCCTTTTACTGTAAAGGTAGTGGCATGTTATTTAAGGCATCTCTTAAAACCTAATGTTAGGTTTAATAAGGGAGATAAAAGTATGTCAGCAGCTCTCCCTCTCATAGCTCGGTGCTACTGGCAGCCTTGCTGGGATGGTCCCGGCACCGGGACACTGCCCCGAGAGAGATGCAGCCCCGTGGGCAGCGAAGGTCGGTGCCTCCCCGGCCCTGGCGCCCGAGCGGCTGCCTGGGCGCAGAGGGACGCGGTCCCYGGCGCGGAGGGACGCGGTCCCCGTGCGGCACGGGAGGCTGCCGCATCGGCACCCTGCAGCCGAGGCGGCCGGGAGCAGCCCGTGCCACGCGGCGGGACGGTGCCGGGGACGGTGCCGGGGACAGTGCCACGGCACCCGGCTCCGCTCGGCGCTGCCCTCTCCCCGCCGGCACGTGCGCTGAGCGCCTGCTCCCGCATGTCAGACGTGCCATCTCATTAGCGCCTCTGTCCCCCAAAGTGAGAAGGGAGAACGYGTGAGACCTAATTGAATGTAACTAATTATTCACTCTGCAAATGCTCTGTTTAACCGGGATTGTGAGGGACAGAATTACTCATTCTGAAAAGAGGAGAGAAAGAGAGAAAGACGGAGGGAAAACAAATAGAGGCGGATGCTGGAGCTGCAGCTCCCTCTCTCCCCAGAATACCAATTACCGGATGAAGCGATTGTATAAATCTTTACCAGCGAGCGAACTGTACTAGTCACTTACCTCTGTGCTCTTGTTACAAGGCAGCGGTAGGAAATCGTCTTGCTCTCCAGCCCAGCTGAAGGCTCCACACCAGAGCTCGTCCCAGCACCCTCCCAGGGCGGCGATCCCAAGGACACGAGGTCGGGAGATCGGCAGCGCCACGGGCCCGGTGCCGGGGCCGCTGACCGGGGCGGGCGCTGCACGGAGAGCCGGGGCTGGGCAATCGCGGTAGCCGGCACAGCCCACGTCCCAGCCGAGCCCCTCCTGCGGGACGCCCGTGCCGCGCTGGGCTCCTTGCACGCCGCAGCGSCTGCCCGGCCCCGTGGCCCTGCCAGTGCTGCGCTCGCGGCACGGCCGTGTGCACTCCGGGGCCGCGGCACCCCCGGGAACCGGGCAGTGCCGTGCCACCACCAGAGACCCAGGAGCCTCGTGCCCGCGACAGCTGCCCCAGGCTGCCAGTGCCGCGCGGAGCGCCGCGGCCCCGTGCCTGCACCCTCCCTGCCCTCCCCTCGCCAGTGCCGCTCTGCCGGCCCCCCGCTCGCTCCCCAGGGAGCTCCCGCAGCCGTCAGGAACCCTCCCAGGCCTCCACCCGGCCAGGACAGCAGTGCTTCCCACGGCGGGTCCCTCTGCCACAGTGAACCGTTCATCACCGCCCGGCCTCTCTGCTCCGCAGGCTGGAGAAACGCATGGATTAGCAACAGTCTCCATCACTTTTCCTGATACATCATTTAATCTCAAATACCTTTGCACGGCTTCCTGCAGACACACCAGCTCCCGCGCTCAGCTGCGGGGTGGGGTGGGGTGGGGAGGGCAGGTCTTGCGGGCCCCCGCGGTGCCCCACACCCTGGCGTTGGGGCTGCATGGCAGCTCCTGGGGACCTTCCTGCCCCACCRCCGTCCCACGGGACACGGCTCCCGGCATGGAGACCCCTGGCCCCCACGGCTGGAGCATGGGAGCGGGGAGCCCTGCGTGCCCCAGGCACGTGCTGCTGGACCCGCGGACCTGCTAGGGCTGCGCAGCTGCATCTCTGCGGGGCCAAACGCCTCCTCCGCACGTCGGAGAGCAGAGGACTGCCGTGTCCTGGGGCAGCGAAATCCCCAGCTCGTCCTGCCTCGTCCGCGGACAGGGATTTGGCTGCTGCCAGCAGTGAGCGGCAGCATGCTCTGGAGATGTGGGTGTGGATGTGTGGGAGGTAACATCATCGTCTTCCTCCTAACAGATGCAGCTGTGCAGCTCCATTCGCTGCTTATTGGTGTTCCTCTGTTTATCTATAAATAATTGCAGGGACACAACAGACTTTTAGACTGCCAAAGAGTTTGTCTCCCTGCAGGAACCATATTGCCACAGCGCAGCCACCTTATCTGCCTGCAGAACGATGAGGGTGGGAAAAATATTTACTGCTGGGGATATTTGTCATCTGCAAATTACCTTTGCCTACAACCCGCAGCAGGGACAGGACTGACAGCATGGATCTGTATTGCAGGCATGCGAGTACCGGGATTGCCCGCGCTGCCCCAGACCTGCCTGCATCTCCTCCCCTTTGCTGGTGAAGTGCACAGCACCGTGCACAGAGCTGGCCCCCGGTGGCAGCACGCACCTGGCGGCACCGCGCACAGAGCCGGCCCCCAAAGGTGCCGCACACCCAGCAGCACCGTGCACAGAGCCAGCCCCCAGTGGCACTGTGCACCCAGCGGCACCGTGCGCAGAGCTGACCCCCAAAGGTGCCGCACACCCAGCAGCACCGTGCACTCGGCAGCACCGTGCACAGAGCCAGCCCCCAGTGGCACTGTGCACCCAGCGGCACCGTGCGCAGAGCCGGCCCCCAAAGGTGCCGCACACCCAGCAGCGCCGTGCACTCGGCAGCACCGTGCACAGAGCCAGCCCCCAGCGGCACTGTGCACCCAGTGGCACCATGCACAGAGCCGGCCCCCAGCAGCACCGTGCACAGAGCCAGCCCCCAGCGGCACCGTGCACCCAGTGGCACCATGCACAGAGCCGGCCCCCAGCAGCACCATGCACAGAGTCAGCCCCCAGCAGCACCGTGCACAGAGCTGGCCCCTAGCAGCAATGTGCACCCAGTAGCACCGTGTACCGAGCAGCACCAAGCACAGAGCTGGCTCCTGGAAGCACCGCGTGCGTAGAGTCAGCCAGCCCAAAGGGATGGGGGAAACAGCGGGTGACACTGAAGCAGCGACCCAGTGAGTGTTGTAGCAGAGGAGCCCCCCAACGGGACGACCTTGGCTGCCTGAGAGACCTCGCAGCGGGGTCCCGCTACCTCRGCCTTCCTGCAGGAAACGCCCCGTCTGCTGCGTCTCCAGCGGGCAGCTGCGCCCGCCCCCCCCCACCGGCAGCGTCTCCTTCGCACCGCAGCTCCGGCCGCCGGCCCGGCCGCACTCCCGCGCCCGTGGCCCGCAAAGGGCCAACGCGTCGCCAGCCCCAGAGCACCCCACGCCCCGGCCCCGCGCTGCCATCGCCCCAGCCCCTCCGCACCCTGCCAGCACCGCTCCTCGCCGCGATCCTGTATCCCACTGCCCGAGCGCTTACCGCTGCCGCATCCCAGAAGTGATCTAATTGATGTGACACCAATTATTCAAGTATCACTGCCTGCAGAACTAATGCATGTGCGTGTACAAGCCTCCCTAGACMCTGACCATGAAATTATAACTCTGACACAAAAGGTGACAGCGCGGGAACACCAGCTCCCGGCTGGGCCCCGGCGGCGCGGCAGCGGCAGGCCCTGCTGGCACAGCCCCCGCGGCTGCTCCGGAGGCAGCAGCTGCCGGGGATGGCTGCAACGGGTCTGCGTCCGGAGGAGCCGGGTCTGCAGCCTTCCGCGGAGGCGAAGGGCTGCGGCGCCGGGGGTCCTGCGCGGGCCCGGCAGCACCGGCCACGTGGGCACCACAGCTCTGCCACAGCATCGCTGCAGCTGGCGCGCGGGTCGCGCGCTGCAGCGCAGCACGGGGCCCCTCGGGGCTGCTCGGCACAGCCCAGGCGGCTAGCGGAGCTCCGGCTCGCGCGGACCGGTACTGGGAAAAGCCATTCGCTGCATTCGAAGTTTTACTGTGAAATTAAGCTCTGCCTGGGCATGCCAAGCCGGAACACCCGGAGCTTGGCATAGGTGGCAGTTTGTATTTCACAAATTGCTTTTTACAGTCAATTAAAGACAAGGCATGCCTGGAGGCTGGGGGTGGGCAGCTCCGGGGTGGCTCCTCCCCAGGCGGGAACCGGGGCCATGAGGAGCTTCCCCACGCAGCAGTTGGCACCCCGTGCTCTGGCTGGGCTCGGAGGCCACGTTGGCCTCGGCTGGCCTCTGCAGGGCTCAGACAGCCCCAAATGTCAAAAAGCAACGGAAATTTAACTCAAAAAAGCCAGCAGGCTGTACACTGCACAGGATGCCAGATGCCACCAGACCTGCAGGATTGCTCCAGGCATTTGCTTGCAGCCAGGCGGCTCCTTGTGGGCCTCCTCCGGCCCCGCTGAGCCAGTGGCACAGCATGGCACGGCACGGCTGGAGCAGTGGCGCGGGCACAAGAGATGCAGCGATGTTTCGGCGCACTCTTGTGTGGCAGTCGTGGCACGGGGCGAAGGCTGGGCACAGCTCTGGCAGGACAGCGAGGGTTCGCCTGGGACCGTCTGCTCAAAGCTTTCACTAAGGACCTGGATGATGGAATAGAGAAAATGCTTATTAAATTTGCAGATGACACGAAGCTGGGAGGAACTACATGTATCTTGGAGGACAGGATTAGAATTCAAAACGATCTTGACAAATTGGAGAAATGGACTGGAAAAAATAGGATGAAATTCAGCAGGGACAAGTGCAAGGTTCTACCTGGAGAAGGGAATAATCAGCTGTGCAAACAGAGACCGGTGGACGGCGGGCTGTGGAGCAGGGCCGGAGCCAGGAGCTGCGGCGCGGGGCAAACCCAGCCCCTGCCGGGACCCGCGCCGGCCCGCAGCCGCCCCCCCAGGARCCGGGGCCGCCGGCGGGCTGGGGGCAGCGGATCGGCAGAGCCATCCCGGAGCCCATCCGCTTCCCGACGGCGGCCCCGGGAGCCGAGAGCGTGAGAGTGGAGCGCCTGGCCCCAGCGGCACGGCACGGCACGGCACAGCGGCAGGGAGCTGCTTCCCCAGCCYCCAGCTCCGCGCAGGAGCGGCCGGAGCTGGAGCGCGGGGCTGAGCCCGAGCGGGGCCCCTCCTGCTGCCTTCCCCTCGCTCCAGCAATTACAGCTGCAGCCAGCACCCTCCCAGGCTGTGCAAACACCGAGGCTCATTTAAATAAATTAAGACGACATAATAAATCACAGGGAAACGAGGGGCTGTGCCTGGGGGCAGGGGAGTCGCTCCAGTTTAATTACATTGGCAAGCCTTCCACGGCGAAGGCGCAGGGTGCCTCGCGCACAGACGTGCRGGGAGCGGGCGCAGGCGCCCCGGCCGGCACGGGCTGCACCCCCGCCCGGCGCGCCGGCTCCCCGCGGCTGCCGCCAACCCGGGGCGCGTGCTGCAGCCGAGCACCCGGCACCACCGCCGYGCCTAAGCGCCCCGCAGAGCAGCCAAGCACCCTGCGCCACGCACGGCGGCTGAGCCATGCACCCTGAGCTGTGGCCAAGCGTCCCACACCACACACGGTGGCCAAGCATCCTGTTGTGGCTGAGCACCCTGTGCTGGCCAAGCACCCCACACCGCCGCCRTGGCTGAGCATGCTGCACTGGCCAAGCAGCCTGCAGCGGCTGAGCACCCCAGGGCGGCCAAGTATCCTGCACCAGCTGTGCACCCCACACTGCCGCCACAGCCAAGCACCCTGCCCCATGGCCATGGCCAAGCACTGGGCACCACCACCATGGCTGAGCACCCTGCACCGAGTATCCTGCACCATGCACAGCAGCTGAGCATCCTGTGCCAGCCAAGAACCCTGCACCCTGCATGGCAGCCGAGCACCCTGTACTGACTGAGCACCCTGCACCAGCCAAGCACCCTGCATGGCAGCCGAGCACTCTGTGCCACGCACAGTGGCTGAACACCCTGCAGCAGCTGAGCACCCCACCGGCTCCCAGGGCCCGCAGGCAATGCCGTCTGCAGAAGGGGGCTGCAGCAGCCACCCAGCAGCTCCTTAACTGGGGGCAAATGCTGAGACCCCCCCGCCCCCCGGTCCAGACCTGCAGCGGGCGGCCCAGCAATGCCGCCCAGCGGGCTCGGGAAGCAGCAACACCGGTGCCAGCGCCCCTCACTGCTGCGCGAGATTTACAGCCTCTCCCTCATTGCTTAAAGACTCTCGTTCGCAGCTGCAGTGGGAACTCCGGAAAGAGCTTTGTGTAGAGGCAGCAAATTTATGAGACTGGCTCTGAATCCCCAGTCACATCAGGGGCCAATTCGTCTTCCCAGGGCTGAGGATGAAATTAAATTATTGTAAAATAAATCTGTAAAAATGATGAAAAGACCATCACCCGGCAGCGAGGGCGGGACGCGGGAACACACGCGCGGCCGTGACGGATAGGGCTCGCCAGGTGATAAAGCGCCTGGGACCCAGTAGCTCAGGGATTTTCACTGTAATCTCACTAAAGA
Source organism: Rhea americana (assembly GCF_003343005.1). NCBI lineage: Eukaryota > Metazoa > Chordata > Aves > Rheiformes > Rheidae > Rhea > Rhea americana. The sequence goes on along the minus strand of NW_028186591.1, from coordinate 273,606 downwards.
GATGTTGTTTACAGGAAAAAGGGTATTTTGGGGAGGAAATTGCATTTCAAGGTTAAAGGGAAAAAAATTGAGCGAGTCTCCCAGGGAGCCTGCTTACGTGCAAGGCAGCCGCTGGCGGGGGCCAGCTGCAGGCTGCCGGAGGGAGGAGCCGGCCTGGTGCCCGCGGCCGGGCAGAGCCTTGCACGCGTGTGTGCAACGGGCCGGGGCCAGGCGAGCCCGGTGCTGCCCGGCCGCGCAGCACAGCCGGTGGACGAGGCCGGCACCGCCCGCCAAGGCTCTCCGCCTCGCTCCGGCGCTGGGCTCGCGCTTGAGGCGGGAGCGGGCCACGGAGCTGGAGCAGCGCGGCGTGGCCGAGACAGCAGAGCTGGAGGCGGATGCAAAGCAGGGGGTATCGATCCGGGATAACCCGATTAGCCTGGGCTTCCCCGCTAAGTGCTGCCAGCCCGTGTCAGCGGAGGAGCTAACGCGAGGCAGCGGCTCGAGCACTGCTCCCGCGGTGCGGAGCCTGGCCGCCGGCACCGCCCGGGCACCGCGGCTCCCGCGGCCCCGGCCCCCAGCACCCCGACAAGCTCGCAGCTCCGCCGCGTCCCGCGCGCGCACGCGGGGCTCGTGTCACCCACCAGCATTCGCAGCTTCCCGGCGTCACCCCCATCCCRTAAGGAAGGGTGCTGGAGTGATTTCCTGGCCAGGATGACTGGAAGCCCAGCGCCTGGGTTTACGCAGTGCTGTCCGGCCACTTAATAACAGGCCATTAGCACGGCTCAGCACAGCGAAGGGATTGATTTAGGACATGCAATAGCGAGGACAGCCYGGCACCAGGTGGTTAACAGCGTTCCCGAGGCGTCAGAGTGCCGCAGCCGGGGCCGGGGCCGCGGCAGGGAGGTGCCGGCGCGGCGCAGAGTCCCGCGGAGCCACGGCTGGCGCTGGCGGCCGTCCCGCCTGGCGCTGCGAGGCTGCCGCGCGCCAGGGTGGAAGTAAAGAGCTACCGAGCGAGCAGACATTCAATAACTCACGGTCACTGAACTGCAGCAGGAACGACGGCAAATAACAACACAGGAAAAGGGGAGAAAACAGAATGCGCTAGGCCAACGGCCCAGGCACCAGGCGGCCGAGGGAGCAGGTCGGCAACGCGACGCGCAGGCGGAGGGCGCGGGCTGGCAGCACCGGCACCCTGCCGGGGGCCAGCCCCACGGCCCCGCACCCCGTTGCCGGAAGCCCCACGGGGTCCCCGTGCCCCATTGCCCCACCGGGGGCCCCATGTCCCGTGCTCCACAGCTCCGCCAGGGTCCCCGCGCTCCACAGCTCCGCCAGGGTCCCCGCGCCCCCGGCCCCCCAGCCCTGCCAGGGGGCGGCGCAGACGCCCCCACCCCACGGAGCCGCCCCGGGGCGCCGAGCCGCTCCGCACTCGCCACCTCCGGGGCCGGGGGAGGCGGCGCTGGGCCCCCCCCCGCCTTGCAATTAGCGACGCCCCCCGGGGAGCTGCCAGCCGGGCTTGATTAGAGCAGCTGGGCGCTCCCGGGGCGGAGCAGAGAGGCTGGAGCCGGGGCGCCCGGCGGCGGCCGACCCGCGGGGGGGGCTG
>NW_028186591.1:257445-271791 GCF_003343005.1 Rhea americana | reverse complement strand
CGCGGCCAGGGGGGATCCACTCGTGTCCCCGGCGCGGGGGTTCGGCCGAGCCGCGCTCCCGGCCGGGCCTCCCACCGCCTCCTCCCTCCCGCCGCYGGAGCCGAGCGCGGCCGTGCGCCGCGTCCCCTCCATCCCCAGCGATGCCGGCGATGCCGCGGCTCCGGCTCACAGCCCGGCCTGGCGGGCGGCCAGGCTCTGCTGGCAGCCGCGTCCCCGGGCCGCAGGGGGGGACAGCCAGGACGGGAAGGCGCTGCCGGTGCATGCATGGGACCTCGCGCAGCGCCGGCGGGCATGGGGCTGAGCGAGTGGGAGAGGGAGCCCCACGGCACCAGCCATGCAGGCTGTGCCTGCYGCTGCCGCCAGTCCRGTGCTGCGGCCGGACCAATGTTGCRGCCAGCCCGGCACTGCGGCCAGCCCAGAGCTGCGGCCAGCCCAGCACTGCCCAGGSAGTCCCACGCCCGACCCGGTTACCCGGCGGGACAAATGCTGGCAGTGCGGATGAGACGGTCCCGAGCACAGAGCCCTTGCTGCGGTGGCTGCCAGCAGAGCAGTCGCGGCAGCAGTTGTGACCRGACGCCTCCGGTTGTCGCACCGCTGCTGCCGTTGTCACCAGCCTTGCTGGAGTTAGCAGCACCGAAGCCGTGCTGGTGACGGGTGGTGCAGAGGGGCTTGGAGCCCCCTGCGCCCTGGCAGCGCCGTGCCCAGCTCCCGGCGGACGCGGGCCAGCTGGCGCATGGTGCCGCTGCTGCCGGGCACGTGGTGCCAGTGCTGCCCGCACCAAGCCCAGCACGGCGGCAGGGCGACAGGTTTACAAATCACCACGGCCGCGCGGAGAGGGAGCGCGGCTGCCTCAGCGTTCATCGCGGCGCTGATTACTGCCTCCCCGCGGAACACCATCCATCTCGCCAGGACTGACGGAGGGCGGCAAAGCGCCGCTGCGAGGCCAGGGGACGTCGGCGGGACTGGCAGCACCGATGGAGGTGCTCTGCTCCCGGCGCCACTGCTCCCGGCCGCTCGGCATGGTGCCCTGCCCGGGCCAGTCACCCCGGCGCTGCCCCGGCTGCAGCGCTGGCCTCGCACCAAGCCCCTGCTCTGGCCACATCCTGCTCCCCTCTTCTCCCAGGCCGCACAACCGTGCCAGCGCGGGGACAGCCGGGGCGCGGGGAGCCATGGGGCCTCAGGGCAGAGCCGCGGTGGGTGCAGCATGGTGCTGTGCTTCCCCCACCCACGCACAGAGCGGATGCCTGGCAGGAGACAACGGGGCAATCAGCAGCGAGTGGCACGGAGCTGGGCGAGAAGAGTGGCTGATTGAGGACAAGAGGCGTCAGATGAGTCTCTTGTGCAGCGCCAGCTCTTGATTGYGGAGAGCAGCAGGTGCCGGCGCTGCCAGCTTGCCCAGGGAGACACGGCCCCACGCCCAGTGCAAGGGAGAGGGCGGCACCAGGGCAGGGGGGGAACGTGGCCCGGGCTTGGGCAGCCCCATGCCCCCTCCGCTCACAGGAGGCGGGAGAGCTCACGGTGCCTCGGCCGCAGGCAGCACAGTGATGCCCTCTGTGCCTGCGCAGCAGCACCCTGTGTCCTGCACAGCAGTGTGTCCTGTGTCCCTGCACAGCAATGTTCTGTATCCTGCACAGCAGTGTGTCCTGTGTCCCTGCACAGCAGTGTCCTGTATCCTGCACGGCAGTGTGTCCCGTATCCTGCACGGCAGTGTGTCCTGTGTCCTGCATGGCACTGTGTGCTGTGTCCCTGCACAGCCTGTGCCGTCTCTCCATGCAGGTATTGCTCTCTGCTCCTGCCTTGCACAGAAGAGCCGTGCAGGGACCACATACGCCAGGCAGCCCCATGGCGAGAGGCGGGCAGGGGCACCGGGACCAGGTCTGCAGCCGACYGAGACGAGCCGCGCGGAGCTGGGGCTGCCTGCCGGCGGGGAGAGCTGTGCCGTTCCCAGGGGCTGTGCCAGCCCCGYGTGCCACCGGGAACGGGCTGCCACTGCCGGCAGAGCCGCGCTGAGCCACTGCGCTGTGCTGGGCATCACCGGCTGCGTGTGGTCCTGCCGCGTCCCCGCCGCTGGCACCGTGCCGTGTCCCTGTGGAGGAGGCCAGGGGCCTGGGCACCCCGGGCTGGCACGGGTCGTGGCTCCGGCAGGGCGGCCCACGCTCCGCTGGTGGCAGATGGCAGGATGTGCTGATGCTGGGATGTTCACTGCCATCTGTTAGATTTAATTGACTTCCTGCTGAAGTTCTTATAAAAATTAAAACAGTTGCAAGAATAAAATTGTTAATTAAAAGGCCTTTTGATTAGACAGACAAATATTTACCAATTATGACTGACCCCAGCTTCTCTATTTTTTTGTCTGCAAACTCAACAATCAGYAGTTATCTCAGCAACTGCATGTGCGCTGATGAGTCCTCTCGGTGATCTTCCCTCTGAGCATCCTGCAGCCCTGGGCAGCGGCAGCAGCCAGTGCTGCTGGTGGGGAAGACGGCCAGGAGAGGAGCTGGCCCTGCGCTGCCCTGCAGCCCGCCGGGCTCTTCTGCTCCAGGCGCATCCCCAGAGCCAGGCACGCTCCTCCGGCTGCCGCCAGCCCTGCCACCGTGGCCGCTGCTGCTCCCGCCGCGGGGACACCAGCAGTGTCGCCGCCTTCAGCTGCAGCTTGGTGCGCYGGCGTCCTCATTTGGGTCTGGTCTCTGGATCCTGGACGAGCAAATTAGGCTCGTGCTGCATCCAGCCCRGAGAGGGAGCCAGTCCGGCCGGAAGGCTGCAGGCAGCGTTGGAGAAAGGCTTGGCATGCGGGCCAGGGCCAAACCAGTGCTCCGAAACGGCGGGATGCTGCTGGCCGCTGCAGTTGGTGCTCAGCTTTGCAACCTGGGACCGGCCACACGGCCCTGGCCTGGCCTGGTGCCGCAGGGGGCATGCAGCAAACGCTCCCTCCCTTCTGCATCGTGTCAGTGCCAGAGGATGCACCGTGCCAGCGGGGGTGTGCCCGGCACCCCCGCCCGCCTCTGCTCCTGGCCCCAGCGCCATGCCCCCGCTTCCCACAGGGCCAGTGCCCACGGCACAGCTGCGGGCTTCCCGAGCCGAGCTGAGCCAAACCGGTCCACACCATGCCGAGCCGAGCTGCATCCCACAGCACTTTCCGAGCGGGAAGTGTGGGGCACAGCACTGCTGCCCCCACCTTGGCCGGGCACCAGGGAGTGATGCCACCGTCCGCCGGGCGCCGGGGCCCAGCCGCAGCAAGATGGGGCTGAAGTCGGGGCCGCAGCCAGCCCCCAGGACACGCCGCGGCCRGGGCYGCAGCTGAGGCTCTGCCGGGGCAGYGCCGCCGGGCGCAGGGGGATGAGTGCCGGGCATGATGCCCGGCAAAGTGCCACGGTGTCCACCGGGGCCATTCCCACGATCCAGCGCCATTTAGAGCCTTATTAATGGAGCGGGGGAGCTAATTGCAATTAGCATAACGATGGCACTAAACAGAGATAATGCTGCGCTGTAGGGCAAAATAGATTTTTGAAAAGTGAATAAAAAAAGGAAAGATGGAGTAACTGATCTTTAAAATTAGAGATCAAGTGAGGATTCACTGTTTTGTTAGCCTGGGGCTCGGGGGGAGGCGTGCACCGGTGTCCCCGTGCCGGGACCGCGCCGCGCGGCAAGCGGCACGCCGCCGGCTCCTGCTTCACCGCCGCGGCTGCTGCGCACCGCTCTGGGAGCGAGCCAGACGCAGGGCCGAGAGCCCGACGGCCCCAGCACCAGCGCCGGCCGCCTGCCAGAGCCCGGCCCGGCCCGCACCCACGGGCGCCCCGCTGCAGCAGCACCGCCTGCCCCGCGCTTTCCCGCCCCGCGTTTCTATTCACCCCCCTAAACATCCTAATACTGTAAAAGATCCATCGGAAACCTTCCACTCCAGAGGGATATATATTATCTAAATTTGATAAGACAACTTAATTTCTCTCTGTGTCTGTTACTGGTGATAAAACTGGGAGACTTTTATGACCCGGAGTCCTCTGTAAGATTGTCAGGAACTTATTATACAAGGTATAACTGGATTTCTCTCCACAGATGGCTCGCAGCCATGAGCTGTAACGCAATTCTGCAGCACATTTGGTAGAATAAATGCAAAGAGCTTGTTACAGTGAGTTAGATAAGAGAGACGGGAACACGACTCTTGCAGGCTAATTCTGAATCTGATCTGCCTTTTCCCCGGCTGTGAAGGACGCCTCGGAAAAGTGCATTTCACACTGAGGAGCGGGTCCAGCCCCCTGTCCGCCTGGGACAGCAGGATGGGGCCAGCCCCAGCCAGGCACACGCGGCACCTCTCCCCCGGCATGCTGGCATCGGCACCGGCAGGCGCCCGTCCCCGTGGCAGCGGGGAACTACGGCCCCTCTCTGCACCCTGCCAGCACGCTCATCCTTCATAGTTATCATCCAGCCCATTCAGGCTCCGACCAGATAAAGACTGGTGATTTTTTATTTACTGATTTTTTATTTCAGCATCCTGCAGGCAGGGTGCCATGCAACATGCTCATTTATCTCAATTTGCTCCCTCCCACCTCCCATTCCTAATTTTTCAGCAGAGCCTTGGAGGTGAAAACCTTATCTCTGGGCTCTGCTGCGTAAATGTGTGATTGTGGCTACCCCACACTGGGTCCTGGGGCTGGGCAGCGCCGAGCACTGGTCCTGCTGCACCACGCCGCTGGGGTCCTGCACTGCTGCATGTGGGGCTGCACCAGGGTCCTGCACTGCTGCTCGTGGGGCTGCACCAGGGTCCTGCACTGCTGCTCGTGGGGCTGCACTGGGCTCCTGCACTGCTGCATGCAGGGTTGCGCCGATCTCCCTGCACTGCTGCGCATGAGTCCTGGCCATCACCCAGCCCATACGCTGCTCCTGGCCAGCTCCTGCCAGGGCGAGCGTTAGCTCTCAGACAACATCATCCGCCCTGGCCAGGCTCTCGCCGCAGCCCTGGCTGCTCCCTGGACACTGGCAGCTGGTGCAGGCCAGAGGCAGCAGCACAGTGCAGTCACATTAATTCCAGGCAAAGTATGTTGTTATGTGCATCAGGTTTTGTAATGGAACATGTTTAAAATTCAATAGAAAGAAAGATTAAAAAATAAGTTTCTTATCTAAAGGAGCCATAGAGCCAGTGAAGAAATTATGAATGTCTCGTTGTCCAAGGTTAAAGAGTGAAAGCTGAGGCATGAAAAGGCAAGAGATAAGATGAAATGTTTTCTGTTCAAATGAATGGGCTCCACTCTGCTCTGTAATAAATGATCAGTGTCAATATGACAAATTAATTCTGCATCGAGAGCCATTTAGTGTGTGCGGGATGGGGAGGTGGCAGCTGGAGCCCAGCGACTCAGCCACAGCTCCTGGCCCAGAGGGAGCGACGGGCAGAGAGGGAGATTCAACAGCCTCTGGCTACAGGTGTGTTCCCGCAGGGTGCACCGGGGTCCCCGTGGGATGCACCGGGGTCCCTGCAGGAGGCACCRGGGTCCCTGTGGGGTGCACCGGGGTCCCTGGGGCTGCAGCACACCTCTGCATCGTGCCTGCTGCGCCCTGGCCATTGTGGGAGAGCCAGCAAGCAGCCCCAGCACCCCTCGYTGCGCCCCAGCCAGGATGCATCCCGGGGAGCAGGATGGCATTGCCGGCACTGTCAGACCCCAAGGACGAGGGACGGGYGGAGCGTCCTGGGCTGGCAGCCACGGCCGCTGCATTGCTGGCACGTGGAGCTGCTGGCAAAGCAGCCAGGTGACCCCGCCGGAGAGACTGGACCTTTTAAAAGAGACAGTGATAGATGACGCTCCGCTTCAGCTCACCAGGAGCAGCGGAGGGGGGGCAGGGAAGTGTTTCCCAGGAGCCGCGTGCTGAAGGTCACCTGGGAGCTGGACCTGTGGCCAAGGGGGGGAAGGGAAGACCTCAGGGCAGCAGGAGAGGATGGGGCAGGGTTGTGGGATRGGACCATGGGGTGTGGGATGGGGGCAGCGGCACAGGATGGGGCCATGGGGCAGGATGGGACCGTGGGGTGCAGGACAGGGCAGAGATGCAAGATGGGATGGGACTGCAGAGCAGGATGTGACTGCAGGGTGCGGGGCAGGACAGGATGGGACCGTGGGACATGGGATGGGGTGGTAGGATGGGATGGGACCACGGGGCGGGAGGATGCTGAGCAGCTCCCACGCAGGCTGCAGCGGCACAGCAGGCGCCGTGGGAAGAGCCCAGCCAGCGCCATGCACCCCACGGGAATGGGCCCCCACGGTACCCGAATGCCCGCCGGGCGCAGGGACGCGCCACGCACAGGGCATGAGTGGGCCCAGCAAAGGTGCTGCTGCAGCGGGAGCATTTAGGATGCAGGGGAGATGCCGGGCGGAAGGCGCACGAACAGCAGCCGAGACACAACACGGTTTCCTCGTGTTCATCCCCAGCTGCCTGAGGGCAAGAACAGGGGAGCTGCAGGAAACGTTGTAATGCCGAAGCCTCTGYGCTGAGAGCTGCCGCGGCCCCGAGCAATGCCTGCGGCCCCCGGCACAGGCTGCGGGACGAGCTCCGGGCAGAGCGGGGCCCCGGCGCAGCGCCGGCGGGCACTGCGCCGCTGCCGGCAGCCGGGCACCGAGCGGCCACGGGGCCGTCCCGCGGGAGCGCCCAGCGGTGCCCGGGGGAGTGCCCAGGGACGCTCGCGGGAATGCCCACAGATCCGTCCAGGAATGCCCAGGGGTGCCCGCGGGAATGCCCAGGGGTGCCCGCGGGAGTGCCCGGGGTGCCCACGGGAATGCCCAGGGGTGCCCGCGGGAGTGCCCGGGGTGCCCACGGGAATGCCCAGCAATGCCCTTGGGACTGTCCAGGGAGTCTTGCAGGAATGCCCAGGGATGCCGCCATGCGTCGGGGACTGTGGCCGTGAGGATGGGCAGAGCGCGAGCGCCCGGCCGCGGTGCCAGTCCCTGCTGGCGGCTGGTGCCCTGCGGAGCCGGCGCGGCCAGGGAAGCTCCCGGCGGAGCAGCACGCGCTCCCCGCCAGCGCCGGGCGCTGCAGGAGGGTTGGCTCGTGCGCAGGGCACCACGGGCAGCCGGCTGCCAGCCCTGCTGGCAGTGTTAATGGCCTTCCCCATCTTGTTCTGCAACGCTTGCACTGGAGCTAAAATGGAAATGGTCTCGCAACAGCTGAGATTAAAACAAGAAAATGAGTAAAGAAATGGTGTTTGTTAAGGGAAATAGCTAATATAATCCTCAAAGGATTTTTCCTTTTGACTTAAAAAAAAAATCTAATATCTTCATTTCCATACCTTTTTTAAGCTAATTTGTGGAAAATTAAAATGGTGAGCCCACAAAGGCTGCAGTTTAATTGAATCTTGCATCAGCCCTTGGTGAGCAGTCTCTCTTGGATTCCTTGATTAGCTCCCTCCATTAAATCATTTTTGCATCGTTTAGTTGAGATTCTGTCTTCTGGCGGGTCTGGGACTCGGGGACCTGGATGACTCGCTCTCCGCCCCAGCGAGGGGAAGCGCCGCGCGCCGGAGAACGGCCTCGTCTGGCCCCCGCGGCGGCCAGCCACAGCCTCCCTGTCCCCCGGCGCGTCCCCCCGCCGGGTCCCTCTGAAGCCACCGGCTGCGTGGGGGCTCGGCGGCCCGGCACACGGTGGCCCGGCCCGGCCCGGCCCGCCGGGGAGGCTCACCGAGCCTACGCGCCTGCCTGCGGCTCTCCTGCCCCGCCGGCCGCACGCGAGTCTGCCGATGGCCTGTCAGGCTATCATGTCCTGTAGATTAAAACAGATTTATATAAAGTCCTTTTCACCCCATTAGATTACTCTGGATTAACCTTGATCTCAGTAATAGATGCTATAAATGTAAGTCCCGCTCAGGGGGATTTTATCCATATGTTCTTGGAAGGCAGAAAGTAGATAAATTCTTAGAGAAGGTCTTACGACATGATTAGGAAGATTTAACCTCTTCAGACCCCTGGCACAGCCAGAGCTGGGCAGTGAAGTGTGGTGCAGTCCCTGCGCGGTGAGGTTCAGCCCCTGTATGATGCGGTGCAGCCCCTGCGCAGTGCGGTGCAGCCCCTGCATGGTGCGGTGCAGCCCCTGCACGGGGCAGTGCAGTGCGGTGCAGCCCCTGCATGGTGTGGTGCAGCCCCTGCGCAGTGCGATGCAGCCCCTGCGCAGTGCGGTGCAGCCCCTGCACGGGGCAGTGCAGTGCGGTGCAGCCCCTGCGCAGTGCGGTGCAGCCCCTGCACGGGGCAGTGCAGTGCGGTGCAGCCCCTGCGCAGTGCGGTGCAGCCCCGGGTGGTGTGCGCAGTGCGGCGCAAACCCTGCGCAGTGCAGTGAGCATCACAGCTGCTCAGCAGCCCTCCCCGGGGCCCGGATGGGACAGGACGCGTCGGGGTGCCTATGCCACCGCGGGACCTGCCGGGCTTGGCCATGCGTTGCGCACAGGGCTGCCCGCCGGGACACATGCCACCGGCTGGCCGTTCATTTCCATTCCTCGAAGCCCGGGTTTTGTGCTGTGTGGCTTTGCCGTAAAGCCCTGGCTTTGCACTTCAGCACGTGTCCTGCAGCAATTTCCTCCCAGATCCCTTTTGGCTGTAAATGCCCCAAGCCGGATAATTACCATCATGCCCGCAGCTCTGCTGCTAAGCCCTGTGCTGCTGCTCCAGAGCCAGGCGGCTGTCTGACGCAGCTGCTGCCGCCCTTGATTTGTAGCCTGTGGCTTCCCCAAGAGCGACGTGCTTTTCCCATCACAAAAAGAGGAAAGCCTGCCGGGCAGAGCAGACTGCAGCTGCTCATTTGGTGTCTGATGGCCAAGAAACAGTTAATGCAGCAAGCGAGGAGGGCAGGGGAGGAAACTGGAGCAGCGGGAGGCGAGGGCGAGGGGCTGCTCCCAGGCAGCCCCCATGCTGCCCCAACCCGGCGCACACCGTGCGGCACCGCGCGCCCGCAGCTGTGGCTGGAGAGGGCGRCAGCGATCAAAACTGGTTTCCCATCCCCTCCTGCTGCTGATATTAAATTGCTCGACGCATGGATTAGAGCCAGGGACAAGCTCAGCTCTTCCAGGAGAGCTTGGCCAGCAAGATGCGGATCAGAGGAGCAGCTAACAGGGAAGAGGAGCTCGGCGCCGGTCTGGGCTGCGGAGAGCTGGCCCGGTGGAAGCCGGCACGACGGTGCCAGAGATGGTCACAGGCTATCGGCACGAGCAGCAGGGAGGCAGCCGCTCTGCAAAGCCAGACTGTGCTGGGGATCTGCGAGGGCAGGGAGCTGCTGGGTGTGGGGCAGCAGCCCAGCGTGCTGGAGCAGCATGGTGCAGCTTGGCACGGCACAGCGCGGCATGGCGTGGCGCAGCATGACATGGCGCAGCATGACATGGCACATCATGGCGCGGCACAGCATGGGAGGTGGCAGGAGCCCGGCTCAGCTCGGCTCCGCGCAGTACACGGTCCCAGCCCAGACCTGCCCCACAGCTCTCCAGGAGCACTAGCTCGGGTCCCTTGCCTCTCAGGACGCTCTGCACCACAGCCATGCTGGAGCAGCGTTGTGCCCCCAGATGACGTCAGTGCAGAGCCGCCCCAGGGCTACTCAAGCCCCGCACGCCCGCAGAGCACAGACCTGGCCCGGGGGTGGAGAGCCAGAGGACAGGGCGCAGCCGCCTGCCCCGGTGCATCCCCCCGCTGCACCGCACCGTGCCGCGCCGCACGCAGGCACGTCCCCATGCACGGGGCTGCTGGCAGCACCAGTGGTGCCTGATCAAAGCGTGCTCAGTCAGCAGAGCCGGTGCTGACGGGTGGTGCGCTGGAACTGCCAAGCTGAGCTGACGCAGCCGGCACCGGGAAGGGTTCTGTGCGAGGCCGCAGGCGGACAGGACGYCGCGTGAGCAGTGCATCGCCTGCTCCTGGTGGCCGGGATGCCGCATGCCCACGCACCGAGCCTGGCCCCCTCCCGGGCTGCGGCCTCCAGCASAGCTGGGGCTGGACAGGCTGTGCATGCAGGAGCGCTGCATGSTGCATGGAGCGGCCAGGCGGAGTGGGACTGCTGGTCTCCGCCACGCGTGCTGGCCRGGCCGTGCATGCAGAAGCGCCGCATGCTGCATGGAGCAGCTGCAGGCAGAGCTGGCACATGGCTCCTCTTGCTCCCAGGCTGGCAGCAACGGGAGGTGACTGCGGCCCTGCAGCAGCCCGGTGCCCCTTGGCCACCAGCGACAGCGAGCGCCGAGATCTCACCCAAGCATCGGGGTGATCCAGGGCCCCGCGGTGCCGCCGCGCGGTGCCGAGGTCTGTCCTGCTCTGCTCCCTGTCCCCTGGGACCCCAAGGTCTTGCAGAGACACACASAAACTGCCTGCTGCAATGAGCTGTCACCTCCAATTCGGCTGAATATTTAAGAACTCCCTGAATGCAAAATGACAAATCCATCACGGGCCATCTGCCACTCAGCGCGGTCACCCTGCAGCACTGCCTGACATTTCCCGCCCAGCACCAGCTCCAGCCTGCAGCTCGGCAGCCCTCAGCGCTGCCCTGCAGCGCCTGGCCCGGCGCGGGCTGTGGTGTGCGGCCGCACACGGCCCTGGCCCAGCACCYGGCTCAATGCCCCGGGCACAAAACCGCCCCCAGGGCGGGCGTGAGCCGTGGAGACCGGCCACACCGTGCCTCCTGGGGCACCACTCTCCTGCTCTGCAGCGTCCTGCGTGGGACCACTACGGGGCCGTGGCTGCAGCTGGGACACTGCGGGGCCGCGGACYGACGCCTCTGCTTGGCTCGGCCCAGTCGCCCGCCTGCTGCTTGCTCGATGCTGGTGACTGGCACAGAGCTGCAATTTCCAACCAACCTGCTGTTTGAGCTAATTGCATGGTAATTGCTGGGCTGTGCTCACCGGCGTCGCTGGAGCCCACGCGCCTCCTGGCACGGCCGCACTCTGCCGCGCTCGGCCCCGCGCCCCAGCTCTGCCCGGCCGAGGCTTCCCACTGTCCCGGGCGCTGCCAGCATCCCCAGCATCCCCAGCATCCGGAGGCACCGCTGCCGCTCTGCCTCTCCCGGCGGGCAGCTTGCCGGGTGCCGTTTCGGCCAGCTGAAGCGCACGCGGTTGGAGGAGCAGAGCACTGCAGTGCCCGGGGCTGGGCCGCTGCGGCCGCTCCCGCTGCGGACCCGGAGCACCGCGGAGCACCGCACGCCGGGCCGCCCTGCAGCAGGGCCCGCCGGGCGCAGAGGGGGGAGCACGGGGGGAGCCCGACACCGGCCAGGCGCCGGCCGGGCTGCAGGCGGCCGAGCCGTTGCGCCGCTCCTGGGGCTGGCATGGCACTGCACGGCCCGGCCCGGCCCAGCCCCGGCCCCAGCTCCTGCCCGGCTCCTGCTCCAGTCCCAGCCACAGCATCAGCCGCGGTGCAGGTGCCCAAGCCGGGGGCGGGGGGGGGAAGAGGCGGCAGCACCTTCCTCCTCCGGCTCCGCTCCCGGGGTGGGCGGGATGCAATCAGCGCTAATGAGGTCGTTAGGTAATTGCTGCACCTCCTGCGGGGAGGTGATGGCTAAAGTGCCCCCAGCAGGCTGCAGCGCTGCGGGCAGCCAGGGCTGGCATGGCGCCGGGGCTGGTGGCCGTGCACTGCATTACCCAGCCTCACAGCAAATTCCATTTCTTTTATACAAAAATATTTATGAAGAACGAAAGTTCAAAACTTACGAAGATGCTTGGATGCCTTCAAACAAAGATGATTTTTAAAATGCAATTGTCAAAGAAAATGTGTCCCTATTCTATTTTCCAGGAGTTCTTTCTTTCGCGATTGGTGTTTCCTGCGGCGTGAGGATGCCAAGTCCTGCTGGCTCCAGTGGTGCACGTGTGTGGGCTGCATCCCGGCRCGGGCGCCCCGGCCCTGCGTGCCGAGGGGCGATCACTGTCCTGGCAGCCTGGCCCCGTCCTGCGCCTGGCTCGGTGGACACCTGCAGCTGCCGTCAGCACCAGCGCGTCCCTCCGCGTGTGTCCGCCTGGCATGCGGCGCCCTATGCAAATTCCTACCGTAGTTACACTGAGAGCTATCAAACTATCTAATTTAATTTCTTTGTGAAAATAAATAGCTAAAATGGCCCTAGGTACATGCATAAATACTTCAGCTTTATGTTAGGCCTGTTATTACTTCTCCCAGCTTGTGTAGTTGTAATGCACACTTAATAAGTACATATTTATTGCACGTCTCATCTCAGTGGAATGGCAGGGGGGGGKTTTGCTGAGTAAGCAGGAAAACAGCTTAGTCCGTAATAAAAAAAGGGAGAGAGTTAAAAGAAAATATGGAGGATAATTAATTTTCAGGCTTTGAACAGCCATAATTTTTTATTAAGCAAATATGCAAATACGGTGTAAGTGGCTGTGTTAGTATTTAAGGTTGACGGTGAATCTGCAGCGGGGCTCCCTTTTCCTGTGCGCGCAGCCGCGCGTGACCGCGACCGCCCCRGAGCAGCTGGGCGCCCGCGCGGCGCGTTCGGGAGCGGCGTGCAGGGCGAGCGCCGCCTCGCCTCCCCCTCGCCGGCCGCGGCGTGCTGCCTCTCCAGCACGTTTGCTGCATGCTTCATTAATCCGGAAAAGCACGTGGATAAGCGCTCCGCAGCACCGGCGAGACGGAGGCACTGCAGGGACGCTGCCAGCCCTGGTGCCAGCGAGGGCTCTCGGCACCCCTGGCTGCGGCGAGGCCGCACACCCACCGCCGCCGTGCGGGGCTGCATCTCGCTCCCGGGGAGCCCGGCCGAGCCGCCAGGCAGGGAGAGGAGAGGCAGCAGGGGCCGGCGCACGCGGTGCCACCAGCAAGCAGCACGCTGCTCTCCCCMTCAGCCCGCACTAGCATGTGGCGGGGAGACAGCAAGAGCTTAAACTAAGAAGACATCCTGGTGGTCCCAGCTGCGCTCCCACCGTGTTCGGGAAGAGCCCGACAGCTGCTGTTTAATGTACCTTCATGACTGGTCAGGGCATACGCACGCTGTGCAGGGCGGCTGCTGCGCGGCACGCACACCCCACACGGCCCTGCACGGCCCCACATGGCCCTGCGCACACGCACACCCTGCACGCACACACAGTTTTGCACGGCTGCACGCCCCGCACAGCCCCACACCCACGCAGTTCTGCATGGCTGCACAGCCCTGCACACACGTGTTCTGCASGGCTGCATGCCCCACAGGGCTCCATATGGCCATGCATGCACATGTTTCCACATGGCTACACACTCTGCACAGCCCCACATCTGCACTTCTGCACAGCTGTGCAGCCCCACACTCAGCTGCGCCTGTCCCTGCACGCTGCTGTGCACGCACACATGCATGCACACAGCGTCAGCAGCCAGATGCCAGCCCTGCCCCGTGCTGCTGGTGCGGGCGGGTGCCAGAAGCCGGTGGGTCTTGCACAGGCATGAGATGCTCTCACCAGCCCGGGCCGGGCAGGGAAAGCTGCAATTACACACCCATCGCTTCACATTGGGCCCTGCATGGGCCGTGGCAGTGACAAACTGCTCGGACATGGCTGCTCCTGCCAGGCTGGTGACTTTCCCACATGTTTAATGACTGTGCGGTAAATGTATTTGAGTTGTATTAGGCCATTTCTGAGCGTGCTGACCCTGCACTGACGCCTACGTGCTCATGCAGCGGCACAGCGACCGCAGCGCAGCGAGCCCGGCAGCGCAGCGAGCCCGGCAGCATGCGGGCACAGGCGGCCCAGCGCTTCCCAGGTGGCTGGGGGGAGTGAAGGGTACCTTCCTGGTACCCACGCTGCCGGAGCAGAGCTGCTGCGCCGAGCCGCGCGCAGACCCGCTGCCTCAATTATTTATAGGTGTCATGGGCAGAACATGCTTCAACGACATTCACGCTGCAGCTCAGCGGCGCGGATTGCTCCGAGCCAGGCGGAGCGTGTCAGCGGCTTTGCGGATGGCAAAAGCAGCGTGTTGGTCCCCGCGGCGCGCTCACCTCCCGCTGCCCGCAGAGCCCCGCCGCCGCGCCTGCGCGGAGCCGTGGACATGCAGCCCCTCACCACGCTTTTCTATGGGTAAATCAGCAGTAAGAAGCTTTCCCACCAGAATCGGAATGACAACCTGGAAAGTCATGTTCTGCTGTTACAGAAGATGCCGGAGAAGCGGCGGGCTCCTTGGAAGGGGGCGGCTCTGCTCCCCGCTGGCGACCCCCCTCCCCCGGACACGGCAGGCTGCGGACGCGGCTCCGCACGGGAGCAGGGAGGGGCCGTGCCAGGGCCCCAGCCTGCGATCCCGCGTCCGCCCGGCCCCGCGCAGCTGGCGGGACGCGGCGTGCGCCGGCTCCSCCGGCCGCCTCCCCGGGCGCTGGACCAGGGCTGCGGCGCCACGGCACCTCCAGCTTCGCGCCCAGCTGCCAGCGTGCCCGGCTCTGGGATTTAAA
>NW_028186591.1:239442-256750 GCF_003343005.1 Rhea americana | reverse complement strand
GGGGGGGCCAGAAAGTATGGAAGTCAAATGCTTCCTGTGGTGGAATATTTTCCAAATGTCAACACAATCTGTGCTACATTATGGCTAAATGTGATAATCTTAATGCCTGGCTTCTTAATGTCAGTGCCACTGAAGTCTGATGGATTGACAGCCAGCCAGCATGACACGCAGTCCTAGCTGATAAGGGCTCTCTCCGGGGAAATCACAGCTTTTTAAAGATGTTGGCAGCTACTAGCAAGTACCTTTTTTATTTAAAAGGATTACAAGCATTGATTGCACTTCCTGTTTTCTTTTTATCACATTTCTGCACCAAGCGAAGCTTGCATTGCGAGCTGAGCCTTTCAGACAATTATTTTGGAATAATGAAGGCATGTCGTGTTGGCCGTAATGAGTATTTTCAGTGTCTCATTTGCGTGCAGCGCGAAGGGATTTTGCCTGCTGCCTGGTTCCTGGCCAAGGTGAGCGACTCCTGACCACCGAGGAAGCCGCGATCGCTGTCTCGCCAGCGACGAGCCGGGGTGGAGCAGTTCTGCTAGCAGTGCGTGCTTCCTCCAGCAGAAGAGAGATTAAAACCTCTCCAGTTACCGTGGTTAAAACACTAGCTGAGGGGATGCACTTTGGACTGGCTGCTGCATACTCCCYGCAGTGAACAGCCGGACAAATTCACACTCACCTGAGCAGCTCCTCTTTGCAGGGCTGCAGGCAGATGGAAACACGTGTCCAGGGGACAGCAGCGCAGACGGGACGGCAATCGACGCCCACGGCATGAGTGATCTCAGGAGAGCGGCTGGCCCAGGCCCCCGGCAGTCAGCCTGGCTGAGGCGGGCAGCAGTGTGCCCGGCTGCACGGCCCGCCGCGAGGACTGGCCCCTGCACCCGCTTGTGCCCTCCTCTTGCTGCCCAAGCCCGGGCACCGTGCGTGTGAGCTGCCCTCGGCACCTCGCTCCCTCCCCACAGCCATCGGGCCCCGGCTCTCCGCAAAGCGCCGCCACCACCAGCACCGGCACTGCGGGCTTGGCCGCTCGCCCACTGCGCGCTGTCCTCCTGCGTCTGGTTTGCTGCCCTGGTGCAGCGGTTGCACGCCCTGCTTGCCTCGATCCTGCCCGGATTTGCAGAGCCCAAGGTCTTTCCCCGCGCAGCTGGAGGACAGTCGTTAAACCCGGGGGCGCGCAGGGCAGCGTTGCAGCGCAGAGGCTGGCCCCGGGGAGGTGCGCATGTCTGCATGCGGCACTTCCACAGGGCCATCTGCTTTTCGGCTCAGGTTCTCAGTGGAATCACTCAACAGCAAGGACCCGATCGCTCGCAGGAAGATGCAGCCGAGGACTGCGGGACGTGGCTTGCCGGGCCCTCTGCAGCGGCACTGTTTGTCCCCAAGCGCCGTGGCACGAGGAGCGGCTGGAACAGCGCRTTTGCTGGGACGAGGCTCCAACTCCCCAGCACAGGGTTAACGTTCCTGGCGCCTGACGGCTGGCTCTGATGCCTCCGCGGAGGCTGCCGGGCGCCAGGTTGGCACCACATCCCACTCAGGAGCATCCAGCAGGCAGTGGGGCGGCACTCACAGCACGCCGCGGGACAGGGGAGACCTTTCAGCCCCAGGAGGAGACCAACAGCAAGTCAAGTTTAATGATTTCGTTCATCAAGCCTCTCTGGCCAAAGAAACACGAGGAGCATTCAGAAGGGGTGGCCTTGCTTGCACGTGATTACCAGCGATGTATTTTTCTCTCAGGGGTGCAGGTATCACCATGCTTTTTCATTTCCCCTTAACGATCCCAGCAGATCGCATCTACCTTTTGCAAATAACTCTCCGGGGGAGCCTTGCACACCTTGCCTTCTGGAGCTCACTGCGGCACTGGCGTTACACATGGCGAGTCACTCGCGAGCCCGAGGGTCTCGGCCGGTCCTGCAGCGGAGGACCAGCTCACCTGGAAGACAGCAGCGTGCCCCCCCACGCTGCCCTGCCGGGAGCCGGGCGCTGCGGGACTGCCGAAGGGAGAGGAGCTGCTACAGAAAACTTTCCTGTATTGGAAAGGCCTGCATTGAGGGGCACTGCACAAGCCCTTAGAGCATCCTCATCCTCAGATCCTCAGAGATGCTTCTGCAATCAGAGCTCTCAATTATCCTCCTCTTTGTGCCGTTAAGGGTCTGGKTCTGGCTGGCAATTTGTTACTTCGAGCTCTTTCCGTTCCTCCACAATATCAAGAAGCAAACCCCTTTGCACGGCCAGGACTCATCGCACTCAGTGCGAGGCACTTATCACCTGCTTTGTGAGGAGCGCGCTAGCTGCGGGCGCCTTCCTGTAGCAGCAGGGATTTCCCAGGGCACCTGATCCCCCGAGCGCTGAGGTAATGAGGCTCCTTGTGCAGCGCCTGGAGCTGGTCTGCAGGAGTCAAGGACAGCRTGGCTCTGTGCTTGCTGCAGCTGGAACACGAGAGCTCTTGTTGCTAAGGGCCRGGGCTGAAAAAGCAGGGTGCAAACACACAGCAACTATCAATAGCTCTTTGCAAACAGCAGTTGGCCAATGTGTCCAAAGCTACGGAAGCATACAGCTGTGAGCGCAGCGCTGACACGCTTGCTGAGGGTGGGCAATTACCATTAATGCTTGCTAAAAGGCCTGCTCAAGGTTGGCAGCAGAGGCGCTCACTGCAACTGTGAAAAGAAAAACACGATGCACTCGGAGATCTGGCAGCACACCTTGCACGTTTAAAAGAGCCCCCTGGCCCCCAGACTCCTCCTTTCTGTTACAGCATCCCCCTAACAGCTTTCATCAAAGGTCAACAGATGCTTCTTCTATACCATTAAGTGAATAATCAAGGGMGCAAGATGGGAGTGGAGGCACAGGGACAGCGAAGGATACAGAAAAGCTTAAAGACCTCAGRGATCAATAAGAGTGAGGACAGCAAGATGCTATTTAAATGACTGCGCTTTACGGAGAGGTTTAAATTCAGGCTGCGTTATCTGCTGACCTACATTGGTGCTGCCACCGAAGCGAGCACACGCCACCCTGGCTGCACCGGCCGGCTGCTGTGCGCCGCATCGGGGCCGGCGGGGTGGCTGCGCTCGCCGCCGAGCTCTCGGCAGAGGTTTCCTGCGCCCCGGGGCGGGGGGGAGTTCATGCTCATTTGCCATTARCAGCTTGCTCACTCCCCTGCCATCAAGAAAACCACCAGCAATTGATTTATCCATGGTCAGCATGGATCGTCATTTATTTGCATCATTTTAACATTAAACCCAAGGGTTTTTTGGTTTGTTTGTTTGTTTTTAAGTAATTCCTTGCTCCAGCCAATAACTGAACGCTGCAGTAGCGYACTTTGCTACCAGCGGAGAATGGGTCATGGTAACAAAACCCACRGACGATGCCCAACCACACAGGGGGCTGGAAAGTGGGACGTGGCCTAGAGCTGCATTTGCCCACGAGCAAATGGGGACCTGGGAGGCCTTTGACTACAGCAAAGCAGCACCAAAGATTCATAGTTTTTAGAGCACATTGAGGYGGCTGTGGGGTGACCGAGGAGGGTCAGGAAGTTGCGTGATCAGGTTGTTTTCTGTCATTTGGCATCAATTTACCCGCTGTTCTTCCTGCYGTTGCTCCAAGGAGGCGGAGGGGGAGGCCCCCGCTCTGCGCAGGCAGTGCYGCTCCTGCCGTGGGCTGTCTCTCCGGCGCCGTCGAGGAGCGCCCCTCGCCGTGGCTCCCGTGCCGCGGGCGCGCTCCCACGCCGCCGCCAGCCCGGCCCCGAGCAGAACTTGCAGCCAGAGCAGGCGCTGCAAACCGCCGCCGGAGCCCCCAGCGCAGCCGCGGCTGCCAGCCCCGCAGCAGTAGACGTTGCTGGAAGGGCAGCGTCTGGCCGCTGGGACCCGTCCGCAGAGCCGGGCGGACACTGCCGGCGGCTCTGGGCAGGGAACCGGCTCCCCGCTCCAGCGAGGCACCGATGGCCCAGCAGCGGCAACGCAGTGTGATGAAACGGGACAAGATCAAACAAGTAAATGAGACCCAGGCTAGACGACAAGGAAATAATTTATTTCCAGGTCCTAGAAAGACCTTGAAAAAATAACAAGGATGGGGAAGTCAACCTCCTGATTTTGTCTGGAAAGAGAAAGGAAACCCAAGTGACTCCTCAGGGYGTGCCCGCAGTCGCGCTGCAGGCGCCGCGGAGCCCCAGCCCGTGCTCTGCCCCGCGCTCCCGCCCTCACCGGGGGCGAGCGGGAAGGAYGCACATGCGTGCACATGCATGTGCAAGTGCACATGTGCCGCTGGCGGCAGCTCTGGCAGGCACCTGCCCTCGCACTGTCGGCCCCACCTCCGCGGACCAGGCCAGCTGTTGCACAGCACTTCACTAGAGGAAAAGCCGGGATGCACGGCTCCAGCCAGCGGGAAAACACGCGAATGCTCCTGAGGAAAGCGAGGGCTTCCCCCGTTCCCCAAGCCCGGGCTCGGGCCGTGCAGGGGACAGCACAGGCGCTCAGGGCCTGACCGCCCGCCAGGAGCTGCCAGTTCCCTGGCCCCATCCCGGTGCCRGAGGGAATCACAGTGACCGACTGACCGCTCACGCAGCGAGCACAGAGCAGGGATGCAGGGCAAGCACGGGGCAAGTGTGGGGCAAGGATGTGGGGCAAGCGTGTGAGGCAAGGATGTGGGTGAGGATGAGGGGTGAGCCTGTGGGGTGAGCGCGTGGGGTGAGGATGCAGGGCGAGCATGGAGTGAGGATGTGGGGTGAGTGTGTGGGGCGAGGATGCGGGGCGAGCGTGGTCACCCGCAGCCTCCGTGGGGTGGCCAGAGGGATCCTGAGAAACAAGCGGCTCCTGCCTCGTGCCAAGCTGCATCGTCCCGGCACAGGGATGCGGCCGCAGCGGGGGGCGAGCCAGGCCGGGAGCTGCAGCCCTGCCTGTGCCTCCACAGGGCCCCGCTTTGCAGAAAGCAGCACCAGTGGAGAGGCAGCAGGGAGGCAAAACAGGGTGAAACAACCATGCACGGACATTTACAGTAAAGCACTCTCCAAGGACTGAAAACGCCATCTGTGGCCAAACTGGAAGAACGAACACAGAGATGAGCCCAGGAGGCGTCGGGCCGTGGGAGCCGCGCCAGCTGCCTGTCAACCACRTCACTGATCTTCCAAGGCAGCATCGCCCGACGCAGAGCCGCAGTGGCCCGGACGGCACGAGGGGCTGCCTGGGCGCCTCCCAGAAGCAGGAAAATTCACTGCGGCAAATGCTGGCTGCTGCCATGGCCCCAGGAGCCCAGCACAACCACGGACACCCAGCACAGCTCCAGGCACTCGGCACAGCCCTGGGCACCCAGCACGGCTCCGGGTACTCAGCACGGCTCAGGAGCCGGGCATGGTGCTTGGTACAGCCCTGGGAGCCCAGCCCGGCTTCAGAAACCCAGCACGCTCCTCAAACACCACCTGCGTGCCAAGGAACRGCAACAAATTACACCTGCCTCCTGCCAACCTGGCCACGGGACCAGCTGCCGCCTGCTCCAGCAGCGCCTCCGTGGGAGCGGCGGCTCTTTACACAGCCCAGTGCCAGGGCACCACAGACCCGCACGCAGCCTGCCCCACGCRCGGCAGTGCCGGCGGAACCCGGGCTCGCACGCGCCTGGGTGACGGCCTCCTGCTGCCAACAGCGGTGCTCGGCCGTCGGCTGGCACGAGCACGTGCAGGATGTCCCTCCTGCACCCCTGCTTTGCTTTTTCTCATCTTTATTGTTCCTGGAAGCAGCACAATGAGCTGCAGCCAAAGCAGCCGTAGCAGTGCTCCGACGCAGCCCGGTGACTCTGCGCCTGGCTGGCGGGCTCGGGATCCTACCCGCTTGCCGGGCTGCCAGCTGTGAGGGACTTGCCCGTCCAGACCAGGGCTCCAGGATGTCCCTTGCCCTGCGGCCAGCGCTGCCCCATCCTGCCTCCTCCCCACATTGCCCCAAGCTGCGGGGGCACGGGAGCCCCTGGCACTGCAGCTCTGTGCAGCTCCACTCCCTGCACCGACCCTGGGTCTCTCCTCGGTGCTGCGGAACCATCTTCAAGCCCGGCCACGGCACCACGCCACGGCGACAGCTAGGACATTGCAGGCTACGCCCCTGGTGCAGGCAGGAGGGAACCCGCTCTAATCACCAGCATCGCCGACAACCAGAAAAAACGGGACAGGAGYGGGCCATGGAGCCAAGTGGAAGCGAACGCAGCCGCAAGGTGAAGTCCTGGCTGAAGCGGCCTCGAGCTGCTCCCTACAGAGGTGCCCGCAGAGCCGGCACCCGGCAGAGACTCTGGCACCAGCCGCTGCCCCGGCACCGTGGCTCTGCCTTGCACCACGGCTCTGCCCCGTGCCAGGGCTCTGCCCCAGCACTGCGGCTCCAACCTGCACCGTGGCTCTGCCTTGCACCACGGCTCTGCCCTGGCACCGTGGCTCTGCCCCGGCACTGCGGCTCTGCCTTGCACCACGGCTCTGCCCCGCGCTGTGGCTCTGCCCTGCACCGCGGATCACGCTGGTACCCATGCAGAGCGGGATGCCGCGGAGCCAGCCAGTAGRAGGGGAACAGAGCAAAGCGAAAAGCTTGTTCCCCTCTGCACGGGAAGGTCTGGAGGAAATCAAAGCACTTCCAAAGCTCTGAATCAAGTGACAAAAACAATTTAGACAACAAAAGGCTCCTGGATTGCTCTTCCTTTCTCRAACTGGGCTCCCTGAATGGATCCATTTAAATGATAACATGGGGGGGAGAACCCCCTATGAACTCTCTTGAATTAGATTTTCTCTTTCTTAAATTAATGTGTAGTGCTTTAATGGAGATTGGTATTAAAGAGGTTACGATGGCGACCACGGCTCCCTTGGGCGCTGCAGCCCAGMCGAGCTGGTGCTGAGGAGCCCCAAGGAGAGGCCGCGTGGGCAGCACGCCTGCCCCGCTCTCCTGGCCACGCTGCGGCCCCGGGGTGCTGGCCGTGGATGCCCACGCTGGGGCCCAACCCGGCCCACACCCACACCTCACTCTGGGGCTGGTCAGGCAGCTAGGACTCCTCGCCCTCCTCCTCACCCCTGCGCCCCGCGTAGAGTGCGGCCAACTGCCGGAAACGTGGCCCCCAGCCCCCCAGGTAGGAGAAGTCCTGCTCCGAGCTGCTGGACCAGGTGTTGATGGAGCTAAGCGAGGGGATGGGGGAGTCCGAGCCCTCGAAGGCATAGGTCTGGAAGGAGTCGTAGGGCGGCACCGAGATGTCCTCATCTGCCTGCTCCACCTTCTTGCAGATATAATCCTTGAAGAGGGAGAAGTCCAGGTCTGGGTTCTGCACCCACTGTGGGAGCGCGTGGAGCTCAGAGGCCAGGTTTCCGCTCAGGCCTCCCTCCCTTGGCCCCCCTCCACCGTCACCACCTTTGATCTCACTGAAGTCGTAGAGGCTGCGGAGGGCTGACATGTCATAGGCCTCTGTGTCCTGCTCACCACCTCCTTCGTCGTTGTATTTGATGACATTGTCCCTCATGTCCTCATCATCCTCAGATGTCAGGTGGCTTTTGTGGTGTCGCTTCAACGTGAGGATCAAAAGGACCAGCACTGGGAAGGGAAGAGACAGTCAGCAGACAGGGTGATGGGCTCATGCAAGCTGCTCTCAGAGGCGCGAGGACGGCCCATGCTCGGGCCAGGCACAGAGGCAAAGCAGCCTCTGGCACGGGCAGCCCAGGTGGCCRGCAACGCCGCGGGAAGGACCAGCACAGCCAGCCAGGTCGTGTCAGCCGGGCTCATTGAGTAGCAGCTGTGCTGTGTCACTAGGTGAGAGAGAGATGGGCCTGGGCTCCAGTGCAGACCAGGAGCTTCCTTTCCATGCAGCATGACCACAGAGACAGGAGGGGCAGATGGATGAACGCACGGCTGGACAGACAAACGGCTGGATTCTGTGGAAGATGAATAGGAAAGGGGGTGCATGAATCGCAGCAGCAGCCAAATGTTAGGAGGGTGACTGTGGAGCAGATGGCACAGAGCCTGAGCCACAGATGTGTCCTGGATCATCATCCATTCATCCCATCACCTTTAGAGCATCGATGTGCACTTTATTCGTTTGGGCAATTAGGCAGAAATTTGTTTGCATTGCGTTAGAAAATGAAACCAGTGTAAAGTGCACCCTATGGGAATGGGTTTTCTAAACGGAGGCACAGCAGGAGACGGGGAGCAAAGACGTGCCAAGGAGAAGAGAGACTTCAGCGAACAACGCACTGGCTTCCACAGATGTCCTGACAGTCCTCAGGAGCCAGCTGCGAGCCCACACTGATGCCAGAGGACTTTCAGCAGCAGCATCCATCAGCTGCACAGTGCTAAACCCGARAGCACTGCAGCACCCACCCTTTCCAGGCCCCCTCCCCTCTCTGTGTGCAAACAAGCCCACACTTCCCCCGCAGCTAAAGGCCCAGCAAACCTGGTGCAAACACTGGTGCAAACCTGTTAAGGGCACCCGGCAGCATCCCCAGGCACAGAGAGCTTCCCTGCACAGGGCTGGTCAGCCCCCAACAGCTGGTTGCACGCTCCCAGCAGACCCCGGGCATGTTTCCACAATCTACCCTCGCAGGTGCTAAAACAACCCTGCTCCTTACTCATGCACGCTCTGACGTTGACCCTCGCAGGCCTCTGAGCTAAGAGCACCACTGCATGACCACCCATCCCACATTTGCCACCCCTGGCCACGGTGCCCCAGCCCTTGGGATGCATGCACATCCCTCACCTGCAGTGAGGCACACTGCTGCAAGCACTCTGCCCACAAGCAGTGCTCAGCCTCCTGCCTGCGGAAGGCCAGGAGCAACCACTAGCTCTCCATCCTTCRTGTGGGAAGCCCATTACCCACTGTACGGGGAATTGTCCTGATTCAGAGGTGTTGCTGAGCCCAGCCCACTGGGGTCTTGGCTTAGGACAAACATGGAAAGGCCCCCAACAGCCAGGTCCCACCTGCAGCCTGCAGCTGGGGTCAGGTTTGCTGCCCCACGCTCTGCAGACAGCTCCGGGCAAGGTGTCAGGTAGCCAAGGGGCTTCTACCAAGCCTGGAGCCACTGCCTCTGCTCATGTGCATGACTGATGATAAAGGGAGGAGACTGGGACAAGGCAAGGGAAGAGGAGGGAGGCAGGCGGGCACTCACCGACCAGAATGAGGACGCAGACCAGCAGAGCGATGAGTGCGCCAGGGCTCAGCGTGGCAGACATGATGTAGGCTGTGCTGTTGCAGGACTGGATGGCCCCGCTGCTGTCGCAGCCACACACGCGGATGGTCAGAGTCCCTGTGCTGCTGAGGGCCGGGTGGCCGCTGTCCACCACCAGGATGGGCAGCAAATACACGTCTTGCTCTTGGCGATTGAAGCCCACGCTTTGCGTGTGCACCGCGGCCGTGTTGTCTGCAGGGAGCAAGCAAACCCACAGCAAAGTCACTCCTAGGGACAGCAAGCAGGACTAAGCCCCTCAGCCCTGCTTCCAGGACAGGGCACTCCCAAGCTCCTCCGTGCCGGAGGCACCACTCCCAGGCRCTGGAGGCTGCGGCTGCTCTACAGCCCCTGAGCCACCGCACGGCCCCAGCGACYGCCAGCTGACCGTGTGGGAGCACGGACCGGGCTGCCCTCCCCGCGCGGCCGGGGCAGAGCTGGGACACTCTGCGGCAGCCCCTCGTGGCTGGCCAGCCCCGCGCTGTCCCGGGGTTCCCAACGGCCAGCCTGGAGTCCTGCTCACCGCGGGGCATCCGGACGTGGGGCCTGAAACCCACTGGCAAAACACAGCAGGAGCAGAGGGGGGAAACCCCAAACCCAGCAGGGAGCCAGCACGGGAACGGAGCGCAGCCGCAGAGCGCGGGCCCCCACTGGAGCTGCTTGGCTGGACRGGCTGAGTCGCCAGAGCCATTGCTGCCCCAGTCCCGGTGCTGGGGTGAGGGGCTGCCCGCCTCGGGTGCCCCTTAGCCACCGAGGAGCTGGCAGAGCACCCTGGGGGCTCCCAGCCCACTGAGCCAGCAGTGCCCCAGCTCCATGCAGACCCCGCTGCTGCAGGGGTGCAGCCCGAGCAGCAGCGCAGCGGTGGGAAGGCGCTGGAAGCCAGCCTCGCTCCCTGCCCACGGGAGAATGAAAAGGAGCAGGAGCAGCAGCTCAGCAGCTGCAGCCAGACATCAGAGCCACTGCTGGCTCTCTGCAGCCTTTAGCTGATAAAACACGGGGCAGCCGGGCTCCGCGACACAGTGGGCATATGACRCGAGCTGGGAGGGAAGCAGGAGGCAGGTGCCTGCGGAGTGGCCGGACGGGAAGAGCAACGGCCAGCGGGGAAGCGTGGCCGACCTCAGATGCGGAGCAGCCGCAAAGGTGTGTGCGGTGCCAGCCCGGCGAGCTCCAGCGCCGACCAGGGCCAGGSCCAGCTGTGAGCGACACAGAGCGCCTGCCCATGCCCGAAGGTGAGGCAGCGGTGCAYGGCTTGTGCCCAGAGTAAGCCCTGGGGCTGAACGCCAGGCCATTGCTTCCTGTCATCAGSTCTCCGCTTGCTGCTTCAGCCCAGCCATTTTCTGCATTGTCTAGATGCTACCGCACTGTAGGGCAGAGCCGAGCCCCTGGCACCTCAGCTGGGSAAGCTGGGGTTTTAACACGAAGGAGACAGCGGGACACCTCCCTTCCACCAAATGGGTAAGGTTGGCAGGGACCTCTGGAGATCATCTCATCCAACCTCCCTGTTCAAGCAGGGTCACCTAGAGCACGTTAGACGAGATTGCATCCAGGCGGGTTTCGAATATCTTCAGAGAAGGAGACTCCACCACCTCTCTAGGCAACCTGTTGCAAACCTGTTCCAGTTCAGCTGAGAGCACGGGTTGTGCCCGGAGGAGCTCGTGCTCCAGCGCTGCRAAGAGGCCAGCCCACCAGCCGAAGGAGCGTGCACAAGGCTACGCCAACACTCGGGGGCTGCCCTGAACCCCAYGTGGCCAGCGTTCAAACCTCAGTCTTGTTCGTGCATATAGAGCTGTGCTGCAAGTCACGAGAAAATCTCCTCCTGTGGATGTAGCATCTTTTACCCTTTAAGGGGATTTTCCAGGCCACCTCACTTGTCCCTGCTCACAGCAGCAGACCTCTGGCAGGCAACAGCCACAGGAGCACAGATCAAAAGGCAGCAGTAGGGCAAATGCTTGCAAGAATCGATCTAGGGACATTTTGCCTCAGAAGAGATATTGCATCAGCGTGCCTGCAAGGCCGCAGCTCCCAGCTCTGCCCCATGCGCCCCAAGACAGGCACAATGGGGGCTGCCARCAGCAGAGCACCATCTTTCTGCACCCCTGCAAACGCTGCCTGGTGTCTCTGTACATGTGGCAGGGGCTGTAGGCAGCTGCCCCTTCCCACGGGACGTCCGTCGCCAGGGCCGAGCCCCTGGCCGCGTGCAGAGGCCCGTCGTGGAGCGCATGGGGAGCGCTGGCTCCGGAGCAGCAGGGAGGCCGGAGCCAGCGGCTGCCTGCCGGCAGCGGCGTCTGCTGGGAAGCCACCTGCTCCCTACCACGGATAAGGGAGGAAAGAGAAATGTTTATTGTTATGCTAATCACTTGCACAAAGGTAACAAGATCTCATTTGGTGCCGCCCGCTTCAGCTTGCTGCAGCATAGCGGGGAGATATAAATAAAGTTAATAGCACCTTCTCAGTGAGGGGCCAGGACTAACTCCACCCTAGCCCAGCTGAGCATGACCCTTGGGCACGTGAGCCCAGCGGAGACACAGCCACAGGCCAAACGGGCTCCAGCCCTCGGGTGGGAATGCCTCCTGCCCCTATGTTGCACGAGCTGAGCAGCCTGGGACCGCGCATCCGGTCCTGCTGGAGGATCCCACATCTGCTGCCAGCCCCTTCCTGAGCCAGCTGTGGCTGCTGGTCTTCCTTGGGCTCCGTTTCCATGCCTGGGAGCTGTTCCGATCTCTCAGGTATTAGCTCTGTGTAAACGTGCACACAGAGCCCGCGCCTCGAGCTTCTGGAGCGCAGCAGAAYGCTGCAACTCCCTTTCTGTTTGCAGTCGGCTCTGGCTCCGTTTGGAGAGGAAGACCTGCCACAAGGCACGCAGATTTCAGAAACCACCTCTAGAAATCGAAGGGAAACACTACGTACAAATGGCAGAGAGGCAGCCACTAACCTGGGCTCAGGTACTGCCAGCACTGCTCAGGCACATGTCGCACCGCTGAGCCCCTCACCCTCCAGCAAGGAGAGGAGGACGATTCTCACTGCTGATCCCACAGAGTCAAAGTAAAGCAGCCAGTATTTAAACACGAGCAGCAGCATGACAGACAGCTCTGGGGAACCTCAGCCCAGGAAGGGCTGAGATCTTGCTGTTACCCAAAGCTCAGTGCTAGGGGGAGAGACAGAAATCACAGGTACAAAACACTATTTCAACGCCGCAGAACACTTTCTCTCCTGAACAGGGTTATGTCAACACTTCCTGCAGAAAGAGCAGCAACAGCAGTTTCAAACCTACACCAAAAACATCGCTCACCAGTGCTGCATAGCCAGGACAAGTCTCACGGACACCAGCCCCTCATGGCCCGGGGCCCAAAGCGGCCCCCGCTGTGTCCTCAGCCCCTGGGCACTCTGGGCAACCTGGTTTCCCACTCTGGCATTTACGCCTCTGTTACTTGCAAACTTTTCCCCTGTTCCCTTCTGGGCTGCGCACACAAGAATGAGACACTCCAGAAAAAACAGTGCTGCTGCCGTGCCATGCAGTCTGTTTGAACAGAGACAGGAAATATGTTTTGCCCGGATCTGCGAAAATTTATCCTGGAAAATGTATTCAAAGCAACTGCCTACAGACCAGTGTAATTTCTCAGTTGCTTTTGTACAGGCACTGACCCAAGGAAGCTCCTTCCAGGCTCTGTGTCCTGGGGCACTTTCTTTCACACCAGCAGGCTCAGAATCCTTGCAAAGACAAGCCAGAAAGGCCCTRGCCCTGCAGCCTCTCTGTCCCCTCCTTGGTGGCAGCTTTCTGCCAAGCCCAGTTTTTGGGCCACGAAGCCGAGAGCAACATTTCCCCTGAGGTAGCATGGAAATTGCAACAGATGTTGAAATCAGCATATTGATCAACAGCTTTTCTGTACGGAGGAGTTTGGATCTCTTCCACGCTTATGTGTTTTCCTGTCCAGTCTGTGTGAGGCCACACTTTGAACTACCATCACATCACTCTGAAGGTTGCACTGCATTTGCACTGTGGCACACAAGCCAAGCCATTTACCGTCAGCGCCACCTTGCTAGACAAGCTGACATTTTATATTCCTCCACAGATTTCCTGTGCCTCTCCCTGACCACGCAGTGATTTTATCCT
The DNA here is from genome assembly GCF_003343005.1 of Rhea americana. NCBI lineage: Eukaryota > Metazoa > Chordata > Aves > Rheiformes > Rheidae > Rhea > Rhea americana. The sequence goes on along the minus strand of NW_028186591.1, from coordinate 243,488 downwards.
GTGTCACATCATATCATTTCATGCAAAGGACAGGAAACGACATCTCTGTCTCCTCGAGGAGCAATTCACAAGGCAAGATAGAAACCAACAGGAGCCAAGTGTGCAGGGACCAGCCAATATCGCTGTGAGGAAAGTTTGGGAATGCAATATACTCTGGTGGTAACTAGGAATAATAAAATAATTAAGTGTCTCAAGCTCCCTCTCTCTCCAAAGAGGCTCTTGGCAGCTTCAAAGACAGAGCTAATAAATCCTTCTCATAACTCAATCTCAAACAGCACTAGGAAAGCAGAAGGGAGCAATCTACCTCCAGTCTGGATTTCGATATCCCAGCCCTCTCCTGTACTCCCAGGGCCACAGCGAGCATCTGCCTTTGATGGCTCCAGCAGCTGCTCTGCAGCTTGAGCAGCCCCGGACATGCCGGCTCGTTAGTGTGCGGCTCTGGGCCAGGCCCACAGCCACRCCGCTGCTGGAGCTGCCTGCTGCCACCAAGGTCTTGCTCCCTCCCCAGCCCCACGCTAAGGGCAGGCAATGWGAGAGGAGTTTGGGCCTTCCCCCTTTGCCTCCTCCTCGCCCCAGGTTCTCCATGTGCCAGGGCACAGTGCTCCTGCTGCTGCTTTTGCCTCTTGCTCAGCCCTGGGAAGATCCATTTCACCCCACGGCAGATCAGCATCCGCGCTGTTCACATGGAGAACGGCATCCCTGTGGTGGCTGGAGGAAGCTTCCGCTATCCTCAGGCATGCCTCAAAAATCCTCGTGTTCTGCCCGAGATTCTTCAGATTTTCACCCATTACATGCTCTTAATGAGACCTGTGGAGAGTTCAGACATCTTCCTTCCTAGCCCTTGAGCTCTAGAGTCAGTAGCTTCCATGTGTCGCTCCGTATTACCCACCAACCATTCCAGGTTGCAGAGCTTAGTTTCTTTCTACCATCGCTTCTAACACAATTAGGATTTCTTGAAGAACATGATTTTGGACTTTAATTACCTTTGATGCTTCTTTAATTGTTTTTCTCAGGCCAGAAAGACCCAGAAAAGGGGAAGTTAGGGGTGAATACTTTTACAAAGGCACCAGTTGGAACCAGGCAAGGTCAGCTTTCCCCATCTCTTCCTTTATGCATTTCATTTGCTGGGTATCTTCCTTCTGGAGCTGGTCCATTGCTATCACACATAACTTTTTATTCCTTGTCCGATGAATTAACGAGTACCTGAGCGCTCCCTCAGACAGAGCAGAAGCAAAGGAGGAAAGATGCAAGTAGGAAATAGCACTGTCTCTAAAAGCCTGACTCCTGCGAAGTGCTTCAGCTATAATTCAGCTAACGTGAAGCCTCCTGCAGAGCCACCTTTCACTCCTACGTCTCTGACCAGGAGTGCGAGAGCCAAGGCAGCTCTTGGCAGCCACGGAGCACTGCATGCCACAGGAAACCGGGAGATGACGGACCAGAAGAGCGTCGAGGAGAGAGGTGATGGAAGCGAGCCAGACCGTTCCATGGGAAAAGGAGCATCAACAGGGCATGCTGACCCATGGGCATGGGCACACGCCTGGGCCCATGCCAGCATGGCACTACACCTGGACTTTGAATTGAGATTAGCGGTGAAATCAATACATGTACTGCATGCGTATTGTACATAAAAACCTCTTATAGCGCCCCTTGCCAACGTTCCTCGCCATGGACCAGCGCTCAGCAGTGCCTTGGATTTCCCCGCACCTTTATTGCCTCGATCAGGAAACTGCTGGGGAACCCCTGCTCAGACATGGAGTAATAAACGCTCTGTATCACCTATAGCATGCCTCGTGCTCATACATCTGCCCTGCCGGGGGCCAGGCAGTGCTCCTGCCTCCTCYTTATGCAAGCAGAGCTGCATGCCCTTGCAAGGATCGTCTCGYGCTCTGCACAGCTCAGACCGCAGAAGGGCCTGGCACAGCAGGGCTCGGCCAAGGAGCAGCATCGCGGCCCCAGGCTCCGCAGACCTGTTCTGCGGCCACTGACACGTCCCCAAGGGGATGAGGTCCCTGTTGTGCTGAGGATGCACTGCCCTGCTGAGGAGCTTTCTGCTGCCTTGCAGGAACTGGGGAAGTAGGTGCAAAGGAAAAAAGGATTTAAGCGGGAGTTTAGCGAATCCATCTGTGCTGACATCCATCAGTGTCACTCCTTGGCTGCAAAAGCAATATTTATAAATCACGTTTCAAAACTGGCTACAAATTTGTACAAAGAAACAGATGGGCTGGCGGTAGCAGTTTGTCACCACTGATATTTATATGGAGAAGGAGAGAGAAGTGCAAGAGGGGCGAACAATGAGAGGGAGGCAAGGGGCGGACAGAGGGGGATGTAGCAAGGAATGAGCTAGAGCAGGGGGCGAAGGTGAGGAGTGCTGCCAGTACACATGAGGCACTAGGGAAGAGGAAAAAAAAAAAATCAAAGGGAGATGATACTAAAGCACGCTCTCACAGCAGAGGTGAGGGGTGCCTCCATCTGCACAAGCAGCCTCCTCCCCTTGCTACTGCAGATGGCATTGCTCGGCATTTGGGAGGGTCTGCAAACACCCAGGGAATGACCCTGCAGCAACAGCATTTGTTTTACCCAGAGTGGAAGGCAGGAGGTGATGCCAGCTTTTACTCATTTTATTCAGTGTTGCACCACATGCGATGCTGGCGGGATTGTTTAGCACGGAGGATTACTGTGCGTGCACGCGTGGGGAGCCTCGGTGCAGCAGCGTGGGGAGACGTCAGAGCGCAAGCCCCAGTCCGGCGCCCTCCGCGGCACACGCGCTCAGATGCCCATGACGGACCCTGGCATGCACAAGCAGGCGGGCGATTCCCAAACACCGCAGGCGGCGAAGCCTGCGGTCCCTGTGGGACTGCGGCAAAGGGCAATGCCCRCATCCTGCTGGGGCTCGGGGGGCAGGTCCCCACGGATGCGGGGGCAGCTGGGTGCTCAAGAAGCTTCTCGTAAAGCCCCTCAAAGGAAGGGAAGGAAGTTAATCACTGGGCGTGGTGCAAAATCTTGCAAGGATTAAAGCATGCTTACAGGATAAGAAGCAAAGGTCTCATGAACAGCTGCCCCACGGGTGCAGAGGAGGAACTCGGGTCAGGGACAACTGCGCTTTTCAGGGCACAAAGTAATGTCAGTCTTTCTACAATAACATCTGAGGTTTTTTTCTGCAAGTCTCATTTTGACTATCCCTAACGATGCTGAGCCCAATCTGAAAAAGCAGGATGTTATGTCAGCAGAGAGCTCCTCTGATAAGCTCAAAAGAAAATAGATCAGGCTTTTGACAGATGAAGCTGCACAACACAGACAAAAATCTGGCCTCAGAAAAAACCCAAAAGTGCATTTCCATGTGGTCTGCTGGCTTCAGTCCAGGGTGGCCCCTTGGCTGGAGAAGGTCCCTTTATCTGCAAGGGTTCCTGTTGTACGTGCCCCTGTAGCCAGCACCTAGATTCATCAGAAACGCCAGCTAGGAAGAGAAAGCCGGCAGATAACCAACTTCCCAAGCCGCCACCGCTGCGCAAGTACAGCCTGACCGCGTGGTGCTCAAAGCCAGATAAAAGCCGGAGCCCGGCAGCCCACGAACCCCACGTCGCGCCGGGCGCCGGCACAGCCCTGCRGCTGGAAGTGCCCCGAGCAGCCCACGTGGCCCGGGAGCGGGCGGCCCTGCCCGGCCCCCAAGGACGCGGCTGGCTCGGGGGAACCGCGGGAGCCTCCGAACGCCCGACGGAGACGTCGGCTCTGCCCTCGCGCCCTGGGATGTCCYGCCCGGCCCCGAGCGCGGCCGCAAGACGCCGCCAGCACCTCCCAGCCGCCGCGGGTCCCGGCCGAGGAGAGCGTTCGCCTGCAAACCCGTGTTGCCCTGCCGCGGGCAGGTTAGAGGCCTCGCGCCAGCGAAGGCGCCGAGCGCCCTGCAAACGCTGAGGGCGGCGCCAGGCGAGGCCTCGAGCTGCCTGCGGCGGAGCCGGGAGCCAGCGGAGCTCCCGCCCGGGAGTCCGGGCCGGCGGGAGAAGGGGAAGGGGGCCGGCGGCGCGCCCCGGGGCGGCGGGAGGAGGGGAAGG
>NW_028186591.1:171157-238797 GCF_003343005.1 Rhea americana | reverse complement strand
CGCGCTACCTGTCCTGGCTTGGCATCCTCGCACACGGCGGCCTCGTAGGGGGTGGCGAGCTCGGGCGGGTTGTCGTTCACGTCCAGGATGCGGATGCGCAGAGAGGCTCTCGACACCTGCGAGTGGTTATCTGAGAGGGGAAAGCAGCGACGCGTCAGCGGGAGGCGCCGGCGGCACGGGGCCGAGGGCCCGGCCCYGCGGCCGCTCCCCGGCGCCCGTCACGGGGCGGCTCCCCTCCTTCCCCTTCCAGCATCGCTGACGCCCGGCACTCGCCCTCGCTCCCTCCCAGCGACAGGGCTAAAACGCGATGCGTCCCGGAGCACCGAGGTCAGAGGCGCAGCCGCTGCATCTCCTGCGACTCTTCCGGTGAGGCACGTGGAGGTTTCTTCTCACGCTCTGCTTGGAGGTTCCTCAAATGCACTATTTACAAACTTACCTCTTCCTTTGAGCCCACTACCTGGATTTATAGGTGGAAAGTATGAAACACAGTCGGGTGTTTTTTTTTGGAGAAAAAAAAAAAMTCCCAAACATCTCTAAAATATGTTTTCTGTAACTTGAGTGGCATAAACTGAATTTACAATGGTCAGGAGAGCAATTAAGATTTTGTCGGAGTACATCCGTGATGAAGTGCATGACTCAACAGCAATACAAACATCAGTAAATTCAAAGAGCTCCGACACACGCTCCGTCTTTGTGAAGCGCCACTACACGTGCAGATGCACACGCACCCGCGTCCATCCCGCAGGCGCGCCCTGGCAGGASAGCGGCAGCCTGCGCGGGCGAGCGCATGCAAAGCGCAGCCCCAGCCTCTGGGAGAGGCTGAAGAAAACAGACTGAGCACCCGGCCAGCGGACGGGCGGAAGGTTGCATGTGCCCAGCTAAGTGCAATTAGATTAGTTTAAAAGAAAAGAGGATAAGAAAAAAGAAAAAAAGAAGAGGGCATTTTCTTCCATTGCAGCATCTCTCTTTGGTATTCCAGCTAAGCTGACTGACATGCAAATTAGTTTAATTATTTCTTCTTCTAAAATAAATTATATTTTGCAGTGGCTGCAATATGTTGTGTCAGGCAAAATTACATTCAATATTTTTAAACTAATTGATGTCAGCCTTGAGAAAACCTGATTGACAGGAGCGAGGAAACTAGGCTGCTACCTAAATGCTTTCCTAAATTAAAATTAAACATGCCGTTTTTCTGCATTTCCTCCAGGAGTTGGAATGCTATTAATCTGCAAAGACTGAGGAAAGACATGGAAAATGCAGAGAACAAAGGGAGACGCTGGAAGCAGGGCGGCGGGTGCAGGAGTGACAGCCCAGCGGGAATCGCTGCAGCACCCCGGAGCCTGCAGGGACGGAGGTTGGCCCCATCGCTTCCGCACAGCGGCACCTCCGCCTGCCCCGGACGCGAGCAGCCGCCCCAGAGCCAGGCTGGACCGCTGGGAGCCGCGCAGAGCGGGGACGGCCGCCGCCACGACCTGCCCCGCGGCAGGGGAAAGCCGAGGTGCCGCGCACCCCCTTGCCCCGCGCTCCCCCCCGCCCCGCGCACCGCAGCTAGGACACGAACGCGCCAGCTGAATCTTCAGCTGCGTTCCCACATACTCTGTGTGAATTTCGTTAACCGTGAACGCGATCAGAACAGGGCACAGTCCCCGGCTGAAACACTCGACGCAGRATTGCAGCACTTCGCTTCGCCCTCTCCAGTTCCCCACCCAGCAGCCGCTGCTGGTAAAGGCTGAGGTTTAGCAGCTGAAGCAGGTGGCGAGGGGAAGGGACTGCCAAGACGCTTGGCCMCTGCGGCAGGCATGAGGGCAGCTGGTCACCTGCCTGAGTCCCTGCCAGCCTAACAGCAATGCACAACCACAAGGGCTGGATTTTTCTACTACCTGAAATGCCCCTTCCCATGAACTTAAAGCACAACACTTTTACACCAGAACCTCTACTGCAAGGCTCCAGATCCAAACACCACCAGAGCACAAGTGCCCTTCACACCGCTACCGCACACCCAGGCAAGTCTCCACAGCTTCTCCAGGGTCTGAGGAGCAACGAGGAGACAGTGGGTTGCTGTATTTCATGGTCCTTGAGAAGGATGGCTCACTCCCAGTACACTGCGGGCAGCCTGCAGTCCATAGTCTTTGCACCAAGACCAAATTGGTACAATACTGAATTCAGAATTATTACATTAGCACAGCAGCCAGAAGAGGCCGGGGCAGAACTTTAGTCCACACTATCTCAACAAACTGGGAGAACAAAATGTAGATTAGAAAACAATGCTGAACGGCTGCTTCCCAGCACTCGCACAACGGCTGTGAAACACGGTGGGTTTTGTGCACGTCAACACAGCTGCCTGACTGCAGAGCAGAGCAGGGATGGCACAGACAAAGCTGGTGCACGCCAGAGGTACGGCTTGTCGGACACGGGCGGCTGCATCAGGACTGGAGCTGCAAACGCGGCTCTGAGCTGAGAGGAAGCAAGGCGGGAGCAGCAGTTAAGCCAAGTAACGTATAAAYGGCTCTCACCTCTCCTGAGTCCTGCCCGAACTCGGCAGCAGGAGAGTCATTAAATTGCATCCAAACACAATGCTCTGATTAAAGCCAGTCTCCAGCAGGAAGATTTATCATCTCAATTACCAGCAGTGGACACAGCAGTCAAGGCCTCATCATTTTACATGAGCAAAGAGGAAAACAGGAAGAGAATCACTAATATTAGCCCAAGGAAGGCAAACAGCTTGTGAGAGAGATGAAGATTTATCTCTGGAAATGGTTGGCCTGGTCCCAGTCCAGATTTGCTGAACAGTCCCCAAGTTTCCTGCTGGCTGCATGTTTACAGGACCAAATATTCTGCTCATCACTAGTGGGCAGAGGCAGCTCATGCTGGAACATGCCTGTTTGCCAAAGGGGAGACCCAGCCCTCCTACACGGGCACACAGCCCCAGCCAGAGGCCGTCCGGCTGCTTTGCTTACTGCTCCTCGGAGGCAGCCGCACACCCTCGCCTGCCGCGGGCGGGCCGCGCGCCCCAKGACAGCCCGCCTGCAGCTCCGCGCGGGCAGAGCCCTGTCCACCCGCCTGCCCCGCCAGCGGCGTGGCACCTGTCACGCGCCCGCGCCGGAACCCCTCCATCACGTTGAGGGCCTTACCTTTACAACTGCCCTTTCCACCAGAGTATTCAGACATAAATTGTACTTTAAATTCAATATCAGTCATTAATATTTCATGATTACAAAACGTTAAGGATAATGTCACTGGGAGGAATGTCTGGGCAGTTAAAATGGATGAGTCAGAGCTCACTGACGGGAGAAGTCAGAATACTAAAGATCTCCCCAGCTTTTGAAGCGATCCAACCTGACAGGCTTCCCTGCTGGAGGGGAACCACAGCATTTTCTGACTTGCTCTGAAATCATAGCTGCTGTGTATAAATATTTTCCTTCTGATTCTTGTCACCTCGCATTTGCTCTGGATGCCGAGTTGTGCTGTAACGCCGTGGCTCCACTCCCCGCGTGGCCGTGGCGCCCACCAGTGCGGGAGCCCTCCGGGACACGGCACAGCTCCACGGCACGCTCCCGCCGCACCGGCGGCGCTGCCTGGCCGGCACACGGCCGCCCACGCCGGCCGGGCGCAGAACCGCCGTGGAGTCAGCGACGTCCGAGCCTCGGCAGCGCTCGCCCGGCCACGACCTCCTCCTGCTGCTCTCCGCCGGCGGCAGCGGGCAGGAGCGCAGCACYGATCGCCAAGCAGTCACGGCCTGAGGCGCATCCTGCTGGGCTGCTGCGGCGACCGGTCCTTCAGCCAGAAAGACACAGTAGGAGCCAAGCACTCGACCCTGACTCCGGCTTCTGATGCGGCTTCCTGAAYATGGATGGCATCTTCTTATTAAGTAGCAGATGAACAGAAAGGAACCAGAAAGCCCCAGGAGCCACACAGAGTGAAGCCTAGCAGATTCCTGCCCACAGTGTCTGCAGGGGGACAAGTCTTGGCAGGCGTCCGTGAGTAATTGGAAGGTGCTTTTCAGCCAACACAGCTCCCGGCACCAGCGGGCGCTGCGGCCGCAGGGCAGCGGAGCACAGCAGCTCCCAATGGCCCTGGCAGCTCCCGCGTGAGGCAGGCGGAAAAATCTGAARAACACAACAGGCCTTCCCACTTCCAACGTGTTGCCAGGGATTAAGTCCCTCTCCATCTTCACACTCGGAGAAAGAAAGAAGGCGCAGGGAGGCCGAGCGCTTGCGGGGTCCGAAGAGCCCGATCCGCCGCCACGCACGGGCGTCCGCGCAGACCCGCGTGCCGGGCCCAGGCGCCGCGCACGCTCTACAGAGGCGGCGGGATGCCAGCGCAGTCTCGCCAGCTTCTAACCCGCAGCTGAAAGCCTACAGAGAATCAAAGCCTTCCCCTTGCTATTATTTTCTTTTCACTCCCAAAGAGGAATTTATGCAAAGCTCCCGCAAGCAGCAAGATCCAGGTTTGTTTTCTTTCTTCAGCTGAAGTAGAACAGACAAACAGCTTCTGCCAGAAAGCTGCTCTGAGCCCACTCCGCAGAGCGTCACACAGGGGGAAGATGAGCCAAAGCCACTGGCACCACTGCGGGCCACTGCTGTTCCCTTCCTGCTCTCCCGGCTGGACGCCAGCATACTTGGCAATTCCCGTAAAGAAAAGCAAAAGGATCTCACAGCCGTACAGGCACAGGGCGGCCGCAGCCCCAAGCAGTGGCATAGCAGCTCCCCAGGGCACCTCTGCCACGGGCATGCCGGGCGCATCCAGCCCCCAGCGCCTGGTCGCGTCCCCGCAGCAGAAAACGACAAAGTTGCTTTGTCCTCAGCAGTGAGAGCCGGCAAGGAATGGCCTCCAAGGCATCCAGAGCCACATCCCCATCTGCAGGAACTGCCTGGAAATCCCAACCACCATCCACGTGGTAAGGCTCCTGGGTGGTGGTGGGGAGACGGCACAGTGCAGGGCAGACCCAATGCGGCATGCGGCCAAGCCCGTGGGGACACGCACACGCGGGAGCCCCCGGAGCGGCTCACCTGGGGCAGAAGCAGCGAGCAAGCAGCGTGGAGATGACTGGCAGAGCTGGTGCACAGATAACACAAATTCCATTAGTGTTCATCAAAGATACTATTTGACCGTACACCCTTATTAATGCACGAGTCAGGAAGAGTATTTTTAAATCGTCTAGGGAAATGTTAGACTCGCTGCTGCTGCATTTTTTTCTTGCTTCAGTGCTAATTAACACTTGCATCTTGGTGACCTCTGCAGTGAACGCACCCCTCTTGCCCCAGTTGCCCCACCTCCAGTCCAGCTCAGACCATCTGCTCACACCATGTTTCCCCCTCACCTGCTTCCATTGCCAGGACAGTGATGTTGTGCCACCCAGCCGTCTCCCGATCCAGGACCTTCCCTGTCACAATGGCACCCGTGTTGGCATCGATGTTGAAGATCCTATCCACGTCTGTGCTGCGGTCGATGGCGTATCTGACCACCAGACAAAAGAGGAAGCCGTGAACGAGTGAATGTGCCAAGCCCAACCTCACCGACACCCCGTGGGACAGAAGGATCTAGTGCAAAGAAACTTCACTTTTCTTCTGCAGCCAGGTGTACAAAGGGCCTGTTTCTACCAGGCTGCAAGCCCAGATTAAATCAGGTTAAATTACAATGTAGTTTTGGGTGCATGAAGTGGGACCAAGTGCAACTGTGGACAAGGGGGAATACCCACCCCAATGGCAACCTCACGCTCCAGGTATGCAGGAGACTCTGCACGTGACTCACTCCTTCCTCAGCTGGCCCAGAGCTGCCCCAAACCACCTGCTCACCGTGCACCTCCCACGTGGCCCATGTCTTCCCGTGGCCGCCTCCAGAGAGCATAGCTGCCATGTTTGCCCAGGAGGGCAATGGTACAACCACTGAGAAGAGTCAGACATGCAGGTTAGCCCTGACCCTATTCGATCAGCCCTCTGCAGCACGTGCCCATTTCCAACAATCACACTCAGTAAAGCAGGTTGACACTAAATCACGGCACACTTAGTCTGCATGCTCCTTGGAGGCAGGGACTGCAAGGGAAGCCCTGTTCAACTGAGGCCCCTGAGCACAGCCGTAACACAAATAAACACTGCTGCCGCGATCAGAATTGGAAATCCACAAGGCCTACAAATCACAAACAATGCAGCATAATGTTATTGTGTACAGCATCTTTCATATGCACCACATCCCAGAGCGCTTTATAGAATTAAATAATACAAGACAGCAAAGAGTACAAAGGATGAATTACMGAAAGGAGAACTGTGCATAAATTAAAGTCTTCAGTCACATGGACAACACCATAAAGAAGATAAACACAGAGACAAAACAAGCTGGAGAGCTGATAAGACAGGACAGTGCTGGAAGGCCACATCAGACAACAGGAGCAGAGCAGGATGAGCTCCAGGCAAGGATGGTGCGAGCCCTCATGCCCGGCCCAGCACAGCTTGGCTGTGGTCTGCAGCTGGTCACCGGTGCGGTGAGCAGCCCTGGAAGCCAGCCCACCCACAGAGCGTGAGGACGGCCGCTCTGTGTGGGAATTAACAGCTTCCGCGACCCCTTTCCCGCTCATGAGAAAAACTGCTGCTGTGGCTACCTACCCACCAGCTGCACATCACCCGCTCTCGATGGACACATGCCAGCAGTGAATAAATACCCATGTAAAGAGCTGCATACACTACCAGACTGCATTCCCTAGCTCTCTCCCCATCAGATGCCAGAAGGACGATAAGAAATACAATAGCACTTGCTTGTAGTTAAAAGGAGAACATTCAAAAGTCACCATCTAAATGTCACCTGTGCACATGCACAAACCAGCACACTTGCACCTGCAGCTGGCCTCCTCACCTCCCTGCACCAAGAAGGGACAGGACTTTGCCATCCACAGCCAGCTGCAAGCCAGGAGTCCCTGGACCAAGTGACAGGGACTTCTAAGCCCTCCTCTACTTTCTGCCAAAGCTCTCAGCTGGAAATGGAGCCTCTGCAGTAGCTCCAGCATGGACAGTGACACTGCCTTGACAGGCACTGCAGTTAAGGGGGTCACTGGCTGTCAGGGGAAAGGAAAAGTCTGGGCACTTGGGCCTGTGCAAATCATTCCAATATACTACAGGAAGAACAGAAACTGGATGACAAAGCCCGCATTCTTCCAATAGCATAACTGATGTGTACACATAACTGCTTCCGCTGTTCTCCCAGATTCCCTGACCTCTAGCACATCCCTTTCTTCCTCCCCATTTTTATACCATTAGAGTTCAAGATGGTACTTCACTCTCCATATGCCTCTCTGCTTCCTGGGTAAGCTCATGCCTGTTTTTTCATACTCGCATCTTTGCTGTATAGAGAGATGCATTCAATAAAAATAGCTACACAGGAAAACCCAGTTATTGATGGGAGATATCAGAGCCTGGAAGCATCTGCCGTCTGCTGCCTGCGTGGCCAGAGAGGGCAGGAGGCTGGTCAGGAGCATTCTGCATCGCGTCACTGGCAACCTCTTCTTACACTTCTAATTGTTTTACTGCTCAGGCAGTCTTACGTCACATCTAAATTGTACGGTGAGGATCGACTGCCTCTACCCTATGGCAGGACCCAAACCTACCCCAAAATCCAACCCTTTCAGCATTGCCACTATACAGAGAGCAGCCACCTTTCCAACACTGCATCAAGRGAAGGAGACAGAGCTCCAGCACTTCGTGCATCTATCACTACAGCAGGTCCAAGGCCATTTCTGCATACTGCAATTTCGGACGTGGCCAGACTTGGTGGGCATATAGCCTCTGTCTGCAGCTTGTGCTGGTGCTCAGGCCTCTGAACTCTCCCTGGGCCTGTTCTGCATCCTCTGTACTGGCATTCAGAGAGCAGCTGAGGGGACAGCGTTAGCAAATGCTGTTTGCTACAAACACTATTCAACCCACAATCTCATGTGCATCTTCAGCCAATCCTCCTTCTGTCCTTGCTGATCAGGAGTGACATCCTCTGAATACAGCCAGCACTTCACCTTGACCATCTCCAAGGAGCATCCCCCACCTACAGCATTGGGATGGATGCAGCTATAGCACCAGGCACACGAATGCAGGAAGGACTGCTTGGGTCTGGAAAAAGGAGGCTTCACTCTACAGCTGCTGGATGCAGTGTAGCACTAAGCAGCTTTGGGGAGATCTTTATGCCAAACACCATGACATTGCAGATGTCTTGACCACAGAGGGCCATTAATGATTCACAGAATTTTTCACAGTGGATAGGATGTTAACTCCAGAAAAGTCTTCAGCCACAGCAGATTCCAGGGGTAGGTGAAATGGATATCAGGGACTTGCTCTAAACAAGATACACAGGCTTTTGGCTTGCTCAGCATGAAGCCAGCCAAAGGAAGCAGCAGTATATAGAGTATATAGAAATGCTAGAAGAATATACACTTTGGTGAAAAATGCACACAAGCAGGTTAACATCAGCCCCACTGGCTTCTGAGGACCCTGTATGTAGCCTTTGGGGGTAGATCATCGGCTCAGGCTGCTGTGGAGGCTCTGGAGCACTGCACTGGCTTTGGACCTGGGGATAGGGACATCCATCTGCTCCCCTCAGAAGACCGCCATAGCCTGGTCAGCTGCAGAGCAACCTGCTCCACACTGCTCTGCATGATGACAGACCAAGAGGGAAGAAACCCCTTATGCTCAATTTATGCAACTTTGTACAATGTGATCTTTATTGACTAGTGTGTGTGCTGGCCATCACAGGCAGCTGTGCCTCTAGCAGTCCAAGTTCACATTCATGAGTTCCACCGAGTCAAACAGCACGCCTCACCTGGGAAGGAGTTACAGTCAACTGTTGGGTTCCTCAGGTACTCAGAGTTGCATATTTGCTCACTCCTCCTAAAGCCTGCCAGTGCTCCCTCTCTGGGATTGCAGTCCCTGGTTCTGATTGGGATGCGGACCCTGTAATCCATTTTCCTCTCTTCCTGCTGGCACTGCCTGTTGGTTTGAATGTTACAAGCAACTATTTAATTTAGACAGCTTTCTTTGTASTCATCTTTCTCGTGAATCTATTTCTCAAGCAGTTTGTTTCACTTCTCCCCCTGAATGCAACAGGGAGCACATTTTCTGCCATGTGTTTTGTTAATAGGAAGCTTTTCAAATACTGTGTGAAAAGCTTTTTGTTATGTTTGTTTTTTCCTCTTCTCCCTTTTGTGCGAAGCAGGTTGTAGTTCTTGCTTAGCTGTTGGAGCCTATAAAATGCCTGTGTCCAACACATGTCTCAGGATTTGGTGAATGCCGAACAAGAATATCTCCGAGAACCTTAAATCCCAAGCAACATCTTCCCAGTGCTGATAAAGCCAGGAACACAAACAATCAGAACACCGGCTCTCACTGCAGGGAGAAAAACAAAAGGCTCCCATACAAACAGCCTCACGTACGCAGACAGTCTATCAGCACATTGCTTAATACAATTGCTCAGCTGAGAAAAAAAAAAAAAATCACACTACGTCCAGGAAACGTACAGCTAAAGCCAAAAAGCCAACTGAAAACTGCGTTCTTTCTGAAAGTGTGGTTCCAGCTTTTGTTAGGCAACAAATAAGGTCGGAATAAAATGAAAAGCCCTGTTCCTTTAGAAAGGCATTTCCTGCCTGTACCATGGTGGGTTTTGGTGTTCCCCTAGAGAAGCCTGGTGCCATGCTGAACTTCAGGACAACTCTGGGTTTCACAGTGCCAACGGGAGGACGTCCTCTCCAAGGGTCCAAGCGCGGGGGCTGCTCGCAGCAGAGACAAGTGCAGGTCCTAGCACCCATGCGTCAGCAACCTCCTACCCAGACAAGCCACATCTGCAGGCAGCTGGGAGAAGGGGCACCCTGAAATGGGCACCAGTGGGGTCCCAGGAACACCTCCCAGCAACCAGAGCACACAAGACTAGGATGCTCCTTCAACCCTCCTGTCTTTGCAAACTGGAGGGAGCTGTTAACGCTTAGGGATCCAGCTTGGCTTATCCAGTAGGGACTTGTTCTCATGCATCCTTGTGAGACGTGAACTCAGGACGAAGGCAGGTGAGTGCTGAGCTGCAATGTGCCTCCAGTGGCAGCTCCAGGCCAGATGGTGCAGCTGGAGCAGCACAGACCTCTTTGCACCAGCCTGGGAAGAAAAACAAAAGAGCCAAGGGCACCTCCTTTCCCATTTGGCTAAAAATACTTCCTAAACCTAGTTATTGGCAGCCTGGTGTCAGCAGGACTGAAAACGCTGACAGAGCTGACCTGCTCTGCTGTCTCTGTAGATCTGTGCACTTTCCCACCACAYGAGGAGAGCATATCTCTTCGTGGCACACGGTTGCAGCTCTCCCACTACATAYACAGCACAGCCAACACGCAGACCCGAGCCCAGGAAACCGTAGCCACTGCAGAAACACGGCCATGCCTCTGCTCCCACCTCTAGCAGCCCAGGAGCAGGAAGTCAAAGGGATCTGCTGAACTGCTGTGACTTGAAAGGGTTCAACCAGCTTCAAGGAGCTGAGGATCAAATGCTTGTCATGCTGTCAGGACCAGTCACTTCCTAATGTATCACAGGTGAAGAACAAGGGCTGGCTTCTTGTGACTGTACTTTGGAGTAGCACACTTAAGATGCTGCGACTTACTGCTGTCTCCTGCTGACAGGCTAGTGTCGCATCCTAGCAGGGTGCTGCAGGATGCTTGCATTAATACTTGTCCAGCACTTTGAAGCTGCAAAGAGCTGCCTAGTTGGCAAAGTATTTTATTAAACTACCTGGCTAACCAGGGTACCAGGAAGCAGTGGAGGTCCAGCAGTACCTTTCCTGCACTGGTGTCGCAGAAGAGTGCTGCACTTCAGCATGGCTGATCCTCTCCCCAGGAACCTGCAGCTCCACCTGGTATGCATTAAGATGGCAGGGACAGCTTGTGCCTCCCAGCTTCTACAGCAAATACCAGGGGAGAATCAAAAGGGACAGAGGTGCCGCTCCTCATGACAACAGGCACTGTGAGAGGCGAGTGCAGAGACACATGGATAGAGACCAAACACCACAAGGGAGCACAGGGGATGCAGGAGGAGCTGCCTGCCTGGGGATAGCTGCAGGGAGGATACATACTTCAGTGCTTCAAGCCTGACAAGGGAAAACACATCGCAATTCCCAAGCTGCAGCAGACACCTGGGAGTCCTGTTAGCTGCATCCTCATGCCTGAGCACATGAAATATATCCTTGTCTGGAACTAAGCCTACTGCAGGGCAGAGATACTTGCACAGTAAAGTTTGGGCTCTAACCCTCTTGCTCCTGCTGCATACTTGAAATTGCTTCTGTCTGCTCAAAGTCCCTGTTTCAGCTATCACCTTCTGCACAGCAGCAGAAAGCCTCCCTCCTCTGCCTTCTTTGTTCCATCTGCAAACAATGCAACAAGCTCCGCAGGGAGAAGAACAAGAATGAACGAGAATAAGAGTACTGCTGTCCCCAAGGCCCCTTTCCTACAATTATAGATCAGAAAATAAAATCTATATTYTTCAGCATTGCTAGAAACATTCAAGTGAAAAGGCACATGCACACATGTACCTGCACACAAATGTGAAGACTGCACACATCTGAGAAGCATAAGCTAACACACACTTGACCATGTGCTCAGGGTAGACAGAAGCAAATCTGACACGTGGCCCAAATTGAGAGGGCAGCTGCAGGACAAGGTGAGCGTAGGCACTGTGAGAGCACATCCAGATAGTATGGGCAATGCACGTTACTTGCTCATATAATATAGCTCCATACATGGCTGCATGTCAATGCTAGGACTCTGCCCTGTGTGCTAGGGCTGATTTCATTCACATTCATTCCAGAGACAGCTTTCATCATCCAATTTTGTGACACAGTACTCTCTGCCAGTTGCCAGGCATCCATAGATGAGACTTTTCCATTCTTAAATTCTTTCAAGTTTTCTAAACATCTCAATCTTCATTTCCATGAAGAGCTGGAGATGCCCCTCATCCCACCTGGAGCCAGTGCATTCCCCATGGCTGCATGGCACAGGAAGTGGGCACCCCAGCAGCCACGCGGAGACACCGTGGAACGTACTACTTGTTACTCAGTGCTGTAATTCAACCCTTGCTGGCCATGACCTCCTCCATCTCAAGTCCCTGTTCCTACCATGTCCCAACTGATCACTACAAGGGACAGCCTCCACACTGAGCTCTCAAATGCAAAGCTGTTGCTGCTTATTTGAAGCAAGCAGCCGTGCACAAGGTGCCTGCAGCCCTACTGTCACCTGGCACGAGAACACACAGCATTTGAAGGAAAATTTCCACACATTGAGCATGTTTTCTGAACACCAGCTTTTCATCCCAACTGCTCGTGACTCAGGCCAGTTGGCAGAGCCAGAAGGCTGCTTTGTGCCTTAGGTAATAACAGTTTAACAAGGTAACAATCTCCTTAGCCACAAATTAAATGGAAACGGGAAATGTCCTGTGCAGATAAGCTGCTGCCTGGATTATGTCCCCTGCCCAAATATAAATTCTTCTGGCCTTTGATCCCCATGCACATGCAGGCACAGACACACAGCCTGGCTCTGGCTCTGCACCCCTGAATGTCCGTTTGTCATTCCTCATCGCTGCCTGCTCGCCATTCCTGGTCGCTTGCTTGGGTTGCTCTGGGAGCCACCGCAGCTGCCTTGCTGYGGGCAGCAGGGACGTGCGGGCGTCACGCGGCGCCTTCCCCAGCTCTCCCTTGCCATTCACAGCCCGTCGCTTGCCGCTGACAGATCCGTCACCATGAGGCGGCTACTCTCGCTCGCCTGCTGCCTGTGCGCTGGTTGTTGCTCACCCGCCTGCCTGCTCCTGCAGCACTGGCCGCTCTAACCTGCACCGCCACCGCCCTGGCCCCGCCACCAGCCCCCCCGGGCCGTGCATCGCCCTCGCGCCAATCCCCGCTGCCCACGCGAAGGGGGTCTGAAGCTCAGACCGCTGGTTACCGGACAGGGTGGTTCGCCGTGTCCGGGTCGAGGGCAGTGACCACCCCCACGACAGAGCCGATGTGTGCGTCCTCCTGGACCTCCATCAGGTCGGAGGGGGGCCGGAACTCAGGGGGCTCATCCACGTCCAGCACCGAGACCCGCACAATGGTCTGGTCCCGGAAGGTGCCCAGGTCCACAAACCGCGGGTCCACGAACTTGTTGAGAGCCTCCACAACAATAGTATGCACCTTTTTTGACTCGTAGTCAAGTGGCTAGGAAAACAGGAGAGGGTTAGCCACGTTCAGCCGAAGGAGCCCTTGCTGCTGCTGCTGCTTCCCTTGTGGGACTTTGCCCTGGAGATGCCAAGGACA
The DNA here is from genome assembly GCF_003343005.1 of Rhea americana. Lineage (NCBI taxonomy): Eukaryota > Metazoa > Chordata > Aves > Rheiformes > Rheidae > Rhea > Rhea americana. The sequence goes on along the minus strand of NW_028186591.1, from coordinate 225,510 downwards.
ATGTTGCAGCCTGCTGCCCTCAACAGCTGCCTCTGCGGGAGGCTGGACAGATGACCAGGAGCTCTCACACCAGTGCTCYGCTCTCCTTCCTGCAGCGCCAACCTTGAGGAGGGCAGAAAAAACTGTGGCTTCCTGCCTCGCTCTGCCCCTGTCCAACAGCGAGGTGCCCAGGCAATACAGGGTGTGGGCAGCCAGACTGCACTGGGAAGACAGCATGTCCTGTGCTGACAAGTGAGCTTTTTTTTTTTTTTTTGTTAATCATTAATCACTGTGATCATTTCTACAGGGAGGTGAGTTGAATGCAGTGGCCTTGGTGAACAATCATTCTTTCTTGCCTGCATCAAGTATTTGCTTGATTGTGTTTGCCACCAAGAGCAGATGTATTCAAAGCGCAGTTGATCAGGTATAGGAATTAGGTGGGCATATTTCTCCTCCTAACAGTGCTGTCAAAACCAGCTGTGAGTGCTAGTCTCCACAGCACCAAGCACAGCTTTACCTGTGCACTGCTCACTTCTTCACTGCAGCCCCAGAGCCGTGCTGTGCCCAGCTCCAGCATGCACCGTACTGCTGCTCCTTGCCAGACTTTCCTCCCAGACACAGGTCTTCTCTTTGCCAGGCAGAATGAAGGCAGGCTTCTCCCTGCTCCTGCAAGCACCCAAAGGCAACTGCCAGAGCAGCTCTCAGAGGGGCATTTCTTTCTACTCAAATGCAACAACAGGAGTCCCCAGAGAAAAGGGCTCCCAAGAGATCCCTGCCATCTCTCCCAACTGTTTTCCTCATCTCTCACCTTCTGTACTACGATGATAGCCTCTTGGGTATTGCCGTCTGTGGTGACTCTGAACATCTCCACCCCTTCTTCGTCCTTCATTTGATACATCATGTCTGTGTTCTCCCCGACGTCAGAGTCCTCTGCCTTCACTCTCCCAACAGCAGTGCCCACAGGGGCAGTTTCCACGATGCTGAACTGGTACATCTCTAGAGGAGGGAATGCACTAGCATCACTGCTGCTGCCCCTGTGCCCTTTCCAGCCCGACATGCCTGTTTGCGCACCCCTGTCATGCTGCCCATGGACTATGAGAGCTGCCCAACCTCCAACAATGCCTGTAGTCCAGAACACCCCACCAGGGAAACCCACAAACTCCAGCTAGAAATGAGGGGTATAGGAAGGATGTTTTCAGGTGCCAGGTAGAGAAATGGTCGGTCTCTGCGTGGCACTACCCTGCAGTTAGCATGTTCTCCAGTTCCTTGCAAATTTTACCATTTCTAATTTTTAGGAGCCCTTGGGACAACAGGCCAAGTCCCTTCCAGCTGCAGCTCTGCCAGCCAAGTGCTCCAGACATTGCAGCTGGTGTACAAGGCAGAGCTCACACCTTCACAGCAGGACCACCCTCCTCATCTGAAGGGGGCCCAGGGAAAGGGGCAAGCAGCAGCCTTCCACCACAACCTGGAAAACAGAACTGCCTTGTGACTGTGCTGTCATCTGCAAGCTGGGGAGTGCGATGCTGACTTGCACAGTGTCAAGATCTGACACAGCAGCCAGGAAGGGCCAGGCCAGAAGGCAGTCTCTGACTCCCTACCCAGGCTCCTGTGAGAAAGGAGCCAGGCCAGACTGCTGAAGCATCCCAGCTTTGGGCTCTTCCCCAGCGCTGCTCTGAGCGATCGGGGAGCAGGAAGGGCTAAGCCCTGCTCTCCTTGCCCTGCAGCCCTGTTGCCCCCAAAATGTTCAGGGGGAGCAGGGATCTGTCCCAGGGTACTGGATAGGTTTGGCCAGGGCAGCCACCCTCCACCACCATTGCTGGGCCAGGCACCTTGAGAGGGGCCTGCAGGTTTTGATGCATCTCAGGCCTGAGGCAGGGGGCTGCTGCCTGCACACAGCCTAAGCAGTGAGGCCAGCCCACCCTGCAGGGCCACAGTGGGCTGCACCCAGAGCTGGACCCATATTTCAGCACCCTCGAGCACCGGGCCAGCCTCACCCAATCACAGGCACAGAAAGGACTCACTCTGGGGGAAGCGCGGTGGGTTGTCATTGACATCAGTGACCACAATGGTGACTGTGGTGGATCCAGACAGGCCACCCAGCTGCCCTGCCATGTCTGTGGCACGGATCACCACCTCATACCGGTCCTGTGTCTCACGATCCAGGTTGGCCACAGCTGTCCGGATCACACCTGGAAACCAGAGGACAGTGTGAGAACAGGTATGTCATAGAGCACCCACAGAACAGCTGAGGTTGGGAGGGACCTCTGGAAACTGCCTAATCCAAACCTCCTGCTCAAAGCAGATGGAGCCTGTCAAGGTCCTTCTGAATGGTGACACAATCATCAGGCATAGCATCCCCTCCAATTTCATTTCATCTGTGCATCTGCTGAGCATGTRCTCTGTCCCATCATCTAGGTCATTAATGAAGATATCATATATCATATCAGACTCTATATCAACCCTTGAGGGATATTGCTGGTGACTGCAGTCCAACTGGACTTCATGCTGTGATCACAATCTTTTGAGCCCAGCAGTTCAACCAGTTTCCAGTCCACCTCACTGATCACTTACCTAGTCTGTACTTCGTTAGTTTGTCAACAAGGATGTTATGGGAGATCATGTCAAAAGCCTTACTAAAACAGAGATAAACAATAGCCCTTGCTCTCCTCTCCATCCATCAAGCCAGTCATCTCATCACAGAACGCTGTTGGGTTGGTTAAGCATAATTTTCCCTTCAAAAATCCATGCTGAGCACTCCTAGTTACCATCTTTTGTACGTTTGTGAACATCTTCCTGGGTTACTTGCTCCATCACCTTCCCAGAGATCAAGGCGAGGCTCACTGGGTTGTAGTTCCCAGATCCTCTTTTTCACTGTTCATGAGGACAGGAGTCACATCTCCTCCCCTAGGGCTGTCAGGAGAGGAGCAGACCTTGAGCAGGGCCAGAGCCTCAGCAGCACTGCCCAGCAGAGGAAGGCACAGCCTGGACACCAATAGTAGCACTTGAACTCCATGGAAAGAATTTTGCAACAACTAACAACATCTGCATGGATCTGCATGAGTAAATCTTGTAACAGCCTTCCCAGAGAAGGGTTCTGGCAAGCAGAGCAACCACAATGGCCATGAGCTGGGTTGAGGCCAAAACCTCTCTGGAAAAGGCTCAGAGGCTCCTGACACAGGAGCTGTGCTGCGGCCAGCCTACAGGCTTGCATGGGAAGGGGGTGCAAGAGCCCAGGCTGAGTCACAAGACACCCTGGCACAAACCTGCAGCAGGCTAGCTCTCCTTAACATCTCAGAGAAGGCTTGCAGCAAGGGGGATGCAGCAGTTCAGAGCTCCCACAGCACAGCATGGCACAACCGCTTGGGCTGGAGCAGGCAGGGGGACACTGGGCAGAGCTGGCCCTGCCAGCCTGCACCCATCCACTCCTCCAGGCCTCACTGCCTGACCCCACACACTGCACATCAAATGCATGCAGCCATCGCTGCACAGCAGGGTCCTTCCACTGGCCCATCAGGATATCATCTCAGATATTATCTGAAATTCCACTCATTCTTTGTCTTATTCTCTACCTTAAAGGGCTCATAACAGAATATCACAATGCTTTGCTCTGGATTCACGTGTGCCAGTGTCCCAGGCATGCCTTGAGGGCCTCTAAACAGAGAGGAGGATATTTGGAGAAGGAGGGGAAGTTTATTTCTACAGATGTATCTGCACAAAGACCCTTATTGTCAAGTGTCCCTCTAAGCTAAAGAGGCCAGAGATGCTGTACATACTCCATGTCAGGGGCTGAGAATGCACCAGAGACCATAAAGCTTAACAAAATGTATGGCACATTAGTACTCTTTATGAAGTGCAATATCAAAATAAAAGTCTTTAAGCACAGATCTGTAGTCATCTAGGCTTGAATGAATGACTAGGGCTAAAATACAAAGGAATGCAAGACAAGAAGGAAAGAATTGTAAAACCCAGGAAAAAACTCCATGAATGGCAGAAGTTATGACTTCCTCTGTCAGCCAGAGCTGTTTCATTTGCATAGGAACAAAGCACAGACCAAACATCTTGAGAATTAAACAAAGAAATGACTCTGCCCTGAGGTAGCACCAGGGGCACAAGCATGAGTAAGTGTGCACATGAATAGGAGGTCGTTAGCAGCACATTCCCAGTCCACATTACCCAGAAATACCCCCAAACAGCTAGGAATCAGTTTAAAGTCTCCTCCACCTCACTTTGAGAATCCCACATATTTAGATTTTTTTTCCAGTTTTTCACTCTTCCAGGTTTTTCTGTTTAACTATCAGCTTTACCTTCTCTACTGTGAGCTCTATAAAGTTCCATCTTTGCTTTGTTTTACTACTATTCCTGCCTGGCATTAGGGAAGAGGCTGCACAGGGGCTGCCCCACTGTGGCATACAGGTCTCCAGCACAGGGTTTGCGAAGCTCCTCCTGCACCCAGCAGATGCCAGAGGATCACCCAGGTGCTTCCATCAATCTCCAAGACATTTGCTATGGTGAAAGAGCGAACGATGGCTGATCGTGTCTGGTGCCCAGGCCAGTGGGGCTCCACGTAGATACTTGTGGAAGCACAACCTAAGCACAGTGGAGGAGGCTCCAGCACCTGGCTCCTGCCCAGGAGGCTGCAAGGAGACAAGATGAGGCTTCGAGGCACATCCAGAGGCTCCTAGGCACCAGCTCACCACCGCTGGCTCATGTCTGGTACAACCTCCTTCACCTCCTGGCACCTCGGTCCCATCAAGGAGCCACTGGTGCCAGGGCCCAAAGGGAGTCAGAAATGCAGCTGAGCTGGGAGGACCAGGAATTTTTTTTCCTTTCCATGACATTACAGGTGCAGCAGGAGCTGGCAACACTGTTCTGGAGACATTTATCTCTCCTCGCTTTCTGAGAATTATTCCAGCGATTATCATTGTTAGGATTTATTATAAAGCCATCACCACTGTTTCGGATCCCTGCAGCTTCCTGGCTCTTGTGGACAGGTACAATTTCACTCAGCTCCCCTGGTTCCTCTGTCATTCCAGCTCTGCAGTTTCCTGGACTCTTGCTGCCTTCAGTCTCATGAATTGAAAGAAGGCTCTGCCTCACACACCATCCCTCAAGCACTTCCAGCATCTGCCTGTTCACAGGCTGGGGTGGCTCACATGCCCCCTGCCCCTTGCCTGCTGGAGGTCTGTGCTTCTGGCATTGCAAAATCCCTCCATTAGGAAGCATCCCACCCCCTCCTTAGGATAGTCAGGGATGTTTACCCTGTGGTGGGGCCATGCGTCTGTGCAGGCTCCCTTGCTCACCATGGGACTGTTCAGAAGTCTTTGAATCAGGAGTCCAAGCCCACCTTGTCCACATGGGCCAAGACACTGCAACAACTGGGGATTACTGGCAAGGGCACAGATGATGGCACCTCCAACACATGTCCTGGCAAGAGATGAAGTCCACAGCCTGGACAGAAGAAAGAACAGGCCCTGCACAAGGACCTTTTACCTGGGGCTGCACAGGACTGGCCCCAGCTGGTTGTGTTTATAGGCCTCTCCTGTGACATTGCTATGAATATAAAATTGTTATTTCTGGGCAAGAACTATCTCACTGAAATTTAAGCAATTCTGTTAATTAACAGGGTCTGAAGCATTTTATAATGGAAGTTATTCATGTCAGCACAATAGTGATGAATTGGAATGAGAGGGATAAAGCTCATGTATTCACCAAGGTTGTAATGACTTAACTGAGCTGCTCATAATGATATAGCTCATAATACTCCATGCAAGATGGGAGAAAAGTGCCAAAGCACTCCCTAGAACACCTCCAAGGTCGCCTGATCCTGGGGGAGCACATCCAGGTGATTTGTCATGCGCAGAGCAGGGCAGCTGAAAGCCCCAGCTGCTGCTCATGGTTCTCCTAGTGGCATAGGGAGACAAGATCACGCTCAGCAGAGTGCAGCCTGTGAGCAGAAACCACCTCCTGCATAGATGCACTGCTGGCCCAATCTGTCCCAGAAAAGTGGAGGGCCTCATGCAGACAAACACCCCATCTTCCAGGGTCACCAAGAAAGCTGTACCCCCTAAAGTACCACAGGCCACTCCAGGCTACTACCTAAAATGCCAGGCTCCGCTTCTGTCTTTTGGGCTGAGATACTGCCTGCTAGTGGCCTCGACAAGTCAGGGCCCCCAAACCTGCTCCACACCGATTCCTTGTTCACAGCAGTGTGAGGCTCAGTCATAGTGCTGGCACAAACATCTGCCAGCAGCAAACTCACATGGTCTCATCTCCTGGAGCCAGATGAGCCTCTCCTCCCAAATCTGACCCCTAGGAGCTCTGCAAAAGCAGCAACAAATGGTGGCAAATCCCTTCTTGAGGCACAGAGACAGAAGATGCAGAAACCTGCACAGCTCTGGGCAGAACACAGAAGTCTCTGCCACCATCTCCCAAGATCCACAAATTCACCTTCTTTCCAGACAGAAAAAACAAACTCTGTCCCTTCCTGGACACTGCCAGCATAGCAAGAACAACCTCCAACTCAGACTTATCTTCCTGCTCCTTGACAGCATCTGTTATAGTTGAATAATACATACACATGATGGCATCCCCTCTGGTACAAGGCACATTTGGCTTTCCAGCATGATCCAGATTAATCAGAGTGTAATTACCAGGCAAGGGGACACTCACAGCATCACACAAATACCATCAAATCTGCTCAACAGCAGATATTGTTCGGTTATAAAAATAAAGCTGGACAAAGTGCTCAGCAGGCAACTGCCTTCCAGGAATCCCATCATTATGGGCTTACTCTGCTTTTAGACACTTTGGCTCAGAAGCCCACATCCTTGGAGACCCTCCAGACAAAGTGCATTCTAGTTGAGGGCAGTCATGATCATCATGCCCCCTGCCACAGTGAAGCAAAAAGCCATGGCAATAATGGAGTAGCATATGTAGAAAGAACTTTGTGAAGTCTCTTGTCTAACCACAGTTCAAAGCAGAACAGATTAGTCTGGATCACATCCAGTTGGGTTTTGACCACCTCCAAGAATGGAGATGCAGCACCTTTATCACACAGAATTTATTCCTTATTCCCAATTGTTMTTTCCCTTGATGCACTGTGTGTCCTTTTGCTGTGCACCTCAGAGAAGAGTCTGACTACATCTTCTTTACCCTCTACACCATTAGCTAGTTGGAGACAGAGAGATTCACTTCTCCCAGCATCTTGGTCCATTAAAGCAAATGGTTCTGCATCAGACTGATGGGGCCTAGTAGACCTGGCCTTTCTTCTGTCCCCTCCCCTCCACCAGGGAGCAACCAGATGGCGCACACACACAAGGAACTAAATGCCTCTTGTCATTTAATATTAATTTCCACTATATATTAGTAAATATACACTAATTTCCTCAAGAAGACCAAGCACAATTTGTCCCAAACAAACTGAAACTCCTTAAAGCCCTAATCTCTGAAAGGGACTGTTAACATTCAGTGCTGCTGACAGGAGCAATCACCTTGAAACAAGTCCACAGGTGGCCTCCATCACCCCTGCTCAGTCACTTGTCCCTGTGCACAGCTCTGGTGAATAATCTTCTAGGACAGGGCACAGACCTGCACAAACCTGTGAGACTATACAAACATGTATGTACCAATATGCATGCTCCTGATGGAGCATTTTTAACAAACTGGCAAGAGCAGCAGAGAAACTTTCTGCCTCCCACCATGTCAGGCAAACCCAACAGTCCAACTGGATTCAGAATGCAGCATGTTCCCAACAACTCATCTCTCACTCTACCCTCACTTTGGGACTGGGGCTGTGGTTTCCAAGCCACAAGGCAAGCCTGACAGGTAAGGATGAAACAACTAACAACTACACACAAGTAACCATAAAATTCAGCCTAGCAGGCCAGTATTTCTTGTCCTGCTCTCCCTGGGGCTTTGAGCCTCTCCTCTCTCTTTGAGCCCTTGCCAGTTAAGTCTCCAAATCATGAAACAGGCCCTAAAACTCATGATTTTTTTWAAAAAAATAATAAATACTAGATTGCATTTCAATTAGCCTTCTGAGTCCTTCTGCCTTTTTTCTATATACAGCAAAATGACAGATTTTCAGAATAACACCTTAAAAGCAACATGCAAAGGTTGGTCTGCAAATTTAAATGCACACTGATTTCTCATCTCACATAAATGCGTTGGAAGTCATATACTCCCTGTGCGCATCTCAACGCCTGAAAAGTATGATTATGAGGGAGCTTTGTGGAGCTTCCTGGAGCTAGGAGATGTATGACTGCAAACTCCAGTTTGCAGCTTGGTGCCTTTGCCTGCACCAAGCTAGAGCTTGACACCCCACCATAGCCTTTGCAGCCCTTAGCCTGCCCCATGGCTAGTCTGCAGCTTGCTGGAGTCAGAAAGGCTCCCTGAAGCCAGGGCCTGGAGCAGCGTGCTCAGTGTACCAGTACCCTCCACTCATGGCTGAAGTGCCATTGCAGTTTCCAGACAAAATCAGCAAAGGGCTTGCTGCATCAGGAGCAGGGGGAGGCTAGCTGCCACAAACGCTGCTCAGACATGCTGCTGTCGATCGCGCCCCAGCTCTGCGGTACCCGGTGGTCGGTGTACAGCCCCGCTGCCACCGCTCCCCAGCATCATGCTGCTGGGGTCTGCAAATCACCAAGCTGAGAGCAGAAAGTCAGAGCACCAGAGTGAAATAGTTCTTTCTCCAAACTGCCACACCAGAAAGCTGTCAGGTCACACCTAAAAGCTGCCATTACAGGCACACTTCTCAGAGGATGTGAGCATCTCACCACAGTGCAGTACAGAACATTTTGCAGTGCACACACATGTTCACTACTATTAAAGCAGACTCCTCCAACTGGAGCATGGCAGCCCYGTAACAGTGCAACACAACTCATCTGGATGCTACAGAGAGCAAATGAAGATCAGCTGCACCCTATCTGCAGAGGAGGAACAGGCAGGCAGCACAAACCAGAATACAACTGATGCCTGTGAGCAAACGGGCTATTGCAAGGAACCCACGGGATATTCATATAGCTGCCACTGCAGATCTCACCTCCAAAGTTTGTGCATACAGAGCTCTACATCCATACACTAAAAAAAAGGCAACTTATATCTTCAACACACGCAGGGTAGGTTTTAGGACCTGATTTGAAAATAAACCTGCAGACAGTTTCAGCAGCTGAAATTCAGTTCCGAGAAAGCATAAGAGGTAATATCTGACATATTATATGAAAAAAACTAAAGCTCATATCACTTGCAATTTTTATTTACAGTCATTCACTGCTGCAGTAACTAGCATCATTCTCTAAGGATTGGTGAACACCAGGGTACACCTCTCTGCAGCTCCCACTACTTTAGTAGAGACATTTAGTTGTTAGTCTCCCTACCAAAAGGGTTCTAAGGCATTGGGCAGTGCAGGAATGCAGGGCTTATTGCATGGTAGGACTTATGTGCAGCATGTCTTTCCAGTTATCCTGTTTGGATCCTGCCTTTGAAAGCTCCATTCAACCCAAATCTCTTTGAGTTCTCCAAAATCTTCTCCAGCTCTGTTGGAAGAGGACACAGCTCACTATTCAGGAGACCACAAGCCATGTGGGACAGGCTGCAGTCATGTCCTGCCATACCAAGTAGAACTGCACACGGTGCTCCCGGAGTTGAATACTAAAGCTAGTAACATCCAAGATCAGAAGACAAACTAAGTAACCTACACACAGCATCCATATCCTGTACCTAAGTATGCAAGCCACAACTGGGCAACACCTGCACTACAAAGAACAATGTGAAAGACCCAGTTGTAAAGGTGAAGAAAGAATCTAAGCTGGAAGGAGCCATGGGCAAACAGGCAAAGAAGCATCTCGGAAGCAAAAGGGGAAAATGAATTCTTCTTCATTATCATATATTACAAGAAATGTAACGCGCCAGGTTTTTATGGTTCTTTTTATGGCCATTAATAACAATGGTGGCTCTGAGAGTTATGCTGCTGCTATGGAAAATTAAATCTTATGCTCAGGGCAGAAGCTGGGCCACCTAGAGGGGCCAAGCCAGGATTCCAACATAGTAGCACAAAAACCTATTCAAATGCTTGGTGGGAGTGGGATGAGGTTTGCTCCAATGGATGCTCTGACTACCAGCTGCCACCAAAGCAGGACAGGATGAAGGAGCACTCCTGCGAGGCACACCAAGCCCTGTGCTTGCTGCTTTGAGCAACACACTCACGCAGGCTAGCTCTGTTGGAGAAGGACACAGCTCACTATTCAGGAGACCACAAGCCAYGCGGGACAGGCTGCAGTCATGTCCTGCCATGCTGAGCAGAACTGCATACGGTGCTCCCGGAGCCTAGGTGAGGCTGCTGCGACTGGCTGTCCGCAGCTCTCAGACAGCGCCAAGGAGTCAGCCTCAGCACCAACTTGGCAGACAGATATCCTGGAAACAGACATGCTTGAGAGGGGCTGAGGGCTCATCTGCAGACTGTCAGCAGTTTTGCTTTTATGCATCACAAGCAAGTAGAACAGTAAATCAAACCCACCTACATATGAACAGCTAGCTTGAGAATTAAGACACAAAAAGTCAAGGAATCAAGAAGCTTGGATTCCCAGAATGACATTAACTCACACCACAGCCCACAGGGCACATTTTAGTTTACGCCTTAATATGGCAGCACCAATGCTGTTGCAGGAAGCAGAGGAAAAAAAAAAGTGTTTTCCACTATATACCCCAAGCATTGGTGCCAGGAATGCTTAGGAGCTGCCTCAGATTTAAGCCCTCCTCCAACAGCAGCCAGGACTGGTGACACAGGCTCAGCTGCAGCTCGCTTGCCTGTGCACATCAGGAGACGCATGGCTTCATAGACGCATTCTCAGGCACATGTACCTTCCTGGCATTCTCCTTACCCTGGAGCCTCTGAATTCACTTTATTCTTACTTACATAAATATAGACTGGAAAAATCACTACTAGCACAGACACAGGTCAGTCTGACAGACTTGGCATTTCAGTTTAGGTCACCTCAGCCTATGCCATCAGTGCTCAGCAACAGAGCRGGTGGACTTCACTGTCCAGCTTTCCAACAAGAGCTACAGCAACCCAGCAAGCTTGTCCTTTGAGGATTATTCATTAAACTGTGGGTACTTTACTGCATGCTTTGTGCCTTAAATACCTCTTATTAGCATTTGAGTGTCTTCCCTCCCTAGCAAGCTTGCAAGGCTCCCATTAAAGGTAATGAGAGTCACACTCCTGGGAGGCAAGGAGAATATATACCCCAACATCTCCTGGTTATGGTCTACTCTAACCAGTATGTCAGAGCATCATCTGCTAGGGATTTATTACAGATGCATTTTACAACAGGCTCTATTATAAGTTATTAAGGAATAGAGCAGTTTCTACTGTTCTTTCATTAAATATTAATAGAACATTTACAAACCAATCCTTAAATTAAAGTGTTACCTTTAATCAAAGCCCTGATGATAACAATGCAGCCTTTGGTAAGGGCCCTCTGGTAGTATTTAAACCTTTCTCATCGAGGTTTTATGTGCCTGTGGTACATCCCTGCTCTGGGCCGTGAGCACAGAGCTGTGGGTGGCGGTAGAGGCAGGACACTGAGGCTCAGAGCAGATCTTGCTCCAGGGCGCTTCTGCGAGGGCACTGCACGGGCACGCTAGGCAGCAGCCTCTGTAGCCATCAGCCATCGGTGCTTCTTCTCCAATACCCATGAGGCAATGCCCATGCCTCAAGCACACAGGGTGGGACTCCAGCACAAACACCTAGCATAAAGGTGCAGGCCTGGTCACAAATGCAGGTGCATGGCCAGGGTATGGTCTCCCACCTGCTCCACCTGGGCTGCCCCAGCCAAGCCAGGGTGCCTGCTGGGAGCTGCTCACCTGTTTTACTGTCCACAGTGAAGTGCTGCTCACCCTCCAGCACACTGTAGACCACCCGAGCGCTGCTCCCATATGTGGGGTCGTCAGCATCAGATGCCATCACCTGCATCACAGATGTGCCTGCAGCAGGAACAAGGAGGAAAACATAAAAGTAGGAAGGAAGCAAGAGCAGCAGCACAGACCTAGGGGCCAAGGACTGGAAGAATAGGTGAGCAGGGGCAACACTGCTCATGGAAGTGAGCAAATAGCTGTATGCAAGTGCAGCAATGTCTCCCTCCAAGGTCTGAGAAGCCAGGTTTTCCCCAAAATGGCTGAAAACACCCTTTTGTCCCAGAGCACCAGGAGGGACTGATCGTGGGCCAGCTCAGAGGTGCTCACTGGGAAGGACTTGTTCAGCAGCAGATCATTGGTCTCAGCAGCTGGCAAACAGCTAAGACTTTCCTGTGGGCAGTCTCTGCTGGGACCTCCAGGAAGGACTCGGGGACAAGGCATTATCACCACACCTGCTCCTTCTCTGACTGTCATGAGCCCTACAGCCAACTCTAGCCCATGGAGGGACTATGGGCAAGGGCCTGATCGCTGCTCCAGCACTATCTCTGCAGCAAACAGTCTGAACAGCAGCACAGCTGTGGGCAAGGAGAGAACTTGCTTCCTCCCAGAGTCAGACACTGCACCACGTCCTCATGCTCTACACGTAGCATGGCAGGAGGACTATAAATTGGATAAAAGTCCATCAAATGGCTGCAATTAAGTTATTGATTTTCAACACTGCCTCATTAAACTGGGTGGTTCACTCCGACTGTTCCTCTGATGACTTTAATTTGACATCATGTTCAATTTGACAAAAAGCAGGACCCAGGACATGAGAACAGGGCCAGGAGCACAGGGGATGAGAGCTACAGAAGCAATAAGAGGGAGGAAGGAAGAGAAGTGTATCCCTCCCTACAGGTACCCCTGGAAAGGAGATGCTAAGCTGAAAATCTGCAGGGGATAGGCTACCCAGTTACACCTCCAGCTCTAGACTGAGAGGATCCCTTCTCAGGGGGACAAGTCCTGGCATCAGCCACCTCCCCAGTGGGAGGAAGGGCAGGATGGGGAGAAGAGCCCTGAACTGCTCATAGGAAACATCAAAGCGACTATGAAAGTCCCTGCTGCAAGATACTATCATGGCCAAGGGCTGACAAGGCTAACAGAGAAGGTGGTAATTCCCCAATAGCAACTGCAGTTAACTGAGTGGGCCAGGAGAGAACATTTCACAGCTCACTTTGCTGCCTCCAGCAACTCCTCCCTGTCTCAGGCACCTCTTGGGGCTGCTACAACACCTGCTCAAGGACCAGAAGTACCATGATGTGGCTCAGCCCCCTCCACCAATGTGCTGCAAAGACAATGTCACAGGCTGGCCACAGCTGGACCCACGTCATGAACAACTCAGAGCCAGGCTTATTATTACTTGCCAGCACCTGAGTTAGGGAACCATCATGTTCCCAAATGCTGCAGAGGTGTACACAAAAGCAAGCCAGAAGCAGCCTTTGGTCCCACATCTCACAATAGGGCAAAAGGGGAGCTGAAACCATCCAGATGGCCTTCCTCTACCCTCCCCCTCAGCAGACCCAAGCCCAAGGCAGAGCCAAGCAGCTGGTAGTTCCAGGAGACCAGAGTTGTTCTGCACCAGCCCAGCCTGGACTCACACAGGAGACTTGAGACAGTAGAATTAACTAGGCAGCTGCCAGTAGTAGGGAGGCACATGCTACCCTGTAATCTGGCTTGCCACCGACACCCCGGAAAGAGTTTTCTCTGAGGGGAGAGGGAAAAAAAAAAAAAAAAAAAAAAGCTATTAGCATGGTTGCTTTTCATTCTTCCTGGCCATTTTCTCAGAGCTGCAGCTCTGCTAATAACATGAGAATCCCCCTCATCAGTCTTCAACAACAAGCTAGCTCCAGCTGACTTATTTATGCTCTGCTGTCTTCAGTGAAGTTCTGGTGCATCTCTGCTAGGCACATCCAAACTACACTGGACAACACTAGATTCCTGCTTGCAATCTTTTTCTTAGAAATGCTTTTGCCGTATTTCCACAGGATGGTCTTGCCTGCCTCCTCCTCACCCTTCCTTGGGCCTCCATGTGTCCATCTTGCCCTCATACAACCCTTTCACCAAGAGCAAGCAAAGGCAGGTCACCACCACACCAGCACCTGCACTGCATATTTTTCCCAGACATCCTGGCACGTTCCCCAGGAAGCTCACGTTGCCTGCTGATCAGAAAGTGGAGGAGAAAGAGGTCAGAGAAGGGAAAGGACACGGCACTCCCCTCCTGACTGCAGTAGGGAAGCCCTGCCAGGAATGCTGCAGGTGCCAAAGTCCAAGAACCAAAATGCTACCTGTCCCACCCTTGCAACAGGTAGGACCTCCCTCCATGCTCACCCTAGCAGCAGCCAGCTGAGACACCATGCCCAGGGGCCTTGGCAGTGCCCACCCCAGCACCTACACACTGTAGCACCCACCCTCACCATGGCCAGCACCCACTGATCATGCACAGATATTCTCACACTCCAAGTCACTTGCCCTTGCCTAGGCACCTCAGGGACAAAAAGTACACCAACATGTACATAAGCAGACACGTATGCATCACCTGCATCAGGACTGGATGTGTATAGACAGAGCAAGTGCCCCAAGGACTTTGCCTTGCCCACTTGCTGCACCCCCTCCATGTCAGCCATGTTAGTGCCATCACCCTGCAGGTGCCAGCAAGTAGGGGGGCTAGCCACTAGAAGTCTGCACCAGGCTTTGCATCTCATGCAGATGCATTCTCTCCTGAAGTGCTACGTTAATTTTCCTACTCGTCCATCCCTACCAAACAGCTATACTCCTCAAGTTCCAGTATTTACCTGAATGCTTTGCAAAACCGCATCTGTGCCAGAGTCTGATGGGAGGACAGGATCCGTGCCCACACAGAGGTGAGTTTGAGTGACAGAGCACTGGAACAGGTTGCCCAGAGAGGTTGTGGAGTCTCCTTCTCTGGAGATGTTCAAAACCCACTTGGACATGATCCTGTCTAACATGCCCTAGGTGACCCTGCTTGAGCAGGGAGGTTGGACTAGATGATCTCCAGAGGCCTCTTCCAACCTTGCCCATTCTGTGATTCTGAGTTTTGTGTCTCGGTTTTGGGTCATGCCCCTGAAGCTGTCAGGCTGGTGGCTGTTCTCAGCTTTCCAGCATCAGCACACAAGGCTCCTGGAGCCCAAGGAGCCACCTCAGGTTGCTGACTGCTTCCATGTGCTGTCACAACAGGGCTGCAGGGTGGGTGTCCAGGCTATCTGCTCCTATGCAGTGTGAGCCCCAGCTCTGGGGCCAGCTCTTTCCCCTGCAGTGAGGGGAGGTCAAGCAGCAGCAGTGTGGCAGCAAGGCACCCTCAGCACATGGCATATTGCCCCCAGGCTGAAGCCAGCAACTCTGAAGGTGACAAACGCTCAGCCCTTCCCCACCTGCCCTTGCAGCATCTCATTAACAGACAAGCAACACCAGGCAAGCAGGGAACATTAAACTCAGTTTGCACCACTGGAAATCAAGGTACAAAGGTGCATTGCAGCCTGCTCAAGGTCACCCACAGGATGTCAGGACTCCTAATTTCCAGTACCACCTTAATCTCCACTTTTCCCTTTCCTGCCCCTACCACCTCTCTGTCTCCCAAGCTGAAGAACAAAGGTCTTAAATTCCAGTTTAACCACCAAGGTCTCATCCCCTTCTCCTGCCAAGACAGAAACCTAGGAACGCTGGCTCCTACTCCCGCTCAGTTATTAGTCCCTGCTCTCCAAGCATAGCACTGCCCACTGCAAGTACAGCATGTACGACAGTTTCCCGGCATCTGCCTTAGCCATAAAAGATACAATAAATAAAATCTAAACATGTGCTGCACAACTCACATCCCATAACCAGGAATCCTGAGCTCATATCCAGAAATTTAGATGCATAAAGTAAGATAAAGACCTTAGTCCCTCCCGTGGCCAGCTGACCCCAAGGAATCAGAGAAAACTAATAATTTACATAAAAATTAATGAGTCAGACTCACTGTAATTTACTCTCCTTCTGCAAAGGTGCAATCTAGCACAGCAGATCAGAGACTGTATTTTCCCCCACAGAGCAGGGGCCATGACCCTCACTTCCCAGGACTGCTCAGTGTAGGAACAGTGCTTCTCCTCTGTAGAGCAGCTGGGTGACTCGCACCATTGTGGCTGTGGCTTGTGGGTGTGGGAAAGGGGGACAGATCCTGGCTGCCAGCCATCCACCAACCCCACAGGCCCTGCCTGGGCTGCCCCATTGCTGCATCCTGAGCTCTCCCAGGGATCTGCTGGATCCAACCCCTGACTCAGAGTCCACAAACCACAGATTAATCCATCTCTGCTGTGACCAGCAGGCAGCCAGGATCAACAGAGTAGAGAAGGGCTGCAAGTACCCAGCACACAACTGGTTCTGCCCCTGGAGCTGCCAGAATTAAGGAGCCATTTCTCCACAAGACCCTTTCCCTGCTGTTCTTGCTGCGGCAGTGGGAGTGCAGAGATTTGCGACACATGGTCCCAGAGTGGCCTGGGGCTCGCCAGGCAAGTGGCAGCTCAGCCCTAGCCCCTTGGCTTTGATGAAGTAGGGCTCTGCAGCCCTGTGGCACTACAAAACACCTTTGAAACAGCAAGGCAGACCTGTCCTGGCATCCAACAGCATCCCTGCAGGGGCCTGCCAGGCCACATGGAAGCGGTTCACAGCCGAAGAAACAGGAGACCAGAGGAGAGCAAATCTTCAAGCAGCCCTGAGCCCTCATGTTCTCCACCTCCCCCAGGAACTAGCCTATGCTGCTTTGCTAACACAGTGGCACATGCAGAGCTTGAACAGCATGATACCTTTGACAGGTGGTTGCATGCACGGCCAGTTGGAGCCCTGTACAGCAGGCACAGTGTGCCTCTGCTTTGCTCCTACATCATCCCCAAGTCTTCCCTGGGAGCCAGTTTCCCATCAGGGATTGTGGCAGGTAGCTCTCCACCTGCTCACAGAAGGCTAATGTCTCCAGTCTACTTACTATGCCACTGACTCCAGACTCTTTTAGTTAAAATAAATGTCAACAGGCAAACTCCAAACACACTCAAGAACAAAGAGGTCCTGCACAGAATCTACAAGCAAGGTGAAGGGATCCATCACTTCCCCAGGGACAGAAATATAACCAAGCTGCAGGCCTACAAAGAGATAAACAAGTAGCAGCAGCCAACATGTATTGACTTTGGCTGCCACCTCCTCACCTGCAGCCTCTACATCTTTCCTGGTGCACACAGGAGCCTCCAGCCACTTTCCAAACCAGCTCTGGGGCTGCAGCCGGTGCACACCCCCTCGAAGCAGCCTCCCAGCACAAAGCCTCACTCCTACAGAGCCCTGAGCAGGACCCTGAAACAGGTCCATACACAGATATGCTCTAACATCTTGCATATATAGTAGAGTCAGCAGCTGGTGGGCAAACACAACAGGGACCTCCCCAGCTCAGCAGGGAGCAGAGACCTCACAGAAGCAGCGATATTGCCCAGTGTTGCTCCTAAAAGGAAGCAAGAAAAGCCCATAACAGTGGGGTAGCATCAGCCTCGTGCCCCTTTCCTATTTCTCTGATAAGGTTAAGCACTCTTCCCATGTTCAGAAAGTCCTGACAATCCCAAATCTGGCCGAGGCAATTGTGCTCCCAGGGGAAACAGCAGCCAGAGCCACCTCCAGCACTTCCTTGCTTAATGGCTTAAGCACCATCCTGAGCTGATGGAAGACTCTCTACCCCTGCTTGGAGCCATGCATCACCTTTTTGTGCAAATTTTTGCCAGCTCCCTGGCAGCACTGGATCATTTCAGCCCTGCTGAACTTAAGAGCAGTGCTTTTTCATGCAGAGCCACATGTCCTGGACTGATGTCAAAGGTTAGTACTCTCATCTGAAGGGCCTGGGTGCTATAGCGGTGGCAGCTCAGATTTTACAAACAATAGAGTCTGTGGCTTTCATCTTGCCCCAACACATGCAGTGTCTGATGCACTCTGGAAGCAAGCAGGCAGAACATCAGGGAGGAAAACAAACTAGAGCAGCTTTAAAATTACTGGAGCAGAAATGAGCTTCCTGCACTCTCGGGAATGTTCTGGCTTGGTAGAAAGCCAGACCAGACCCACAAGGAATTCACTGCAGAGCCCTCATGTCCCTCAGGACAAACCTGAGGGAGCTAATCTGACTATGGCAGTTACTCAAACACACAACTAAGGAAATATCCTTTGAAACGTCTGGCCAGAGAAACCCGTTAGAAAACACATCCCTCTCCCTGGCACCAGGTAGGTAAGCACAGTGTCTTGGAGAGCAAACCAAAACGCCAGATTTGTGGAGGCACAGGTTCACCAAGGGGCTCAACACGTGGCGACTAGGAAAGAGTATAGCAGGTACTCCGACGTGCAGATTCAGAGCTTGTATCGCGACACAGAGAGCGCACCCCTGAAAGGGTTAGGGAGGTTAGCGAGCAGGGCGATACCAGCTCACTACCACAGCAGCTTCCAAACATACATTCAAACCTTTTGAGCGCTTTCTATTAAAATACACACACACACACACACACACAYATATATATGTATATATATATCCCTCAGACTGCCTACAAATGTTCTGGCTGCATGTTAAACAAAGTCTTTTTCTGTTTTCAATGTGGAGATTAAACAATTTCTCTTCACAATAATCACTTCCGCATTCAGCCAGCTTTGTGCTGGAGTCAGAGCTTGACTCCAAGTTTCTGTCTGCACAACCAGATCATCTCTAATCTGGACTTGGCAGCACACAGAAATAAGGAGAGCAAAACGCAGCAAGGCAGCAGCACGGTTCTGATGAAAGGATGCACATTTCCCCACATCCATTGCTGCAGACTCCCCTGGCCAGCCCAAAAGTAAGTTCAGGCCTGCAACACCCACTCTGCACAACAGCAGATCTCATACAGGAGGCAGCATACTGGATGCTCACGCCTGTGTGCGGCAGACTGCTGCTAAGCAGACCCCAGGGAGCTCCGGAAGGGAGCCCAAAACACAGCTAATTTTAGCATCTCCTATTACAAGGTGAAGCTCCTGCAGTTCCCAGACAGCTGACTGTGTCCCTGGTGATTTCTGTCCTGCCTTCTCTGCAGCTCCAGGTCTCTTCCTTGCACTCTAGAGTCTGCTCAAGCTGTACATTTTGAAGTGATCTGCACCGGGGCACCCAAGCAAAGGCCAAGGTCTTGGATGCAAGCACAGAGTAGCCTGCAGGCTCTGGGCCAGTTTCTTCTTGAGGTGAAAGGACTTCAATGGGGCTGCAAAGGGGTTTGCAGCTTGGGCCCCATCCTGGAGACAGACTAGCCCCAGCACATGCACTGCAGCAAGCCACCCTGAGCTGCAACTTGTACTGGGTGAGTTGGCAACAGTGCTCCCAAGCACACCACCAGCCTCTGCCTTCCTCTGCCCACACAGGCCTGGCACAACACTTCCAATAGCTGCTGCCAGTTCTGGGGCAGGGACCAAGCCCTTGCGCCCTTAGGGCCCTGAGCAGGGATAGCCCGCAGTCCGACCAGAGAGACGCCTCCCACTTCACAGCTCCAGATGCCTTTCCTGCCTAGCCTCACGCCAGTTCCACTCGCAGCACCAACTCCATTCACTTTTCAGCGTCCCTCACCTCTGCATCCCTGAACATTGTTGAAGCAGTCTTCAGTAGTTGACTTTGGCCAGCACTGTGCTGTTCAAGTCTACGCCCACCTCTCTATTAAGGAAAGGGACACTGAGCTCTGCTGTCTGCAAAATATCCTTTAGCAGGTTGTGCTATTTTCTCCTAATGTCCCATTAGTCTCAGAATGAGATGAGGTCTCTGGAAAAAAGTCATTTGAAGCCTGCTCTTGCAACTAATCCTGCTATGCCAAAGAAGCCAAGGTAAGACTGCTGACTCAGCTTCCATTCTGGATGTGCTCCTTCCAAGTACAAGAACTCAGTGCACACATGGAGTACAGAGCTGAGGCTGGTACTAACTTCTGCAGGGGCATAGCATACATTCAGCCTGGATCCATGGCCCGGGGTTAGCTCAAAGAACCATCTCAGCTTCTCAGAAATTCCTAACTCTGCTTTTATCATCACTGACCCAAGCTCTTCCAGTCCACTTCCTGTATCCACCACTTTTGATCCACCAGAGAGCAACAGCAAACACTTTTCTTTTCCTCTTTGCAGATGTTTAAGCTGAGTCTGGATAAGTTCATGAAAGACAAAGACACTGAAGTTAACTAAACTTACGAAAAGCATGTAGAACTGAAGAAGTCCCCAAACTGAAGCCATCTTCTGGCTAGGAGAGTATTAAGAAAAGCATCACAAAGGCTTATCTGTTCCTTACTCCCCTAAAAGCATCCACTTTTTGGCCACTGTCAAGGCAAGATCCTGGAAGAAAGAGGTCTTCATTCCACCCTAACATAATTGTTCTTATGGTCTCAAGCAGCATGTATGCTGTCACTACCAAAATGGGCTGTCCTTGCTCTAAGGCAGAGCAGTCCCAGCTACTCAGTGAGAGTTTGTGCAGTTCTTTCATTACTTGTCATTCTCATTTAGACATTGGGAAATCAAATGACTTTCCCTCTCAATTAGTACTGCTTCATTATGCAAATAATGTCCTTTGATCTGCTCTTACTGTCACTGAGCTGATCCGGCCACATTTGTTTTATTCCTCTTTATACTCTAGGAAGGCACCCAGTTCTGGGGGATGAGACTATGCTGCTGGCAGGGAACAGAGCTGCAGCTGACAGCTACTGTGAGCAAGAGGAAAACCACCCACTCACCGGTCATAGGCACAAGCCCAAGATAGGGCTGGGAAGCAGGAGCAGGGGAGGAGGAGGAAGCAGGTCACCCTCTGCTTGTCCAGCTGAGTTGCAGAGCAAAGGCTGTCAGAGCAGCAGAGATGGGGAGTGAACAACAGCTCCCTGCAAACATGCTCCGAGTTGCAGAACGTCCCTGCTCCCTGAGAGTGCCCCATCCAGCCCATTCCCCAACAGAGGACACAGTTCAATCAGAGACACTGGCAATCTGGGAAAACACCTGCACCCAAACCAAGTAAAGACTGGATATATCCTCCTGCAAGTCTCTTGTCCTTGATGCAAGAGGTAATCCAGCTTTCTACAAGCTGCTCAACCTTCCTGCCCCTGCCTGACTGTTCCTGGTGTTCCCCTCTACCAGCTGGCATGCATGGGTAACTCCTACATCAGCTCTTACAGAAATATCCCTCGGATCCAGGAGAAATGATCTACCTGTCTCAGAACTATAACCAACAACAGCAAAGCCACAGTTACAGCCACACCAGGCCTGGACATCACAAAGGAGAGCTCCTAGCAGGACAGACCTTGCAGGGTACTCCCTGTGCACTTCACCAAGAACAAAGTCCTGAACTCCACCTCCCTCCGCAACCCCAGGCAGCAGCCCTCAGTCTGCATCTTCAGCCCTTCTTTATAGTGCCTGGAGCTGAACCTCACACACCAGGCCAATGATCAGCCCCATAGAATCACAGAAACGATAAGGTTGGAAGGGACCTCTGGAGATCATCTAGTCCAACCTCCCTCCTCAAGCAGGGTCACCTAGAGCATGTTAGACATGGCTGTATCCAGGTGGACCTTGAACATCTCCAGAGAAGGAGACTCCACAACCTCTCTGGGCAACCTGTGCCAGTGCTCTGTCACTCTCACAGTGAAAAAATTCCTCCTCATATTCAGGCAGAACTTCCTGTGGTTCAGTTTTTGCTATCTCCCACTGTATCCAACACCTTGCACTGCTGATCAGGGCCACAGGTGAGGAACACGTCAGGTTTCTTTCAGAACATTCAGGAGAGCTACTTCTCAGGCTGCCTTGCTTAATGCTTTCGCAAGCTGTATGTCTCATCCCTTGTGCTACCTGTTCCTGGGCAAAGCGCTGGTAAGCTGAGGGACAGCACATAGGGAGTGGGGGACTCCCAGGAGCCGCAAATGGATGCTCTCCAGCTCAGTATTCATGCCAACGACTACGTGGCAGCAACTTTGAAGATGCTGTGTGAGGCCCTCCATGCCCTGTTAGTTGGGCCACCTTCAGGGCCAGGCTGCTGCAGAGGAGCCCTTGCACTCCCCCAGGCTGGTCAGGCTACAGRAGTCCCCACTACAAGGGTGTTTCAGGCAGGCAGATCTCAGCTTGGCAAGCAGAACAGACTCTGAGCTCCAGCTCCCCTATGCGAGCATCCAGCTCGGAAGCACATCCCACGGCATTTGAAACACTTCTCTAACTTCTGAGTATTTTAATTTGCAGGAATCGCCTCCTTTCATGTTCTGAAACCGTGTTTCTTTCTCCTTCTGATCTCCAATTTCGCATAGACACTGTCTCCTTTGATATGTCTTGTTCACATCAGTCTGTGATCAGGCAGCTCCATAATTGTTAGTGATCTTCAAAGAATTAGGATCCTTGTCTAATACTCAGAGTTGAGAATTCCTTCCTTTTTAAAAGTTGTTCAAGCAAAATAGATTAAATTAATTTCTTTCTTCCCTTTGGGAACAGGATGCCTCTTGCTTTACTGCCCACATGCTGGCTTTCATTTCTCCAGGAGCACATGGCTGTAGTTCAAGGGGTCACTGTTTGACTTGSGAGAGGATTTGTGCAGGGAAACGGAGGAGAAAGGAGAGCTCAGGACGCCTCAAGAGAGCTCGCTCTCCATCAGTCAACAGGAATCCAGGCAGCAGTAGGTCCTCCGGAAGAGGCAGCTCCTGCACATCTGCACCTGCTGGAGGCCATGCACCAGTCTTGCAATACATTGAGCATTAATGACAGAGCCCAAGCTCGATCCTGAGGCTGCGGAAATGCCAGCACCCCCACACACACTCAGCCCCTCAATGCTGCTTCGGCCAGATCGGGCACTCGCCCTGCTGGGGGCACAGCCCTGCTCTCTAAGTGCACTCCTCCCTGTGCTGACACTCTTAGGGGACCTGCCTTAGCTTTGATGTCAGTCAGCCTTTTGCAGGCTGTCTCTTACCTTGATGCAGCCTTCGGAGAGCAGTGATTTATAGCTCCGCTCGCAATGCCTGCTGCATGCCACAGCTGGGAGACAGGGGATAATGAACAGCCAGGCACGGACAGGGCAGCGTGATACCCGGGGACGGGGCAGCGCAACCAGCCAGGTGCCTTTCCAGGAGCCCAGGGCTGCATGACAGCCTGCTGTGGGCCTGGCACGGGCAGCGGGGGCAGCAGCACTGCAGCTCCCGTGTCACCTCCGCGCCGAGCTCGCCCCATGTCGCCCCTGCAGCGGGGGCCGCTGGTGCTCAGCGTGCTAGGGTAGGGCTGTCCACGTGCTCCGAGGCGCCTGGGGAGGGCAGGCTCACAGCAACACAGGGGAAGCTACGCTTGCACACACGCGACACGAGTTCCTTGATCTCAGCCAAGGGCAAAAGCTCACTGGCACTGTGGAGTCAACAGGAACCGCATGGCAACACGGGCAGGTGGGCCAGGGCCTGCTCCAACCCGGAGCTGATGGCCATGTTCCCCCTCCACTCTGGGCCCAGCTGGACCCAGCAGCCATGACCCCCTCCCCCAGTCAGGCCCAGCCAGACCTGGGGGCTGTGCCCCCCTCAGCACCCCGGGCCCAGCCAGACCCAGCAGCCATGACCCCCTCCCCCAGTCAGGCCCAGCCAGACCTGGGGGCCGTGCCCCCCTCAGCACCCCGGGCCCAGCCAGACCCGGCAGCCATGACCCCCTCCCCCAGTCAGGCCCAGCCAGACCTGGGGGCCGTGCCCCCCTCAGCACCCCGGGCCCAGCCAGACCCGGCAGCCAGGACCCCCTCCCCCAGTCAGGCCCAGCCAGACCTGGGGGCTGTGCCCCCCTCAGCACCCCGGGCCCAGCCAGACCCGGCAGCCATGACCCCCTCCCCCAGTCAGGCCCAGCCAGACCTGGGGGCCGGGCCCCTCTCAGTACTCTGGGCCCAGCCAGACCCAGCAGCCATGACCCCCCCCCCAAGTCAGGCCAGCACCAGCCCGGGCACGCAGCAGCTGGCGCCTCCTCGACCCTGCTCCAGGCGGGAGTTAGGGACGGAGCCGAGCGCACAGCTGCAGCCCAGCAATCAGCTCAGAGGATTTATTCACTTCTTTTCCCTAAGCCCCCTTATTTATTTTTCCCTCTTGGCCAGCCCAGCCCCGGTCTCGGCTGGGAGCCCCAGGATTTACAGCCGACCTCGTGGCGCGCCCGCGGCCTACCGACGGGGGAGAGCTCGGCCACGCTGCCGATGTAGGGCCCCTCCAGGAAGCGGGGCTCGCTGTCGTTGATGTCCTGCACCTTGATGATGAACTCCGACTCGGGCTCCAGCAGCCGGTCCGTCTGCCGGTCGCGGGCCTGCGCACGCAGAGTGTAGAAGGTTTTCTGCTCCCGGTCTAGGCGCTCGGTGGCATGGATGTCCCCCGTGATTTCGTCAATAAGGAAAATGGTGCCCGCGCCCTCCCCGGAGATGGTGTACTTGATGGAGCCGTCCCCCTCGTCCGAGTCCGAGTGGATCTGCCAGGAAAGAGAGGAAGGGTCCGAGCGGGGTCCTCACAGGGAGCCCCAACCCCTGCTCCTGCCTCCACCCCCACCACTAGCGGCACCCGCCGTGCCCTGGCCGAGCAGACGATCTCCATGGCAAGGCCAGAGGCGCCATGGGCGGGATGAGCCGGTGGTGTCCCCATGCCAAGGGGACGGGGCAGCTGCACCCCACGGCRGGGGACGCTACTCCAGCCGCCCGGCTCTGCCCAGCCACGGACACCCTCCAGCACCGTCGGCCCTGCCAAGAGCGGCTGTGCTYCCTGCGCAGCCCGCCTGGGACCCCCAGGGGAACGGGGCAACTCAGGATGAGGAACGGACCTTGGGGAAGATGCTTTTGTAGCCATTTTCCTCTTTGTTTTCCAATTAACACAATATATAAAATTAGGAAAAGAAAGGGTAAACAGCAGCTCCCCAGGGATGAGGAGCTGACTGGAATCCAGGCCAGACGTCCAGAGGTAATTTTATTGGTGGCATTAAACTGAGTTATGAGGTTTTTGCAATCCAGCTACTTATGAGAAATCTATTAACAGTAACTGGACAGGCTGAATGCATCTTGACAGAGAGCAGCACGGGCATTAATTGGGATGATCCATAACGGGACAAGCCCCCGGGAAGGTTTCATCAGCTTCCTTCATTTACTCCTTTCGATTTTTGCTTAGAATCAGCAAAGTTGCCCCCCCCCAAAAAAAAGGAAAAAGAAAGAAAAAAGCCGTCCATTAATCGGCTAATGAAATATGAAAATGTTTATGGGCCATTCAATCTTCCAAACTGCAGTTCTATAATCCACCTTTCAGACATACAGCTCCACCAGCAAGAATTTATACCAGAGCTGCCTCTTTTTACGATGCCTTCATTATATTTGTCTTGTTAGATACAGTTTATATATTTATTTCACAAGTTAGAGACCCACACCTGAGAATTCAATRCACTTTGCACAACATCTACATGCTACTTCCCAGGCAGGCCCGGGAAGCGGACCGTCACCTGCAAGGGAGCTCGCTCCAGTGCCTGGCCGCAGACCAGCCGGGCYAGCCCCGCTCCGCTCCAGGAGCTGGCGGGACGCTCCGCCTCGGACCCACTCACTGCGTTACCACCCTCTCCCTAAGCCTCGCTCCTACTCCATCTGGAAGGGAGCTCTTTGGGAAGGAAGAGGGGCACCCGGTCCGTATGGCAGAGGTTACGGAAACCTGGCACTTCTTGGCTGAACACCAATTGCTCCTGATGAGCAATTAGCCCAAAGAAGCCCCCAGCACTTTCCCCAGGACCACGCTGAGCTCTCAGCACATCCTCYTCACATATCTGCTCAGTGCTAACTGAGCTCAGAGCAGTTACCAGCATCCCCGCRAACTGGAAAGCCAGGAAGAAAAATGGAGCCTGGGCTCAAGGGGCTGCAGAGATTGATTTACAAGGGAAGATTAAAAGAGCTAAATCTGCCCTGCTTGGCTAAACAACAACTAATGGGGGAGGGCTGCATAACTGACTACGGTTACGCAGTCTAAGGGGAATGCCTCAAAGTGCGGGCCCGGGCCATCTCCCATGGAGGCTCTTCCCAGGGCAAGCTCACGGCTCACTGGCGCGACGCTGCACCAGGTAGCAGCATGAAGGACCAGCTCCCGTCAGCAGAGCAGGACAGAGCCGCGCCGCTCCGCAGCGCCCTCCATCCGAGCTCCCGCGGCACCAGTGGGCAGCACTGCAGCGAGTGAAAGAGACCTCGCACCCAGGAGCGCTCCTCCTGGGAGGGATCCGGGTGCTCGGTTTGGTGGCCATCCAGCCCCACCAAGGACAAGCAAGTCCACAGTGGCCAGGGCCATCTAGAAGGTGCAAGAAAGCCTGTCATCTGTTCAGTCTGCTAAACAGCAGAATGGTTTCCTTGTCCTGGAGGGCTAAAACCAGGAATTTTATGAGGCCATTAATTACTTCCTACTAATTAAATCAAAATTAAATGTGAACAGAGGTTCACATAAGGAATGTGGAATACTTATTCCTTATTAAAAGTGATTAAACAGAAAGCACAGATACACAAGTAAAAACCAATTGAGGCTGGAAAAGAAAGCAAAAACTAGCCCATAATAAAGGCGCACTCTGTTTGCTCCAACTCATGAAGCCTGAGTTCATCAATTTTCTTTAAATATTAGCAACTTAATTAAATCTGCTTTTTTCCCCTTTAATCCTCTCTTCTATCTAAAATAGATCTGTCCACATGCAGAAGTTTGTAACTAGTGCCGACCCCATAATTCTATTTAAAAAAAAAAATCCACATCAAACTGACAGCAGCCTCAGGGGAAATTACAGTTCAGAAGAAGGATTAGCTGGAGAGCCCAGATTTTATGGAAATAGTATTGGCCCTTCAAAGAGCACATGTAGGTGTACAAGAGACGCCCAAGGAGGGCGAGTTCAGCAGTGCAGGGTGCTCCGGAAGCCCCAGGCTCATGCAGCATGGGAGGCATGGCACGGCACAGCACAAGAGTGCCAGAGGCCACCCAGCCCCTCTCCTGGTAGTGCAGTGGCCGGTGGGGAGCAGCTCCTCCCGGTCCCAGGGGGCACCTAGTCCTGGTAGGTCTCAGGTCCCAGGAGTAAGGTTTACAGGGAATTGCTTTTGGTGTAACACAGCTGTTTATCCTGAGCTGGCAGATGACATGGTGACTGATGGGGAAAGGGCTGTAAAATGGGTTAGTTTTAGGTTCCTGGGTTCATTTTGGAGAAGAAGCTGTTGCTAGGCTACCTCTGGAATTTGACAGGCCCTGATGCTTCRAGTCACTTCCCAGGGGAGCTGTGAATTAACTGTAACTGCATCCAGCATCGTCATGGAGGAGTGCAGCTTGAGCGTCTGCTGAGATGGACACAAATCACTGCTGAAAACCCACCTGGCCCCTAGCCAAGAAGCCCATTTTCAAGCCTTCTCCAGACTCTCAGCCACGTGGCTGAGGCCAGACAACTCTGCTGGGTGTGCTCTTCACCACTTTCCTCTGGGAACAGTCCATGTCCCTGCTGGGCCGGCTGCAGGTGGCTTGCAGCACTCTGCTCCGTGCTGCTCCCGATGGCCAACACTGCCTCATCACTGCACAAGTACCTCACGCCCTCCGAGCACACGGGAGCCGTAACACAGCTCCTCCCCACCTCCTGGAAAGGGATGAAGCCAGCAGCCCCAAGGCCGCTCCCTGTGCAGAGTCCAGCGTAGCATTGCCTCAAGAGCACAGCAAAGCCACACAGCTCCCCACTGGCCCCCAGGAGCTCCCACAGCAAAGTTCTGGTGGGGATAGCTCCTGGAAAGCCCACAGGAAAGCTCCATCTCCAGCATGGAGCCTCAGAGCCCCTTCAGGTCCCAAACCCCCATACCAAGGGTCTTCCACACTGCCCCATGTAGGTCAGACCAGAAATGCATAAATCCTGCAACAAATTCACTCTGGCCACAAGCAAAAACAGGATTTCCATGCAGTGACTAGAGCAAGACATCTACTCTGCCAGCCCTTTCTGCACAGAAGGTTGACCAAGAAATGGCCACTGTCACCCACAGGTCAAACAGGGCCCATCCCTACAAGCACAATCCTTCAGGGATCAGAACAAAACTCAGGGAAGGCTGGGAACAAAATCCAGAATATCACACCCATGTTGAAGGGAGTACAGGAGCATGGAGAGGGCCACCTCCAGGACAGCAGTGGCTGAGGTCGTATCTGCTCCTGGAGCCAAAGGGCGCTTGATTCAACAGCAGCACTTCTGTTCCCAAGCACAAGTAAATGCTGGTCCCACCAGTCCACACATCTGCTCCAGCCCATCAGGCCCCCCATACACACATGGGCTGATCCTTCTGCACCACACTCATATCACCCAAAGAACAGCCATTCTTGCACCAACCCCAAGCACTATGGGAACCCGGCACACAGCTAGAAGACTGCAGGTGGGAATTTTGGTCTGCTCCTGCCCTGGGGGCTTTGGGAGCACATTAACCTCACGAGCCCCTCCAGCAGAGACAGAGCTCCTGCTCTCTCCACTTCTTCCACCAGGCCCACGAGTAGCCTTCATGCAGGCCCTCTCCCCACCTCCCAAGCTTGACCAAGCCACCAGCCCACCCAGCTCTGCCATGGGTTTATCAGCCCCATGGAGATATACTGAGGTTACCTTACCTTCCCCACGTATAGTGGCTCCGTGCCCGTGTACTCTTCCACCACAAAGAACTGGTTCCACACCCAGCCACGCTTTACTCTGCCACCAGCCAGCAGTGCAGGGGCCCCTGGCTGCCCTAGGCCAGGCCCCCCCACCTCCGTCTGTGCAGCCCAGGCCCCTGGTGGTGGCACAGCACAGAACAGTAGCAGCACAGTCCACAGGAAGCCCTGTAGACCCTTCGCCATCACACTCCAGCAGGCTGCACAGGTAGTAGTTTTTGGACAGGCAACCGGCATCCTTTGGGGAGGAGGAGAAAAGTCTACACCAGCAGCGTGGGGCTCACTAGTCCATGTAGAGCATCCCCGTCCCTGCTGCTCCTCACGTCCTGCAGCCAGAGTGCTCCTGCCCCAGCAGGGCTAGAGTTGCATCTGTGACAAGAGGCGTCCCACACCCTCCACCGCTAGTGTGAGAGCAATCCGTGCTGGTGCCTCACAGGCTGCACTTGAGTCTCCAGAGAAGAGTCTCCCAGCCGGCATGTCCCAGGAGTAGGGCCGCACCACTTTGCTCAGTGGTCTTGCTGGGGAACAGGGTCACAGCCCATCGCCCACCTCCAGCAGGCGGGGGCTGCATGCAGCCACATGGGACAGTCGCTCTCAAGAAGCGAGTGGAAGCTCTTCTGGCAATGTTTCACAGAGGAGTTAACGGAGTGAGCTTCAGCAGCCACTGCTTGCCCATCCTGCAGCAGCCATGCACTCCCAGGCAAGGGGTCCTGCAGCCCAGGGCCCGCAATGTGCGCTCTGCTCACATTTGTAACACCTGTCTTCAGTGGGGTGGCATCCCCGCACCTGGCGAAGGTCCCTTGCCCAGCCAATGCCAGTCATATTCATCCTCCACCGGTTCACACAGGCAGGCGCAGGGAGGCTGGCAGCATCTCCAGGAGCCTAGAAAAGGCCAAGGTATCAGTGGTGGTGCAAGAGCTGGGCTCCACATGCCCTAACGCTGCCCCCAGTGTCATGGTGCTCCACACCAGAGCCTAGTCCACTGTGCTCTAAGAGCTGGAAACACCAGTAGGAGGGCAATAAATGGTACTACTCATCACTATGGAAATTCAAGCTCTAGCAAGGCCCTGAGAGCAGGGAAGCTCCAGCTTCAGCACACAGCTGCCTCCTTGCAGTGCCACCCATGCACGGTGGGGGCACATGCCACACCACACTACAGGCGGAGGGTCACCACTGCAGGTGGGACATGTGCAGCAGCATCATCAGTGCTGCCTGGGTTTGGGGGGTAGGGGACATACACACAGCAGCATTGTCAGTGCTGCCCAGGCTGAGCATGCTCTCCACTGTGGGCAGAGGGTTGCTGCTGCCCAGGTGCCACTGGCACTGCACCGGCCAGACTGCTCCAGGCCTGTGTGCATGGGCAAGGCTCCCTCCAGGAGATACCAGGGCCCAACAGTGGGAGTTGCTGGCAGTCCAGCCACTGCCACTAGTCTCATTTTCCTGGCATCTCACTTCTGCACCAATGGACTAGGAGAGAAGCATCTGTTCAAAGATTCACCACCTGGCTGAATTCAAGGCTTAAGTTTTTTGCAGGAAGGACTATAGACTGAGTTTCACAGCAGTCTGGAGCACTGAGGAGGGAGACATGAAACCTGTGGCCAGGAATGGGTTGTATTCAGTGCACATCTGGGGAGAGGGATCAGATCAAGAGGTGGGGATAGGCACCCAGTGTCCACCTCTCCCTGCAGCAGCAATACCCCACGCTGCCACCAGAGCTGACACCAGCCACACCAGAACTGCTCATGAGCAACTCTGAACTGTTGAAAGTGTGAGTATATCTCCTGTTGTCTCTTACTCTAAATAGGAGGGGATAGAGGACAGAGGCAGAGAGGGGGGCTATTCTGGACTATGTGCATTAGGTACTAGATAGCTATTTACTCCCCAGAGAAGGGAACTGGACTCTGCACAGCCCCCTCAATGACCCCAAACAGCCCTGTTTACCTGGCAGCAGCAACTGGGAGATATTTCCCTAACCCTTCTCTGAACTTGCCATTCCTCTAGTGTGGCCACACTAACAGGAAACATTCCCAGAGCATCCAACAAGCTACACCATTTTTGCATTTCCTTGTCTGGAGAAACAGTTGCAAAGAAACACAGAGCATTAGACATGAGGGAGTGCGAACATCATTCAGTGCTATTCATGGACCATATTCAGTGCACAAGGTGCATGCTCATACACCACAGCTCACACACCACAGCTCACATCCACATTTCATCATGTGCACATCTGAGAGCACTCAAACACTAGCACTCTATTTGTCTGTATGCATGCCTCATTTGGGTTTACATGTACCAGTTTTCCCTCCATATGCACATGCTATATTCCATGCAGACATGCACATCAGCTCTCATACATGCAAGCACTGTGCAGTTCACGCTCCACGGAGCGCAAGGTCTCCAGTGCGTTATGTTAGAAATTACAGTGCAGAGGCACTGACATTCTCCCCCACCCCACTCCTCTGTCATGGCTCGTTCAGTGCAGGCAAAGTCAAAACAGGATGTGCATTAAGACATCTCCCCCCAACCACATAAGGTTATTGACAATGGAAAATAAAACTCCGTCCTGCCATTGGGCATCCCTACCTATGCACGAGCAATTCTTGCCACTGCTGCAAAGGGACCAGGTGCTCTTGCCAATCTGGCAAGAATGCCTGTAATCAAACAGCCAAAAATATTTAACACAGGAGGCTGCTTCTAAGAGAGTGAGCTGATCTGCACAGGAGTAATGTGGACTGACTCGTTCCCTTCTAGTGAGAACTGTCACTGTCTAAAGCAACTGCACCCTTCATTGACCAAACCCTTACACATACAAGGGTCCCTGTTCTGAGGCAAAGGAATAGAGGCTGCCCCACCTGCAGCAGGCTTCAGAGCAAGAGACTGTGAGTAACAGAACACACAAACCTGTTTTGTCTCACATGAAGATACATAGAAGATGTATATTACAAGATTCAGAGCTTTGCTGCCATGGCCAGTCTCTCTCACATCCAGGAAATTTATGTTTTTGTAGCAAGTCTCCCAGACAGCATGAGGTATCAATAAAATGGCTAGCAGAAGTGCATGCCAAAGAAAGAGCTTCAGGCCAACGCGTGGGGAAGACAGTAAGTGTGGGAGGAATACCCTGCCTCTGCTCATGCAGCTCTGGGGCAGACTCAGCATCTTTCCTCCCTCTGCGTACACCAATACCCTGCTATTCTACAGCACTTTTGCAAGCAATGCCTCCAGATGGGTCCAAAGTCCCTGTACAAGTGGGTTGTACCTGCAAAATGCAACTATCAGAAACAGAAATTAACAAATGGTCCATTTGTGCATGTTCTCAAGGACTGTCACGTAAGCAGAGCCTCAGGGGGAAGCTGTCACCAGCTGTGAAAATTCCCACTCCGCCCACCCTGAGGCCCTCTCCTTGCCATCCATGCTACTCCCGCTGGTTCACAAAGCCCTGCAAGGCTGCAATGCCACTACCAGACAGAGCAGCTCTGCAGCCAGTAAGGATCTCCTGAGCACACCAGGAAGCAATGAGAAGGTCAACACAGTGGTGCAAACCCAGGCACAATAAGTACCATCAGCATCCAAGGGCCTGAGGTGACAGCAAGGCTTTTGCACATCACCCCCAGCTGTTTCCAGCACACTGATAGGGCACAGGAGGAGAGTCAGCCTGGCAGAGTGCATCAACACCACCTCCACAAGGGTAGTAAAAACCACCCTGTCCCCACCATGTAAGTCAGTAGCACTAGCAGCAAGATACAGAGTCCCCGCCTCAGCAATGCAGAGACTGGCCTCATCTGTGCGCAGGAATGGCACTGCTGTTTATTCAGAAACAGACATTCTGCCTTTTTGTTCAGTCTCATCAAAATTAGAGCATATAAACCAAGGAAATAAATCCAAAATACTGTCAATAAACCACTAAGTGACACTTTAAA
The DNA here is from genome assembly GCF_003343005.1 of Rhea americana. Taxonomy (NCBI): domain Eukaryota; kingdom Metazoa; phylum Chordata; class Aves; order Rheiformes; family Rheidae; genus Rhea; species Rhea americana. The sequence goes on along the minus strand of NW_028186591.1, from coordinate 193,028 downwards.
TGCACACACTTAAGCAAGGCAGAGAAGAGTAAGTGAGGGCAAAAGACTCAGCGGTGGGCCAGCACAGCTCCAGCAGAGCTGCTCCCCGGGGCGGAGGAGCTGGCCCGCAGTTCCCAAGGCAACTTGCTCGCTCAGCCCTGTTGCATGCAGGCACTCCACAGCACAGCCACCGCCAAAGAGGAGAGCCCCGCTGAGCAACGCACGGGCTGGGCTGCCGTTGCTGTGGGAACCACAACCTTGTGTTTAGAATCTCAGCCATTACGCTGCTTTTTATATTTAACAGCTTTCTCATCTTATTGCTATATCTGAACTAATGTGCTTTGCTAGCTGCTGTCTCACACTGCCAAAGTTCAGCTCAATTCAGCTGAGCTGTTTGCAGGCTCTTCCTATAGGCAAGGGGGAACAGCGTATCCCAGCCCGTCTCAGTGCACCTCCCAGATCGTAAAGTCCATCTACCCAGCCCATTGCAGCCTGCAGACCCTGACACTCAGAGCCATGTAGGAAGAGAGGCACATCAGTGACAAGGCTCGTTGCCACAGACTAGACCCTTCCCCACCCATAAATCCTCAGCCTCTGTTTCTCTTCTGCCACAAGCTCAGGCCATGGCCGAGGTCAATGCTGTGTCTCTTCTTGGTGCGCACACCTTTCCTTCTGGCTGTCACATCACAGAGCTATTCCAGAGATGGAGGATCCGAGTCCCGCATCCTGCTTGTTCCTTTGCAGCAGCCTGCATGTGCCACAGGATACCCCAGGGCCTAAAAAGCACCAGGGAAGGTCCAGTGCCCAGGGCCAAGACTAGCACTTTTTTTTTTTTTTTTTTTGCACTAATTAAGACCTTTCCCAAACAGCTGATGGTACCACTCATCTCTGCCGCATGTGAACCACTAAATAACTAGCAGGAGCTGCTTGCAGCAGCACCACATCCCAAGCAGTGCCAGGGCTCAGGAGCACGGCATGCACGCACCCGCACAGCCACACTCCCAGGCGACACTGTGCCAGGGATGCTCTGATGTCCCTGCGAAGAACTGGGCTCTCACCCGCACAATGTCAGGCCCACAGCAATGCCCCTTCTTGCTGTTCCTTCATCCCTGCTCCCCAGTTACCAGCTCAGTGCTTGCCCCTCCCTTCCCGCAAGAGCCTGTGCAGTTTGTCGGTGTGTATTTGGCACAGGCGTACTGTACATCATGTTGACAGTAGAAATTACATCCTGAGCTTATGTTTTACACTCTGCTCTGTCAGAACTCACCGCAGCCCAGTGATCAGGACAAATTGAATAGCATCCCATCCGTGTCAATATTTATTTCATTTTACAAATGCAGCCTGATGCAGAGGAAAGCAGGCAGAAGGGAGAGGGGAGACACAGGCAGGCAACAGCACCCAATGGAAGTGCTGCCCGATACCTCAGAACCCTACACTTCTGTACCACATCACCACCCAGCGGGACGGTGGCCCCAAAGCCAGGAAGCAGTACGCCACCAGCCTAGGAGGCAACAGGGATGGGCAATCTTGTCAAGTGACATCTTGGGAATTCAGCGTTCCCATGCCTGCAGCACTACAGGAGAGACTGCCACACTAGGACTCTCCCTCAAAAATTAGCTCTTACAATCAGCAGGAAGCAGAGGGCCCACCGGCTTTGAGAGCAATGAAGTAGAAGAAATCCATCCCTTCTTAGTTGCATCTCCTCGCTTGAGCTCATGCAGGTCTGGATGCATTGCCTCAGCTCCCAACAGCAGAGTTGCACAAAGCACCTGCACAAATGTCAGAACTGCTCAGTCTGCACAGAACGGCCATGATGATGTCATGAAGGACCCCAGCTCTTCCATCAGGAGACAACAAGGGCTGCAGTTCCACAAGCAAGAGTGAACACTGCTTACACCACTCTTAAGAAGGCAGAGCCAAAGCCTGGATGGATGTTGAGTTCCTGGATGCAAAATGCCAGACAAGACAGGAGCTCCCAGCAGCTTGGCCTTCTGCTTTTCCATGCCATACCCATACCCTAAAGTGCAAGAGGAAACAGGCTACAGCAGAAAGGGTGTTGGCCGGAGGCAATAACTCAGTGCTCCTCATGGCCCTGGGCAGGGCCTCCTCTGCTCAATTAGCTTTTGGCAGAATGAGTTCAAACAGGGAACATCATTTACTGAGCTCCAGACTGGTTTAGACAAAGGAGCAAACAGTGCACCAGGGAGAGGTCGACAGTTGCTTCCAGCACAGATGTGGACAGTCAACCTCTCAGCCAAAAAAACAAGCTCGTGGGCTCTTGTGCTGCAGGGGTGGCAAAAAGCCTGCAATTATTTCACCAAATTCTTCTTTTGTACCACCTACAGTGCAGCACACAAGGTATAACCATATCCCCTAAAACAAGATCCAAATCCAGTTAATGCTCCCATTCCTAGAAGGAGGAGCAGGCTAGCTGCACACATTTTGACTATATGTTGTATGGAGGTAATACAAGCAAGGCAAGGCTGCTGCAAAGCTTTAAGATGGTTCATAATCTCCAGGCCTAGGGCTAAAACATGAAACCAAGCTCTCTGGAGTTCACTTTCTCTACTCGATATTGTAAGACAAGATGATGCAAACAGACTTTTTTCCTTTATGAACTGTTCCTCAAAATCTAGAGAGGGAGGCAATTTTGACAGACGTGAGCTACTATTAGCTCCAGACTGGGCAACAGTAAGAAATACCACACGCAAGTGTCCAATGCGCTGCTGACATGCTCTGACAGCACACACCAGTAGGACACTGACCCAGGACCACTGCACCCCACCCAGCACCCACCTCATATCTGCACACAGCTTCCTTCCAGGACCCGACAAGCATTTTAAGGCTTCTTGCTTGGACTGGACAATGGAGTAGCCCTGGCATCCTCCAGCTCTAGTCCTCAGCCCTACCAGGAGGGTCTGCTGCTTTAAACACTAGAGACTAACACCACAGCCCAGCCACTGATCCAGTTCCCTCTGCACCAGTGTGGTGCCAGACTCCACAAACAAACCCTCTTTGGCTGCAGAGCATCTTCACGCATTACTAATTCTGCAAGGCACATCAGCACCAGCGAGAGCAAAGCCGGGATGCCTGCTCACATCAAGACTGATTACAACCATGGCCACTGCACAGCAAGCTCCTATCTCTTAGCAGATCCCATCAGTCATGTGGCATGTAAGGTCCAGTCTTCAGGTAAAACTAAGCTGGACAAAACACCAGACAAATATGATGCCATGGAGAGCAATTGTAGCCTAGAGGGGTCATCTCCACTGCAAACTCTGTAGCCACCATAGCACCTTTCTGCTTTGAAGCATTCATGCAGAAGAGGCACTGATTTACTGTCCTTTCCAGAAACAGAATATATTTTACCAAACAAGTGATAGAGATGGATGTAGATATTGATCTAGATGACACACAGCATCATGGCATACAAAAATGCTCAAGATAAGTGGCCAAGGGTTTCAGAACTGCAAGAGTTTTTGAAAGAGGATATTTAAATTACTTTTATTTTTTACTTATGCATGAAAGGCCTTTGTAAACAGTTACCAGATGAAAATATTCCAAGTGCAGGTCCAGACAGTGCAAAGCAATGGTAGATAGCAATCCGCCTTTCAGCAAATCTTCTGCCCTGATCCAAGCCATGCTACACAGGGAGAAGTGATAAAATGAATTTCTCACTAATGTTACTTTAACCCCAGCTTTAATAACAGGGCAAAAAGGCCACTGTACTTACTAAAAATTTAATCTTAGTTGTCCTTGAAGTGAATCTCTGGACTTCCTCTTTCTGCTTTCTTGGAATTATTCTCCTAGCAGGGGACTTCCTCCTCTGTTTTCCTTCTCAGGTAAAGCTGTTTTTCCAGAGGAATTTCTACCTACACGATGCTCAGGACTGTATGACTAAACATCCATTTTTTCCCTTCTTTAAGTTGCCTTAAGTTTATCTATTGGCCCCTTTGATGCTGCCTTGAAAAATCCTAATAAAGAATGCACCAAGTGTCAGAGCAGGAGCAATTCACAGCCTTTTTACTTCTCATGCTCAGTCACTTTCTGCTATCAGACACACTGGGAGGAACAATATTTGTTAAAGCTCTTGCACAAGCATTGTTTGGAAAAAGTATTTTCAAAGTTCAGATTTTTCTCCTTCAAATCTTCTCTGGTCCAAGTTTCAAAGAAATATTAATTGCAAACAAAATCTCAAAGTCTGCCTTGGGGAAGGTTTTACAGCCATAACGGTCTCGCTCTGCAGCAATTCTTTTCCAAATATGGAATTTTCATGCCTTGTCTACGTGAATACAATGCTTTAATTTGCCTTTAAAAAAAAACAAACCGAGAAGAGGTGAAAGTGAAGACAGCTTCCTGCACTTCTCAGCACACCCACAATTCCCTCTGCCCAAGCCTTGGAGAAACCTCCAAGTCAAGGAGGGGCATGGAGCTGTGCTGTGCCCAGTACCTGGGCTTGGCAAGCTGCACAGCAGGGACAGCGTGCCAGCRTCCTCACCAGCATCACAGCCACCGAGCAGCCCTGCAGGCCATGGTGCACAGGAGGCCCCAGCTAACAAGGCAGAGCAGTTGGGCCTCTCAAAGCTAAAGCCTGGGCATCCAGCAGCTCAGGGCAAACTGTGGCACTTGTGCAGGTGGACTGGCATTAGGATAACATGAAGACACAGCACCATGGGGCAAAATGCCTGCCATGCATGCTTCTGCTGCCACCCACGCATCAAGACACAGGCCTCTCCAACCCAAGGGACAGACAGTGCTGATCCTAAAGAATGGAATGATTCAAGGAATCACAGGCCACTGATTCCTTCTTCTGAACCTGGGAAATGGTCTGAAATAGTTAAAAAAAAAAAAAGGCAAAAGCTCTGAAATACTAAAAGAAAAAAAAAGGCAGAAGCACTTGGGCACTCAGATCAGACAGAGCCTGGCTATGCTTTCCTTTGCGCAGGAAAGCTGCTGGTTGCCAAGCTCTGTGAACACTGTGACCCACCAATAGCTTCTGCAGAGAGAGGAGACCAACAACCGATCTGTTGTGGCTCTCAAAGGCTTCTGATCAGAATCTTTGATTCTGCTGCCTTTAATAAAGTTCTCAATGGCTGGAGGAAAAAATAAAACAAACTGCCACAAGCCCAAAATCAGCATAAAATGTGAAAGGAAAAACCAAGCAACAAGTTCAGTGCCAAGAGGCTTCATGCAGGAAGCATAATGCATAAGTGACAGGAGGCTTAGTTAAATCTATTGTGAGAAACTTCTGAAGGACTAGACTGAGCCAGGGGACCAGCTAAACAGCAACTGGAAGCCAGTGCTAAATTGGCATCAACATCCAGGTCAGGCTGAAGGAGAGTACAGGAGGAAGACTGTCTCTCGTTGGACAGGGTGACATCCCAGCTCCTACCTGCAGCACTGGACATCAACACAACCACAACACTTCAAGTGCCCCTGGCCCAAGCTGGGCACTGACGGCAGTGGGACAGAAGTCTTCCTGCACAGACCAAAGGCATCCTGTGCTGAATGTGGGAACAGAGAAGACACCTGCAGTCACAGCAGCACCTCTGCAGTAATGGCTGAGGTGGGCTGAGCTCCTCCTACATTTGGGAGGAAGCTCCAGAGCTCAGGGCAGGTCTTTGAATTTAGGTGCATCCAAACATCATCCCCTTACAAACACCCTGCAGAGTCAGAAGTTGCATTCCCAACAGCCTCACATCACTACCTCAGGAAGAGCCAGAAATGGTCCCATACAGGAGAGAATCCACAAGCCCCCATCCCCACCAAAGCCAGTTCCCACGACATGTTCCAAGGCTACCCTGGGCTCACCAGCACTCTCCTACTCGCCTCGGGTGAGGATGTTCCCTATCAGTGTCACCATACCCTCACCTACTGCTGCTTCTTCAGAAAAGAAAGGCACAAATTCTGGACTGTCTGAAACAGGACGGGTGGAATCAAGGCTGACAGCCAGGTCAAATAAGTGTCTGCAAAGGAGTTAAAGTACAGATTAAAATAAAAAACAAAATGGAATTCTTACTCCTTGACAAATGTTGAGGGAATTTGGTTCTTTTAATCAAATGTTTGGCAGATATATGAATTATTTATCATTCAATATTGTGTAGTTAAATGGAAAATTGAAGACAGTCATAGCCTTCTTGTCTGCAACTTCCCACCTCCCATGTTATTCTCTGTAGGAATTTGGGGAGACTTTCAAGTGGGTATTACTGAGTCAGAAGGGTTCAAAGCAGCTTCCCTCAGCCTACTGCTCAGGTTTCAAGGTCAGGCTCAGACTCAATCCTCTGATTTAAATATTATAGCAGGCATGTATTGCTCCTGTGGAGGTCTTGCTGCTACTCACTCTTCTTCCCTATACATTTTAATATTCTTGGCAATTTTGTTCCTAGAAATCTTTCAGTCCATGACAGGAGACATGTGACCTCTCCTTCTAGCATGCACAATACCAGGGAAGTCCCTTCCTATGGCAACATACTGTCACCTTGAGAAGAGACCAAGTCAGCACAGGGTCATCCACACTGAAGCGGGAGGGCACAAGGAGGCCCCCCCGACCATGTTCAGCAAGGAAGGTCACAGGACTGACCCCAGTGAAAAGCAGGACAAGGCCAGTGGGTGCTGCACTGAGGCTCCTGCCCGCAGCTCTGAAGAGCTCATCCATAGTGCACAGTGCAACATCTGGTTAAAAGCAGCCTGCAGAGATGGTGGCTTCCCTGGCACCTCAGAACAAGCTTTGCTGCAGTAGCAGCTATCAGAAATGTAGAAGAATGGGAGTAATTAGTCCCTTTAACATCAATTTCAGCCTGATCTTTCACACTTAGGAAAACCATTCCAATGTTTTTCTTAATTTCAGAGAAACTCACTAAATAAGAATTATAAACAAGATGAGACAGCAGATAAGAAAAACAGTTCTGCAATGATATCCTGCCAAAATCCACTGCTCTACATTAGACCTGCCCCTGCGATATCAACATTGCAGCTGGGTAGACAGCACCAAGCCACCACAGGTCACTCCAAATCACACTATCATCACTAAGCTTCACCTTCTAAGCAGTACAGTCCTGCCTAAAGACAAGTCTTTCTGCCATGCAAAAGAGGTGGCTTCTGCCCCAGTCCTTCCTGCTCTCCGGAATTTGCTGAAGAGCAGCCACATCAAGGGAAAAGGAAGGCATCTCAGTACCACAGAAATTTAAAAACCTGGAGATTGCACATCTTCATGTCCCAAACAGGAAGCAAATATGATTCACTAAGATGCAGCATTGCTCAGAAAAATCCATCACTGTAGGCAGAAGTCTCTGGCAGCTGAGACTCCTACACAGAAAGCACATTTTGGCCAGCAGGACTGGGAAAGTCTGTCCAAACCTGCTTCCCGAAGAAGAACACAGCAAGAACTGAGCCATTGCATGCCCCTCAGGGCTGCCTAAGCGATCAGAGTCCTGCCAGGTCCCTCCTTGTGCCCTAGGGCTGCAGCTACAAGCAAAAGGGGGCCAGTTCTGAGAGGTGTTCTTCAAAACAGGCAGGAGAGAGCTGAAACCCACAAATAGGGCTCTGGATGGTCATCCAGGAAGAGGTTCATTCAAAGTAAAGCCAGCTTCCCCCTCAGAAAGCACAACCAGGAGGAGTCTGACCCTACTGCTGGGCCAGATACCTACAAGCTGGAGCAGAAGTGCCAGGTCTCCAAACAAGCAACTCTCGCAGTGCTCTGTTTGCCAATGAACTGAAGACAAAGGCTTTATCCAGCCTACAACAGGCTGAAAGATTACCACCTCCTTGTCAGCAGCTCACAGACAGACAACAGCAATAGACTAAATTATGCGTTCAATTATTAATGATAGATGTATTATTTACTTGGAATCATTTGCTTCATTCTACTAATTACCATCACCACTACCAGCACCTGATGATGCACATCACTTGGGGCCCTGTCCAGGGAGTCAGCCCCTGTCTGGAGCAACACATATCACAGCTGCCAGCAGCACGGTTCAGTGTCATAGGCACATTTCACTTCACCAGGAAATACACAGGTTCTGCCAAGGGCTGCTCACTGCCCTGCACAAGCCACAAAGCTGTGTTTAAGTGCTGGGTGTGGCCAGTATTTGGTACTCTGTATACTTCCAAATGTCCAGAGGGAGCTTCTGAACCCAATGATTGCCCCCAAGGGCCTGCTCAACAGACTGAGAAGTGATCAGCATTGTCCCCTCTTGCAGTCCCCCCCCAGGAGCCCCTCCTGCACCTGTAACCCAACTGCCCTACTAAAGGACAAGAGAAATATCAGGAGGTCTTGCCAAACCCACCAGACAGGCCAGTGCTGGCCCACAGCTCATGGCCCCAGCACTCCTGACCCCAGGAAGCAGCCCAGAGGAGATAGCCCGCATGGAGACCAGCGCCATCATCCCCACCTTGCTGCGACCTGGATGGTTTCTTCTCCACCCCTATGGGCCCCAGTACCATGGCTTTGCAAGCAAAAACCAAGGAAGGGGCAGAGCAGGAGGGCAGACACTGCTTTCCCTGGAGGGGCCAGTCCCACAAGCATGGGCCGAGCCAGAGAGGAGGCACAGGAGGAATGGCAGGGAGGCTGTCTCCCTGCACAGCTGCGTAACTGTCACGTGTGGTCACACTACAAACAAAAAATTCACGCTAATGCCAAACCAGAAGCTTTTAGCATCCTGTCTGGTAGAATCAAATTTTTATACCCTTCCATGCCCGATAAATTCTGTTCACAAAGAACAAGGAGGGAAGTAAAAGCCTTAATAAATGCTGGAAGAGCAGGGAGCTTGCACCAACTCCCAGCTCAGCACAGCTCCTGGATAATCTAGGCAATAGTTTATTTTTCTCTCCAGTATCATTTTCCCAGCTTGATCTCTACTGTCACAGTATGATGGTTTCACCCCATTAGCCTTGCTTAAAAAAGTGATCCCAGGACTGTGAGTGTTATTGCCCACATAAATCAGGAGGCTTTGAATACGGAGCACCTTTAAATAAACAGCTGATGGAAGTGAAGTTCCGGGATCATTATTAATAGCTTTTCATTTCTGTGTCCGCTGTGCTGTGACATTCTTTCCCAGCAGAAAGCCTCCGCTTCCTATCCCCAGTACATCTGATCCCATGAGTCCTCCAGTCAGAATGAATGACTGCACCTTTGTGTTAATTGCATAGCCTGTTCCACAAACTGAATACTAATATTAACTAGCAAGAGGAGGATAGTTGGCAGAGCGGGAGCCAGGGGACAGTTTGAAGTGAGGTGCAGCAGCTCTGCTCAGCCCTGCCGGGCGCAGAGGTGAGGAACGCGTGACCTTTCGCTGCCTCCTCGGGAAGGCGGACCAGGCTCTTCCAGCGTGCACCAGGAAAGTTTGCACCCCAAGGCACCTGGCCACAAGGCCCTGCTTCATTTGTGCTGCCTGTGCTAGGAGCATGCCCCACACCCTGGGGGTCCCGCCGCCCCGCCAGCTCCATCACCCCTCTCAGATTTTCCCTCTGTGCAAAGCACCCCTGCAGCTCTCTGCTTCCCAAACAACTCCTGGCTGAGTCCAAAGGGATAAAGACCTTCAGAGAAGCAGTCGCTCCAGCACGGCGCTGTAACTGCTCGTAGGTGCTGTTCAGAGATGTTACCTAGCCAGATCCAGCTCTTATTATATATATACATATGTGTGTGTGTGTATATATATATATGTATATGTGTATATATATATATATATATATTATACACACACACAAACTTGTCTTTCCCAGGGAGGACTTGCTCTCCTCTTCCACCTCAGCAATGAGGGGCTCTCCTAGGAGCTGCAGGCAGGCACACAGCAGCGCAGAGCATACAAGAGCTGTTCAATGCCATGGGCAGACCCAAAGGGCAGCAACAGCAGAGGAAGGCAAATTGCCCGTTTCCCTCTCCCAAGGTRACTGGCCTGGGCTGGGACTAGGGACCTCATCCAGTGGGACCTTGGCCACCTGTGCCAGGAGCAGCTTGCTCTGCTGTCTGCCTCCAGGACATCTGGCCCTTTCCCCACACTGGACAACATCCAGCACTGACACACCTGCTCCCAGGCTGGATTCCCACAGCCTTTGTGCCTAGGACCTGAGCAGAGCTGCTGATACAACATCCCCTAGTGTTTCAAAAAAGAGACCAAGTCTCTCCTTGAAACAGGTTTCCAGGCTGCCTGAGCTCCTCTGCCCAAAGAGAGGAGGAGGCAATCTCTGCTGGCAGTCAATCTCAATACAGTCACCAGCGTAAGTGCGAGCAAAAAGAAGAGGCTGGCATGGACTTTGTGCATCTCTGCTGTCCTCCCCCCTTGATCACAAAGAGGAGAGAACCAGGGGTCCTGCTGCTACACTACTACACACACCAGCTTCATTTTTGCCATTTTTGACTAACAGCTCCATGGTCAAGCTGCTCAAAGAATGCACAGGTAAGCAAAGGCACCAAGATGACCTGTTGCTTCAGTGACCTCCACTGTGTATAAATCAAAAGGGCTGGAGAAAGCAGTATACTCCAGAAACAAGCAACTGCTTTTGGTTTTACTGCCTGCTGCTTGCTCTTTTCCAGATCCAGCACTCAGCAAGGAGATTCAGGACACAAACGCTGACATGGGCATAACAGAAGGCTCACCTGCCAGAAAGAGCCAAAATGACACTACCAAGAAAGCATCATAAAACTGGAGTGTGGCTGGTCGAAGTGAAAGGGTCCACTTCTGACTGGACACATATTTCTGGAAAGACTAAGAGAAAAAAAATTAAAGCCTCAAATACGCCTGATTTCAGAGCCCTTCCCTAACTAGAGTCCAAATCATTGATATCTCAATGGACTAGCACAGCAGAGCCATGTCCTTTTGCCAAATCAACAAGAACAACCTAATTTTCTCGATACGATTCTAGAAGCTAGACACAGTCCCAGCCCTCCCTCCGTAACAGACTCCAACCACTTTGTCAGGGGAAAAAAATAATAAAAAAAATTGTATTGCTCTTCCACCCTTCCACTGTTGTATTTGCAGACTGTGCACGAGCATCCAGTGGTCACATAGGACCTTTCAGAGGAAAGGTAGTGAATAGCACATATGCAAAACAGAACAGCCTCAGTGTGTCACTAGAAATGCTGCTTTCCCCTCAGACTCCAGCATCCCATTGAAGTATTAGCTCTCAGCAGAGGCCAAAAGCACAAATTGCAGTTGAAAACGAGAACATTTCTGAAAGCTCAGAGCACATGAATGCAGCAGATTAGAATGGAATCCCTAAGTGGTTTCAGTTTAATGTCACTACCAAACCAACAGCACAGTGAGGGAAGGACAGGTTGGGAGCACAGGTGATAGGGGAATATTAATTGGCCAATTCCTCAACAAGGCATGAGTTCAGGGCTTTGGTGTTAACTCCATCAGACAGGAGACCTGCATCTTCCTTTCTGACATTCCAGGATGGACAAAAGGACACAGTCATGGGATTTCATACAGGTCACACTCCACAATCAAACCCCTTCCCTCTGCCAGTCCAGGCAACAGTGAGACTATGAGAATCTGCTCTCTCCAGCACATAGGCTTTGAAGGGCCTTTCCTGGTATATCTGCACAAAGCAGAGACCTTGGGGCCTTGTATGTAAGTTCTAATGTTGTTATTATCAAAAGGAATAAAGAGGGACATGGTGAGGTGAGAAGTAGCAAAGCAGCCAGGAAACAAAGGGAGAAAGAGAAACTACAGTAGCAATAGGGAGGACAGAAAAGCAAATGAACAAAGTGCAAGTGAAAGAATAGAGACAAGGAGAGATACATACACGTGAGCAAGGATCACATGGGAACATGTGAGCACACATGCACATGGGAGGGGGCACAGAAGCCAGTATGTGCAGGTACACAGTCATTTGCAGCTCTGAGTCCTTCAGACCCTCTGCACATTTGCAGCCTTGCACTGCTTTGGCAAGGGGCCTCCCCTGGAATTGCTAGTAGAGCATTGCCCCACTGCACATGCAGGACTTCTGTGATTTAAATTATTGTCATGCATGTAGCCCAACAGTCACTCTACCAGTGGCAGTGAAAGATCTTCACACCCCAAAACCTGGGAAAGTAACTTACCAAGTACCCTCACAAAGAGGGTCTGCCCTTCCCCCAAAGCAGTTCTGTGCTGGCAAGGCGCTGCATGCATGCACACGCTCACCTGCCCACGTGCAAAAACAACTTTCTCTGGCTTTGTTATCCTTGCACACTTCATCCATTTGCATCCTGTTCTCTTTATCACTACATCACAGACTCTGGCTGTCTTTTCTTTTTATTCCCTGGGCTATTTCACTTCCTCCTCCCTCTCCACAACCCCTTTTAAGCTTGTTTGACAACAGTCACATCAGAACTCATATACAAAGCCCAAAGTCCCTCGCACATGTCTGAGCCGGAGCGGGACCACTCAAAACCCAGAACCCCCAATCTAAGCAGCGAGACACGACAGTGCCGTGCAGCTCAGGATTTCAGATATCCTTGCTCCAGCCACACTATGCTGCTGTCCCACACACCACCACACTGGTTTCCAAGCCTCTGGCACTCCCAGCACCAGGGCAGACAAAGGCCAGACTAGGTTAGCAGGAGGCTGAAGTCAGCTGGGAGCACTAAAGGCAAAGACACTCTTTCCTGTTACCACCTTTCTCAGGTTGCTGGGCTGGCAGCAGGATCAGACCAAGGCATCCAAGGCCAAGTGATGTCCAGTCAGAAAGCCTCCATCCCTCTTGTCAGACCCAAGGCTGTACTCATCAGACCTCACAGTGAACTGGCACCAAAGCTCACACCCAAACACGCAGTCACTAATTCAGAGACAGAATAACAAACCACAGTTGCCCTGAGCAGTGCCAATACCAGACCTTTAAGAGACCCAAGACTGAGCCAGATGCAAGGACTAGATCTGTCCATCCTTGCCCTCCCTTCCCAAAGACTGGAGCACACCAAAAACATCAGCTCATGAGACAGCTCTCCTCATCTCAGTACACAGGGACGCACACAGACAGACCTCACGTACAGAAACGCATAAAACCTTATAAATTAATCAAACACTTCACCCACAGGCTGGAAAAGGAGAAAGAAAAGCTGTAATTACTATTTCTGAATATACTTGGGAGGCACCAGATAGCACAGTGATGGGCCAGATAGGAAAAGAGATAGAGATGAATCTCAGCCATCCTTTGAGCGCCGACAAGGGAGTCGCATATGCCTTCCCGCGTAGCCACGGCGAGACAGCGTCCTACCTCTGCCCAGTTCGGCTGCAGTATAAAGCAAGGCTTTCTGGCCTGGCACTTCATAGTCCTTCCATTTCATTTCTGTTTCTCAGCAGATAGCTTTTCACAACCAGGACCCTGAAGCTTGCTTCCCAGCACTTTTCTGTCTCCCTGGCTTATCACAACAGAAACAAGACTGACACCATGCCCAGGCAGTGGCATGCCTCTTCCCACAAGTGTTTGACTGTGCCTGGGCCACAAGATCCACAGGCCAGAGATCACAACTTCCACTGCATTGCCGAGGGCCCCCAGCACCTCCCTGCAGTGACAGGGACTCCAAAGGAGCATGCAGCAAGAGAGGTGTTTAGGAGACCCACAACACTTGGCAGCACAACTGCTTGGCCATGCACACTGCCAGAGCAGAGGAAGCCAAGTTGACCCTGTTCCCAAGGCATTAGTCAGAAAGCAGCAGCCACAGCACAGCAGGCAACTACCACCCCCCTCGCACAGTGCTTTGAGCCTTTTGGTCCTATGATGTGAGCTTACTCTGCCTGTCCTGGAGCAGCCCAGCACCAGCAGCTCATCTGTCTGGCATTGTCTCCCAATGCAGCACCCACCACTCATCTCTAATCCACGAGAGCACAGGGGCGCACTGGGCCCAAAACTAAGTGAAACTTGAACTGATTGTTCCAGCATCCTTCCCAGCCACACACAAGTACCCCACTGCACAAACTAATCAACAGCTTCTTCAGACAAAGCTCACCAGTGCTTGCCTGCAGCTGCTATTCCAGTTGGGAATGAGTGCACTTGATACCTCAACCACTTTGCAGTACAAGGAAGGGTGCAGCAGCATCACCAGCAAGCACAGCAGCCGGGCCTAGAGCCAGCACTGCTAATGCCAGCACCACACGCTCATCTCCAGTTATCTGTCTCAGCTAGTGCATTGCCAGCACTGGGCAAAGCAGAGCAGAGCAACCCCAGGCCCCATCCCCAGAGTCAGTTGCAGTCTCTGGTCACCCATCCCATAGTCCATGCAGGCTTGCAGCTGCATCCCAGCACACACCCAGAGCACAGCCATGGGGCTGTTCATGCCTCCACTCAGCTGTGGCACATCGAGGCCATCCCAGAGCTCACCTAAGGGCCAAACCTATGCAGCAATGCAAAGAGGAGGGATTTGGGATGGACATGATCATGTCTCAGCTCCAGTGGGACTCACTCAGCCATTGCCCAGTGGAAGAGCGTGGTTCTAATCTTGCCTCTCACAGCACCTTTCAAATTAATTCGTTAATTGGCATGTCAGCTCACGCATACGAAACAAGGATGCATGGCTCCCTCTGCCGGCACTCAGACCATGGAGGAGTCCCAGGTCCTCTCTCTCTCTTCTCCAAAAGCCACAGAGGCCAGATCTCTGCTCGCTGCCAGCACACAGGCGCGGCGGACTTGGGGCTGGGTGCTGCACATGGCCATTCCTGCCAAGGGCAGAGCCGGCAGCATCCCAGCTGCAGGCAGCTGCGGGCACCCACGCCCCAACGCAGAGGAGTCTCCCGCACTGCAGCAGCCCAGCGGAGGAGCAGCGAGATCGCACCGTCTTCAGACAGCATTACTGGAGCAGTTCTACTGAGAAAAGCATCATGTCCCAGGGCATCACCAAAAACAGGGAGCTGTCCAGGAGGGCTGCAGCAAAGGGGTATTCAACTCACTTTTCAAAGTTTAAGGGGGGATATAATTTCCCAAGGACGCTACAGATGCTCAGCTATTCCTCTCTGCTACCAGAGGGCCCTGCTGCATTTCATAAGCAAAAAGCCAGCTAAGCTCACAAAGCCGATGAAGACCAGCTCCCATGGGCACTGCACACCTGGTCACCCTCAGCCTCCCGCAACAGGGCATGCAGCCCCTGCACGTGCGCTGCCAGCACAGGTGGCCACACACCTCCCTAGGGCCATGCCAGGGGCCAGAGGAAGCCTCTGCAAACTGCCCAGAAGTGGAACAGTGAAAATCCAGGGGACTTCTAGTCCAAGGGAAACCCCAAAGCTAGGCAGCGGGGGCGGGGGGGGGAGGTGGGAGGAGCATTGTCCTGTCCCAGGCTCAGCTCGCATTAGCACATGCCCATTGCAAACCATCGCTCTCCAGAGGGAACGGCAGGATGCAGGCAGGGGGAGAGGAGGAGATGCTCAGTGCTCAAGAGCCACTTCGAATGACAAGGATTACTGGAGAACAGCATTTGGGGGATTTGGGATTCCAGGAAGCAGCTGCTGTAGGAGCAGAGGGAGATAATCCCAGCACAGCTGACAGAGTCGCAAGGAAGCTGGAGCAGAGAAGGGAGTGCACATCCCCAGGCACACATGGAAGCTAGCACCCTGCATGGAGCGTCTGTTCGCAGGGAACAGACTTCCTGTGTCCAACCCACACAACAGGGGCCTGGCCTAGGGCTCCTAGCAGCCTTTCTGTCCTAGGACAGCCAGACCACAAGGGTATCCAGGTCCCTGGAGCAGCCGAGCCTCCAGCCGCCCTCTCTGACTGCAGTCCACACTGGGGCTCAGACCCAGAGGAGTCAGCCCAGGAGCCTGCACTCCACAGCCACCCACCAGCAAACAGCTGGCTAGGGAATTTCAGGGTCCTGACAGGAAGGTGGGAGTGGGGCATCGAGGGAGCCACATTGGGCAGAGTACCTGGGACACACAGCTCCTGAGGAGCAAGCCACAGGGAAGGCCAGGGCAGCCAGGAAAGAGTATGGGAGAGGGATGGACACCAGCCCTGGAGGCTGTGCTGAGCTCCCAGGTGCTGCAGGCACTGCTGTGCCGCCTGCACAAGCCTGCTGCTGCAGCACAGCCAAAGGACCGTGTACCATGAGGTGTTGGATAAGGTGTTGGATACAGCTTGTCTGCAGAAACAAACTCCCTCTCACCTGGCCAGCATCAGAATCAGATCACACACACCTCCTGCCCTGGTTCTGTTTACAATCAAAACCTGAGGGAAATTCTGACTCACCGAAGCACTATGTTCGTTCCTGCGGCTGCTTTTTCTGAATCTTGCACGTCCTCATCCCACATCCTCTTTCCCCATCCACAGGCACACCGCTGTCTGCTTGTGCCCATATGCATGCATACTCTTCTGCAGAAAAGAGTTCAATGATTTTGAGGCTCCTCTTATTGCCCAGGATGTTTCTATGGAGACTCCTTTCACTTCCCATCATTGGCTGCAGAAGGCTTCTGTCCATCATCAGCTTCAGGTGAGTTGAGGACGTCAAAATTCAAGTCATCTGCAGTTTTTAATGCCACCAGCTGCTGCTAATTAAGATAAGATTAACAAAGCCCACCTGAAGTAGCAATGGTGAGTGAAGTAATGCTACTGAGTGAGAGTGATTCCCAAAGTCCTTTTCCCTGATCTTCCTCTGGGATACTGTGTCAGGGAGGAGCAGAAAAGAGGGATAAAGGTCTCTGCACAAAAGGGATGCACAAACAGTTCCACTTTTGCAATTCTCTGCTAGGTTTTCCCAATCAGCAAACTCACATGAATGCAGTAGCCCCAAAGCCTGGGACCCCTTTGCCCTGCAGATGCACAGTGGTTGGCCCTGACACACTCCTCCTTCCCTGAGCAGGGCCAGGATCCTCTCAGCTCTGCTCAGGATCCTGTCTCAACGCTTCCAGGAGGCAGCGCAGACCTGTGCGAGTCAGTGACAAGCACCCGGCCCAGCATCACCTCTGCTGCACCCACAGCTTCCTTCATTACCCAGTCAGGCCAAATTCAGCGCAAGAGGCAGCAGCGACTAAGCATGYGAGGTAGGCAAGGTTGCTTTCTGTGCAGCAGACCCTGCATACAACAGTTTGATAATAGTGTTAATAGGCACTTTGCCCAGAACATCAGTTCTGCTGCATGCGAGCAAAGCCACACATCTCTTACAAATGGTCACAAATTTGGAAGTGCAGCACAGACCAGAGTCCAAAGTAAATGAGCTCTACTGGGCTTATTTTCCTGGGCTCCCTGATGGCATTGCCAGAGCTAAAGTGAAGGGCGAGGAAGGGGTGAAAGCAGAGCAGCACGTGGGGCACAGCACCCAGAGACGGGATGAGGAGGCAAGTACTAATTTCCCACAGCCAAGAGAAGAGTAGCAGGACTGGGAACCCTGAGAGGTGTTGCCATTTGCTGGAAAAGATGTTGTTATCTTGCAATGAGTATTACAACCTTCACTTTCGTTCAGTGAGCTATCCTAAGATGGGGCACCCGGCAGAAAGGAGACACTTTCTAGAAAGCATCTTGATTTCAGCACTATTTGTAGGGTTAACAGCAGTAAACAGTCTGGTCCAAACCCGGCCCTTGGGCTGCAGCGCAGAATGACCCACTTCAGGCTGGCTGCCCAGAGGCACGGCTGCCCCGCTCCCCAGAGCAATGCAGGAGCCCCAGCTCAGCAGGTCTGTCCTCTGTCCCCGGCAGCACCGCTGCCCACCTCTCCACCGCAGCACGGCTGCAGCGGCAGGAGCACAGAGCCAGGTCAGACAGGCAAGGAGGGCCGGCACAAGGCTGAAAAGCAAAGGCAGAAGCCTTGCCCAGGCAGCAGAGGCAGAGGCAGCCCCAGACCAGCCTAAGCACAGGGAACCGTCTCCCACCCTCCAGCAGCGCCGCCTGGCCCCGGTCACCTTACCCATGCTGGATGCTACCAGCAGCAGAGAGAGCTCTGCAGCAGCAGCAGGCTCCCTGCCCGGCCGCCAGCCGTGTGCCCGTGCCCAGATACAGGGTCCCACAAGGTCCCAAAGGAAAACCAGCAAGTGCCACAATGTTGTTGAAGAGCCTGAGATGGACTTTTACAGGAAGGCAAGGGCATCAGAGGAAACAGCCCCACAGAGAAAAAGGCCCTCCACCTCCAATGGAAAACAAATCTGACACCCTCTGCAGGGGTCCCAGGCAGCTTTATGGGATTAGGAAAGGCAGAGCCTGCTGTAGAAGAATTCCTCTTTTGCTGCTCAGGCTTTCCTTGTATAGGAATATTTCCAGCACATTTTTTTCAGTGCAGGGACTAGACAGCAGCTGGGAAGGCAGAATGCTTTTGGGCTTGCAGACTGCAGCACATGTCTGTCCAAACTGGGCTTGACCCACATTAAGCACTGTGGAACTAGCACTGAAGTGCCATCCAGCAAGCCTTCCCCAACAGGGCAGCACAGAACCATCTCCTTTCAGCCACAGCAAAACAGCAAATGGAAAGAGACAAAAACAAAGGAGACACAGAGCCAGACTAAGATGAAGTCTGGACTAGCCTCTGTAAACAGGGTTGCAAATTGAAAAACTGAAAATTACTGGAATATGCTGTATTCTTTTTACAAACTTTGCATATAATAAAAAGTCAGAATTGCAACCCTGGAAAAAGGATCCCTGTAGTGGCTATGGGCAGGATCAGAGATCCCCATCACTGCCTCTACCACAGCTCTTCTAAGCAGAAACCAACATACTGGGTGCAACTGCGGATGCAGATGCCATGGGGGGCTGAGCAGGCAGCGGGCTCCAGCCCATGTTGCAAATGTCGAGCCCTGTCCAAGCCCCTGGGCCCGGCTCCCCGCAGCCTGGGTCTGAGCAGCAGCAGGGGAGGCTGGCGGGCAGCGCTTTGCCACCCAGACTGAGCCGGGGAGACTCAGCTGCTGCGTCTGCGGGGGGCAGTGGGGATGGTGCTTCCCAAGCCAGTGCCGCCCACAGGACACACAGACATCCAGGGATGGAGCCCAGCAAAGGCACCAGCAGCACACGTGTGGGTTGGAGCTCCGCACCCCCACCACCAGCACACAGGCGTTGCCCAAGGACAAGGCAAACCAGTGGAAAGCCCTCCAGCCAGGGAGGACGTGCTGGCAGGCGCCGAGGGTGCAGGGCAAGATGCTCTCGGGACTACGGGCAGGTCTTAGGCAAAGCCTGCAACATCCCCCCATCACCCTTCCCCAGAGGAGATGCCATGAAGTAAACGGCCGGCAGAACTAGATCCAGCAAGCGACAAGGAGCTGTACACCATGCCCACCTACCTCAGTCCGGAGAGCAGCGGCAGGGCGCTCCGCTCCTGCCAGCAGCCACCTCCACGGCCACACTTCTCGTTGCATTTAATCATGACTTTTTGTTATTTGCAAAATTTATAAAAGGAATCCTGTTGGGACTCACACCCATCTAGTATTTACATGTTAATCCTCTGCAGAGAAGTGTTATTCCATGTAAACTTGAACGTTCTTGAACAACCACATGGTTAAAAGATAACACTCACATTCACACAGGGTTATATTAATATGTACAAATATGTATTAATATGATGTGGAAGGAAAGCAAGTATTGCCACACCATTTCTTTTTCATTCTGTTTCTCTTTACTCCTCAAATGTGGGCTTTCAAAATAAATAAATAATTATTTGAAAATTATGTAATTATATTTTAAGGGGATAATGACAGATCAAATCCCACCTAAAGTTCAATTTTTGAAAAAGTTTCTATGAACAGTCTAATCCTTCCAAGGCAGTAAAGTCCATGGGTAGTAAAAGGAGTTTCAAACAAACATTCTCTGAAAACATTCTCTGTAAGCAAATTTTACTACCATGGGCTAGTGCTTACAAACACGAAAGTAAAATTTACTAGGAAAAAAGCCTGCCAGCCCAATATCATTGTCAAATATAAAAAAGCAAAAAGCTAATAAGACAACATAAACATAATATTCTCCGTTCTGAGAATATTTACACATAAGCAAGAAACTATGGATTTTTAAAATACGTTACTGCATTTTAAATCATGAAAACATATTATTTGAAAGAGATAGGAAAAACAGGATTTTATATTACTTTTCACCTCAAAGAAACTTTTTCTTTTTCTTTTTTTTTTTCTTTTTTTTTTTTGGGGGGGGGGGAGACATGCTAGCTTCTTCTGAAACACAGTTTTAAAAATGATTTTGTTTTAGTAGTCACTTCTCTGCCCAGGGTATGAAATCACCATACCGTATTATAAAGTGTCAATGCACCAAAAAGCAAAGGGCATTTATTTTTGGCAGAAACAAAGCTGGTCCTTCTACCTATAAAATAGCACATAATTTTTCTTTTGCAAGTCCACCAATTTCAACTTTATACTATTCAGAAATCAGCATTTCATACAAGGAGCAAGCCTCGCTTGCTCTGACTCCCATCTCACTGAAGCTGAGGTGTGCAATACATAAGGCAGTACAGGACCTGGGCCAGCTTGTTCAGGTTTCAGTGGGCTCTGCCTTATGTTAAACTCAGGGCCCCGTCAACATTTTCAGGGATTTCATTAATGAGCACCAGAACTGCCTTTTAGCCTTGGACACAGATAAACAGAGTGTCAGTCCAGCAACTCCATTTCAGCCTCCTGTTCACATTTGCCCCCTCTGTGCAATTCCCAAAGCCAGAGAAGCAGGTTATTTTCAGCATTTGAAAACGGATGTATTGGGATCGTGATCTCCAGCCCTGATAAGTGTTTGCTGCGCATACTCATTACCCAGTGTCTTAAAAGAGGTGGGAGAACATCCTCAGGTCTGGTAAGGGAAAACCTGGCAGAGCTCCGTCCGAATTGGGCGCAAGGTCTATAAGTGTAGAGACCACAGGTTTCAGCCACTCTCTAAACATTAGGTTCTCTAAAGAGACAGAAAAAGTTCCAAACATACAATCATAGTCTGAGATTTCCTTGGCAGCATGCAAGGCTATAGTATAGCCTGTCATTGCAATGCACGGTGTTTTAACAGCACAGTACCAGCCCAGCAGGGCCAGAGTGAGGTATTATCTCCCCACTCCTCCGGCCATGCAAGCAGGCTCTGGAGAACTAGAGCTCTACTGGAGGCATCCTTAGCCCTCTTGGGGCCAAAGGCTTCCTTGACATACACTGCGCTGTCTTATGAAGTTATATCTGAACTCTGAGCCTGCCTCTCCCTGCTGCTATCTGCACCATCATGCCTGTGACTGGTCTCGTTCATGCATAAAATGAGAAGAAAAGACAACACATCTCTTCAAATTGTAAAGAATGTTAAAACTAACAGAAATTAAACAAAAGGAGAACCAAGGTATCTGCTATATCTCTCCTTCACCTGCTGGCACCACAAGCAACCACAGAAGATGGGCTGCCATGGGACGTGCTCTCAGGATGCCAGGTGAGAAGCAGCACTGGCAGCTCTGGGCCAGGGCAAGCTGCTGTAGCTGGGCATGCTGAAGGAGCAAACGTGGCTGCAGCACTTGCTCCCAGAAGGCCTATGCACAGCCATTTGGGAACCACATTTTAAATGAAGCAAGTGCCAGTTTTAGCACAGTTATTTTTAGTTTGTTCTTAGAAAAACGTCGTTCTATAAAGGAGATGTTACCCTGCCTGCTAAAAGGACTTGGGCAGGACTCCTCAGGCATCTCAGCTGCACATTTGCACAAGTTCCCAAGCAGAGCCCCCATGGTAACTTGCATGAAGGGTCTGGTCTCAGTCAGAAAAACAGCAGGGTATCTGTTGGGTAGGAAGGAGCCCAAAGAGGCTGTTTTAAGATGCCACTGGTTTAAAAAAGAGCTGCAGCTCTTTAAGCACCCACTTTACTGAAGGGTATAGCGAAACCCTGCTGCGGACAAAGCCAGCGTTAGCCCTGGGTACGGCATGCCAAGCACCCTGGCAGCAACGCTCAGAAGGGGCACGAAATCGGCTGCCCTCCAAGGCTGAAGCGACCCAACAGCCTCTGCTCCAGCGCGACGCCAGGAGCCCTCCGGGGTGCCGGGCCGTGCGGCCCG
>NW_028186591.1:127326-170672 GCF_003343005.1 Rhea americana | reverse complement strand
GGCGCCTGGCGGGCGCGGAGCGAGGCGGGGCGCGGGGCGGCGGGTGCGCTGGGGATGCATGTGCGGCGAGAGCCGCCTTCCTCCCCGTCCCTTCCTTGCTCCCTTCCTTCCCTCCTTCCCTGGCAGCCCAGCCCAGCCCAGCCTCTGCTGGAGACTCTGAGAATGCAGCGCCGGGTCTCCGCCCGGGACCGGCCCCGGCACCCGCCCCTGGGGACTACCCCGGGGCCCGGACACGGGAACGAGTCCTGGGGACCGGCCCCGGCACCCGCCGCTGGGGACGACCCCGGGGCCCGGCCACGGCACCCTACCAGGGACCAGGAGCGGGAACCACCTCTGGGGACTGACCATAGGCGGCAGCCCTGGTGCCCACCCCTGCAGGCCACCCTGGGGACCAGACTCAGGACCCACCTGGGGGGTCATAGTCCACACCTCAAAGCCAGCACAGTCTGCTGCAGCCTCAGCAGCTCCAGTCCGCTTGCCCTGTGCTACTTGCGTTGCCTCTGCCAATCTCAGTTTTGTTCCCCACTGTGGACTACCATGAGGGATGAGGGTTATCCTGGGATTAGAGGGGTAAACTGAGGTGCTGAGGGGGCTTGGGGTGGACCTTGCCTCCTCCCACTCAGGCCCAGCAGTGCTTGGGGCTGAAAACATGCACATTCAGTGCATGGGCGTGCAGCACTGGGATGGGGTGCTGACATGGACCCCACCTCTTCCCCAGCTCTTGCATTGAGCTAGACCCTGGCAAAGGGCAGCGGATTCCAGGGCCCAGTGGTGACTTGGCAAGGGCTCAGTTAGCAGCTCTGGACACACCAGGTGGGCTCTGGTCACTGTTGGAGCTTGGGGCTGGGGCTGGCTGGGTCACCTCCTGATGCACCTTGGCAGCTGTGGTGGCTGAGGGAGTCCCAGGTAAAGGGAATGCCCTGTTGCTCCATTTGTGCAGCACCTTGCACAAAGCAGACCAGTCCTGTTCCTGGCCATTTTGGGCAAGAAACAGTGGAACCCAGTAGGAGAGTTTCTATCCCTATACTGCCTGGGCATGGTTCTTCCTGCACAGACAGCTGGCCTGCAGGCCCCAGGGGAGGTGGATGGAAAGCAAATCAAGAGGATGGTTTATTATCACAGCATGAATCCTGGGGGAGCGGCTCCTCCTTCCAGGACCCAGAGGAGAACAGGACACAGATCCAGCAGTGGGCGCAGGCTGTCCTCCTCCTCCCTCTTGCACTGGCTGTCACAAGGCTTTACATCCTCATATTACTGCATGACTCCCATCCTCAAAGGCTGATGAGGCACTGAAAAAGACCCCCCCCCCAAAATGCTCACTACCAGCTCTCTCATACATGGAAACATCTAGAAATGCTGTGGATCACATGATGAGTGCCAGAAACCTTCCAGCTACAGGCACGGCTGCCAGAGTAGGTCCCACTCATGCCTGATGCTCTTGTAGGGATAGGAGCAAAGCCTAGAGTGCAGCTGCTCCACTGCTAACACTGTCTGCAAATAGAGACCTTGCTCAGTGCCAGCCTAGCCCTCGAGCAGCTAGCAAGCTCTTGTGCCAACATTGGCACGGTCAGTGGGAACACCTAGACCTTTCCCCTGGGACAGCTGAGAGGTGCTGCCTGCAGCCCAGATGGAGACCAGCCCACTTGGCAGAAAGCATCCAGTAAGATGGCATCATACTGTGTGGATACTGTTCCAGCATTTGGCTGTAGCTGTGTTGCCCTTCTTTCACCTGCTTTTGCTGAGACCCTGTAGCACTGGAGCCAGGGAATGCTCCTCTCTCCTGCCATTGCCCCTCTCCCCATGTCAAGGCTGCTTCATGCCCTCTTCTGCTGTCCTCCAGGGTGCTGCTATGGCCAGCAGGTGTGCCCCAGCCCAGCTCCCAAGCCAGCCCAGCCCCGAAGTGTAACAAGAGGTGTTGTAAGAGTCCTCTGAAACACCTGAAATTGGCAATGCCTGAGGCATGCCCAGGTCTCACAGGAGCATGAGACCAGGAGTACCATGTGCTGTGGGGAGGGGACCAGAGAGAACGCAGGGCAGGAGAACAAGGACCACCCATGACATAATCGCTCCCTTTGGGAATACGGCTCCCCACACACACAAACATGGAATGTTGCCTCCATAGCCCCATCCTCCAGCCTTTCTCTCAAATATCTGCATTGTTTCCCATCGCTTTCATGTCATGTCTTGCATTCAATGATGGAAGGATGGATTGGTATCTTTTGACTTCGTTGCCTTCCCCTTTATCTCCACAGCGATTTAGTCCCCAGCTGACTTTTCCTCTCCTCCTATTCCCATCATTGCTTTACCCCAGTATTCAAATAGCTCCTTTGTATTTCTTAGCTCTCCTTCACTTGCAGCACTCTTTCTTCCCTTATTCTGGTGTACTCTCCCCTTTTCATTGAGCTCCAGGACCTTTTGCTTTGTTCTATCCCTATCTCTCTCTTCCTTTCTGCTAGTCACTTGTTCCTTTTCTATCTTCCTTGTGGAGATTTGTCTTCTCTGCTCTGTCCCTTTCACTCATTTATTCTCCTTATCTCTTTTTGCTCCTTCCTATTCCTTTTCCCAGTCTTTTCACACATACACACCCCTTTCTCTGTGTGCCTTTGTCTGCAGGAGCTGAAAGTTAAAAGCTTTTCCAACTTGATCCTGAGAAGCTTTTCCTGGAGCTTTCATCTCCACAGCAAATTTGTAAAACTATTCAGACTGAAGGGCCATGACATGAACAACTGAAGAAATATCAGAAAGAAATGGGCTCCCAACATGGGATGGAAATTTGCCTTCTCCAAGGAAATCTCCCTGGTTCACTAACACTGAGATTATCTCTCTCTGCTGCTCTTGTAAATGCAAGATAAAAACTGTTTCCCAGGATTTTCTCTTCCTGGTCTCCTCCTCCCTGGTGAGCCTGGTGCTGGGAGAGGTAGACAGGGTGCCTGGGAGCTCCCCATCACCTCCTGCCAAATGTGGTAGCCATCAGCCCACTTGCTCTCCATCCTAACAGCTCCCACCAGGTTTGTCATTCCTACTCTACCACCAGCTGCTGGCCAGAGAAGAGAGTTGATCATGTCAGGGAAGATGCTCTGCCTCTTGTCCCATCTTGCCCCCTGCTCCGTGTCCTTTCTAACACGGCAGAGATCAGGTGAGTGTCCCAGGTGAGGTGCCGCTGACCTCTTCCAGCTGCCAAAGAAGTTCTTTTTTTACCCCTTGCTCAGGTGCTCCATGCATGGTTCAGCATTGTTTGGGCTACAGCAGCTGCAGACAATGACTTCAGGAAAATTCAAGGAGGAAGTGCTTCAGACCACTGTTTTCATGGTGCTCCTGCATGGCTTGTGCTTTGCAGGGTTTATGCATAAGCAGGAGAGGGTAGATGATGGTACCTGTGATCAGTGCCAGGGAGTTCCTGAGTTGCTGGCATAGATTTCTACTGTGTCACATGGAGCAGGCCGAAGTGCTGCGTGCTTACTTGGAAATTTGTTGCTGAGAAGCCTGTGAATCCTGGCTACTCTCACAACTCTGGCAGAGATTAATCTCGCTAAATACTCCTACTTCTTCTCTGTTGGAGAAATGGATTCAGCACAGGACAAGCTCTGTGACTCACCTCTCTGTTGGCAGAGCCAGCTCCCATTAATCTAACTCCCTATCCAATGTCCACGCATGGCTGGCAGGCAATCCATCTCCAATCCAGCTATCTGTCCTGGACCCAGCTACCCTGTCAGTCACAGCCTGCCTAATGCTGGGTGCCCTACACTGCTTCTCCATGCTGGGAGAGGGGCAGCCTGCACCCCTCCCCAACATGATGGCAGGGAACAGAAGCTGGGATGGGAGCCTGCCAGGCCCTGGGCAGAATCTGGCTTTGGTGGGAGCCCAGCAGACTGCTGTTCATTCTCTGACCTGACCTGGCCTCAACTCAGAGGAACAAACACAGACCACATAGCTCAGCCCCATCAGTATTGCTTCTTCACGGGGGCAAGGATTCAGTCTTCTCCTGCCCTCTAGGTTCATCCTGAAGGGAGGTGGGCTGGCAGAAGGGCTTTGCTCCCAGGGCTGCAGCACAGAATGCCAGGAGGCTGCATGGAAATAAGTCCCCCATCAGACTTCCTGCAGAGGGTGCCTGGGTGGCCACATTTGCTCCTGCTGTGCTTGGCAGCCATCCCTTGCAAGCAGCATGTCCTTTCATCACACTGTCTGTCTCCTGGGGACTGCAACATGTGATGCCACATTACATGCCTGGACTGCCTCCTGCCTTTCTCTGGATGCTGCCCAAGTGCATGTCTAGAAGGACAGATCCCACAGGCTGGCTGTGGCCTCAGGTCCTTTCTTCATACCCGATGGCTAGGGAGAGGTCTCTGCACCCCCACAGAGGCTCAGATGGTTCTTGCGCAACATAGAAGCAAGACATGAAAGCAGCAACGCTATGCTCAGATAGATGCCGCAGGGTTGAGGTTGCTCCTTAACACACCACAGAACATGCCCCACACAAGGTCAGAACTGATATGATGTGGTTAGAATGGCATGGCCCAGCCCTGCCCTAAGTTTGCTGGGCATAAGTGGGCTCAAACCCCCAACCTACTGCCCAGAGCCAACTCTCTCACCCAACTTGCTCCTGCCAGCCCAACAGGCTAGACCGGCCCTGCCTTGCTTGGGCTCTTTGGTGCTGTTGTCAGTCTTTAGCTGGGAGCATTGCTGTTGTCCCAGGCATTTAGGTACTGCATGCCACTGCAGCATGGCAGTTCTCCCCCATCTTTATTCTCCCCAAGTACCGTGTCATTTGCAGACTCTACGGTGTCAGCCTTGTGATTAGATTCCAATGCCTTTATGAATAATTTGTTGAGCAATTATAAAGCAAATATTTAATTGAACTTTATGTAAAATTGCTTCTGCCTCTGAGCACAGAGCCACTGGTTTGAGATGGGAAATTGTATGACTTCACATCAGGCACCAAGAACCTAGTAAGAACCCTGAAATCAAACCATCAAACACCTTCCCCAGGATCCTGTGGTCTGCATGCAGACAGCTGGCTCTGAGCCTCTTCCCAGCTAAGCCTATGTGCTTCAGCCCTGGTGAGGCCTCATCTCAAATACTGTGTCCAGTTCTGGGCTCCCCAGTACAAGAGAGACATGGAGAGAGTCCAGCGTAGGGCTATGAAGATGGTCAGAGGGCTGGAGCACCTGCCCTATGAGGAACAGCTGCGAGAGCTGGGCCTCTTCAGCCTGGGGAAGAGAAGACTGAGGGGGGATCTGATCAATGTGTACAAGTACCTGAAGGGAAGGTGTCAAGGGGACGGGGACAAACTCTTTTCGGTTGTCCCATGTGACAGGACAAGAGGCAATGGTCAGAAATTGAAGCACAGGAAGTTCCGCCTGAACGTGAGGGGGAATTTCTTCACTGTGAGAGTGATGGAGCACTGGCACAAGTTGCCCAGAGAGGTTGTGGAGTCTCCTTCTCTGGAGATCTTCAAGGCCCACCTGGATACAGCCATGTCTAACATGCTCTAGGTGACCCTGCTGAGCAGGGTGGACTAGATGATCTCCAGAGGTCCCTTCCAACCTTACTGATTCTATGACTGATTCTATGATTCTATGAAAAGCATGTGGGGATGTGGTAAGGGATGGCTTTACACTGGCCTCAGATGCATCAGCTGCAAGATTTCAGATAAGGTCTCCTCCCTGAGGAGTGTGTCCTTGGTCACTAGCAGAAGCATACATCTTCTTCAGCTGGGCACATGGCAGCAGAAAGGACCAACTGGAGCATTCCCATTGGCGTCAGCTGCTGCGTGACTGGGGATACTCTGAAAGAGCTGTGCATGAAGTATTTCACCATAGAAAACATCTTTGTGACAAGTTGTTGGCAATCAGATTTCAGCTCAAAAATGAGGACAGGTGTGGAGAGCCTGCCTTGCTTTCTTCCAGTCCTTTTCCTTCCAGGACAAGACTGGAGTACATAGATGGGAAATTTGCACTGCAGCTGACCCTGCAGCTCCTGTAACACAGAAAGGGAAATGCCTTTTGTCCACCGGACTACCTTTGGCTCACCAGACATGTCCCAGCAGCATTGGTCACCAGTCTGAATTTATAATAAGAGCTTTGGCACCAGGGCGCCCATCCTGGGAGAGGCTCTTCAGTGTACGCAAAAGCCAGTGGTCTGTGCAGAAATACTGTGTACCATGACATCATCTGCCAGCCCAGCTGGAAGAATTTGAGTGCAAGGGTCTGAAGACACCTCGAATTGGCCATGGCATCATTTCTGCAGCAAAAAACATCTATATCAGCAAAACCAACAGAACTGGATGAAATCCTAATTTACTATGGTCTGTAAAAGAGGCTGAAGTGTCTATTTTCAGCGAGGCGAATTTGAAATCGAAAGAGGAAAACGAGTGCACTGAAGAGATCAGAAGCTCCTTTCCAAGTGCATATCTGGTGCAGGTAATTGCTAACCAATCTGGAGGGGCTCTTGAAATGGACCTGATTCTGCTGCACACACCGCCTCTGGGAGCAGTGAGGAGTGCCTAGGTGGTGCTCACAACTGAGAGGCTGGCGTGACAGGGCAGGCTGCTACCTGGTCAGGACACTTACAAGGGAAAATGCAAGGTCTGAGACCAGGGGGTGCTGGCAAAGAAGGCCACAGTGACTGGAGTGGTGCTCACCACTGAAGTGTTCTGAGCCCAGCCATAGTCTGCCATATGAAGTGGAAGCCTGTCCTTGCACAGACGCAGGTCTGTTTGCACTGAAGAGAGGACAACTTGGATCCTAGCCTGCAATGGCTGTGCTGAGGCACTGGGAAGGAACGGATGGGAAGTTTGCTTGGAGGAGCACAACAGCTGAGGCACTGGATCTGGACCAAGAAGTGAGAGCTGAAGTCTCTGCTCAATACTGAGGGGTGCAGAAATGCAATTCACACTGGTGACAGAAATGCATGCTTACTAGTTTCTCTGCATAGATCATAGTAAGAACAAGTTCCCCACAGGAGCACAGGGATATCCCCTTCACAACCAGCAATTTCTTGCCTCTCAGCTCAGCCTGGACAGCACCTACACTTGGCTCTGTGACAGTCCCTGGTCACTTTGCTTTTCTGGTCACGAATGCAGCAGCACAACTTACCCTTCAGCTCCCAGTCACATGCTCCCTGCTGCCAGCTCACCCCAGGACCAGGTCCATTAGCCATTGCCTCTGGCAGCTCCCCTTGCTTCCCAGCCCTTGACGCTTTTTACTCACAGGTGTTAAAGGTTCCTTTCAAGAGGCACCTTTCTGCTTCCTCTGCAATACAGGCATTTCTTTAATAAACAGTAATTGTGCTGGCTCTGTGATGTCTGGCTTCAAACTTTCATCTCCACTGCAAGTTGTGCTCAGCATGAAATGCTGCCACTCAACCTATAAAATTAATAGCTGGGGCAGTTGTTTGTATTAGTGATTCAGCGTCAGCCTTGCTGGTCTGGTCCCAGACAGCAGCTTTGAAGAAAACCCGACAGCAAGTGTTTGGACCTGCTAGTGGCCAGGCAGACTACATGACTGAGAGGTGAGCTTGGGAGGATGACGCCTTGCAGTGGGGTGAGCTCACACGAAGCCCTGCTTTGGGGCACACAGGTGCTTGTTCTAGTCTGCCTTTGCTCCCCACAGCTACAGCTGGGCACATGGCTTGCTATCTAGCTGGTGCAAGAGAGTAGATGATTGAAGCCATCTCCTAGGTGTGCAATATAACAAATAAGAGCAAAGAAAAGGGAAGAAAGACAGAGGTGCCTAATGCAGGGTCAGGGCTGTATCCAACTGTCCCAGCTAGCTGGAAAGCTTAGGACAGGGCTAACAGGCAGGAAGAGCATTATACAGCCTGCTTTTGTCGTCATCTCCCCAGTAAACACACACACTCCTCCTGTGGCCGTGTCACTAACTGAGAATAGAGATAAGTGGGGCTCAGACCAGTTGCAATTTTCACATAAAGAACATATGAGAACAGTGTGGCACAGTCACATGCAGTGAAAACTACAGTGTCTACAAAAAAGGTGGAGAGGGTTTAAGCTGGAAAGTAGTCGTTGTTTACTTCTGGTGTTAGGATGGCCTTTAGACTCACATCCCAGAAAGGCCAAGGAATCTGACCACTTTTGGAACAGAATGGTGCTGTAATGGCTGAGTCCAGCACTCTGAGGGATACGGGTTCCGGACAAGCAAGACCACCACAGTGTGGTCAGAAGGGACTAGCAAAGTCCTCCTACACTGCAGGGGAGGATCCTCTGTCCCGTATCTATATCTGGCAGGTGCAGCATCAGACCCCCAGCTCTGCTTGTCCTTCTTTATGCCTAGTTTCCCTCAACCCAGCTCCTGCTCATCTACCATCATCACACCCACTCCCTGCAATAGATGATCCCTATGCACATCCAGTCAGTCCCCTGGCTTCCTTCACCTCCCTGCTAGACCCTGTTGTATTGAGCCCTCTTTAAAGTTATGCTTTCCTTGTGCCATTTATTGTTCTGTTTTTGCAGGCTTCTCTGTGTATCATTTTATGATAAGCTTCTGGGACTTTTCCAAGGTGTAATTACAGGAATCTGAACCTCCCGAAAGGCATGTTGTATGTGCATCATGTTGAGCTCCTTTTTGTTCATTCAGTTTCCAGGATCCAGAGAATTAGCCTAACTTTCTAAAAATGTTAGTATTTCCAAACTGTGCAATTACATCTTCCCTAGTACTTTTCAAACAGGCTAGTGTACATATTTTTAGAACAGACTGAAACACAGTTCATCATGCTCCTTGTGCATATAACTAAGTATCACCCATTCAGCTGCATTATGCCTTTCTTTTCTCTTTCCAGGGAGTCCATCCTACTAACCCACCTAGCCCTTTGTCTTGAAGTTAATCATGGCACCTCTTGACTCTGCACCACTTGACAGGGTGAAGCCTACAAGATGCTGTTACTGACAGAAGACTCTCCAGAGCCATGGCTCTACCTGTAGGTTTTACAATCACATGGTTCTGAAACACACTTTTACCTGGGTACATTTTAGTGCCACGTTCACTATGATTTGGAGTTTTCTGGGAACTACTTTTGCTTTTTGTAGTTGCACCATATCTCTTGCCAGTAATGGTTTCTCCTCACCAATGGGTTCTGCTCTTCTGCGTGAAAAGAGGTCTCTTGCCCAGCAGACTTCTGCGGTAGCAGCTGCTGGCTCTTGCTTGTGCATTTGCCTTTCCTTTAACACTATATGCAGCATTCCAGCGACTACTGCAGTCAGTGTTCACAATTCTGACAGTTCCTCAGCTCCACACATTATCATAGGTTGCTAATTATGTCACATATTGATTGACTACTTCTGCTTGCATACAAAGGATAGGCCATGTTCAAACGATTCATTGTTTTGTGGGATATTCAGTTAGCCACATTTAGTCATCTTTACATTTTCTCTTTTACGTTCCTTTCCTCCTCCCAGCCTGGGCACAGAGACTGGGGCTTTCGCTGGTGCTTCTTTCATCTGCACTAATTGCTGTTACATGGATCTCAAACTGCCTGATAGTTTTAGTTCTACTACCTTCCAGTAGGAAAGGGTTTAATGCTGGACCCTGTGATATTCCTGATAGTTCGCTCAAGAGCTCCTGCAAACCACTAAACCTCGTACTTAAATTTGTCAGAGCCACCTTGCAAAGAGAAGTAATGTATGGGAGGGAGACTGCCTCCACTGTGGCTGCTACTGAGCCATCCCTGACAAAGTGATATATCTTTCTGAAGAGCAAATAGTAGAACGTTAAAAATAATTTTCCACAGTACCTTTCCGTGCCCCCTCTCCTGAGAACCAGCAGTACATGTGACACTGTGCAAGTACAGACTACAGAGACCACTGATGGGAGCACAGACACAGTGGGACATACTGAGAGAAGTCTCATCTGCTTTCTGACCCTGCACACTGGAGCTCAGTGCACGCTGGGGGAGCCAAGCAGCAGCATACCCTACACTCAGCAAAGATGAGCAAACCAGTCAAATGCTTGGTGTTTGCTGCTCAGCCCACTACAAACTCTCCTTGTCGGCACCAGTAACTGGAGACAACAGGCTGGTGACCTTAGAGGCAGCTCCTTTCTCCTGGCAGCAGCTAGCCTGTGAGTCAGTTCTCCAGTTCAAGTCCAGCAGGCAGGTGCGTATGCCAAGCCCTCTTCCCACAATGAGCAAGAAGCCACAGGCTAGGTAACAGCTCCCACTGTCCCACACTCTGATTCTGCTGCCAGTGCCAGCAATGAAGTGGGGCTGGGTGATCCAGAAGTCTCCTTTGCAAAGAGCAGTATCTGAACAGTTCTGCAGGAAGGGCAGGAAAGCACTCCCTCTTCCAGGACAGACTCCCCAGAGCCTTTCCCTAGCAGCAGATACCTCTTCAGATTAACCTTTTTTCCAGCCTCTCCACAACCACCATTGACCAGAAGAACACCCTGCCCTCTGCTCCTGATGATGAGAAGCTTTGTGAGGCCTTCAGCTCTCTGGGCTCTAGAGGGACGAAGACAGAAATACCCTCCAGGCAGTACACCAAGCCCTCCCTGAGAACAGACTTGTGAGCCTGATGGACAGCACCCTGAGTGACAGAGACAGGACAGTGCTGGGGCTTTGCAGGGGAACCTGGCCTTTATGCAGCCATCTGCAGTGTGCCTTGAGGCCAGTCTGTGCTCCTTCAGGTCTGTAGCTTAAGAAGTCACAGCACCTCTGTTCAGTTCTAGGACCCTTCCAGGGAGGTCTAAACCTGTCCTGTATGAGGCAGCTGGGCAAGACAGAGCCAGGCAAGATCATTTCCTACAGCAAATCAGTGTGTACTGGTCATGCAGATACAAGTGCAAAGGTGTCACCTCAGACCGTACTCTAATAAAAGTCCTTGCCAAAGGACAACTCCCTGAGATTCTGTCTGAAATCCACACAGAAACCTTACCTTAGCCTACCTTCTCTTCTGCCTTAAAACCAGCTTCTTTTTTGCAGAAACTTCTCTGAAAGCTGCCTCAGAAGGGTTTGCTATCAAACGTGAGTGCTTTTGGACTTGGCTTTCACCATTTTTCCCAAGGAAGAGGTCTGAGCTGCTGCAGGCCATTCAGCTTTTAGTTTACGTTCACTTGCAGATCTGTTTATAACAGGTCATATTTGTCCATTGCCTTCTTCCTAAACCTCAGAGCTGATAGAACACCCACACTGATCTGKCATTTCCCTGCTCCTGGCCCTGGGCCAGCAAGCAGGGTCCTCAGACCCCCCCCCCTCCACACACACACACAAACATGGTGCGGTGGCTTGGCCCGTGGTGCTCTCCTACCTCGCAGCGATCCTCCAGTGCTGGTGCTGGGGAGCTGCCTCCTTGCAGAGCAGCAGCCTGCACGGGCAGCCAGACAAAAACAAGCCCACTGCCTCGTGGTGGCCAGGCAGCCTTAGCCTCCAGGCTGCCAGGACCCGGGAAGGACATGTCTGAGTGGGGCCAAGAAACCTTCAGCATTCAGCTCTGTGGGGGATCCTTGAAACTGCCTTTGGAGCAACAGCAGCAACCTGCACAGTGGCCCTGGGGCAGGGATGGGGAACAGGCTACATATGCCACTTCCTTCCCTTCGACTTCAAACACACCATCAGCCCTAAATTATTCACTCGTAATCCCTGGAGCTGGCAGCAGCTCAGAGAGGATCCAGCTCAGGTGCTAAGAAGGAAGAAAGAAAAAAGAACCTATTAAATTTAAAAACCTCTGAGAATCATAAAATGTAAAAATACATTCAGGATGTGAGCCAGGCCATAGCGATGGGGAGCAGGCTGGGAACAGGAAGGGTCTGGCACTGGCAGCTCACTGAGCGTGGAGATGCCACCAAGGTGCAGGAACCTGGGGCTGAGAAAGGCCTGGCGCTTGGTTGGCCTGGCTGTGTGGCCTCTGCAACCCTTCCTAAATCCTCACAATCCCTTGACCTCCCTCCATGGCATGGACGGAGTAAAGAAAGAGCAGGAAACAGGCACAGCAAAAGCAGAGCTGGGTAGGAGTGTCCAACCCAGGCCAAACAGCGGACCTGACCGACAAGGGGCAGCGTCAGGGGGATTGCCCTCTCCCTCTCCACAGCCGAACCCCTGGCATGGGCATCCCAGAGAAGGTCTCAGGATCCCCACAGCCAATGCGTGGAGCAGTACCTGGCAGCCCTGCCCCCAGGGACATGGCCAGGAGGCCTGGAGCTGCCCTGGCTCCTGGGACACACTCCTAAAGTCCTAAGCTCATATTTGCTTGGCTGTAACACTATTACAAAACTAACTGAAAACAGAGAGCAGCTCCTAGAAGAGTATGGGCTGCCGAGACCTGGAATGGAAAACATTTACAGTGTCTTGCTCCATTGGCCTGGCTGTCTCTGTGCCCAGCAGTCTCAGCCTGCTCCTGCAGCAAGTGCTCCATCACCCCCAAATGAGCCACATCAGTCAGGGAGGAGCACTCACAGCTTGGACTAGAGACATGCCCCGGCACAGCTCCCCAGGAGCTGGTGTTGCTCCCCACCTGCCAAGCCCTAAGGGCTGCTTCTCTCTGTGCCGTGCAGAAACAACTGYGGCTGGCTGCACGGCCCCAGCCCACTCGCAGCGCTGGCACTGCAAGCCTGAGCACCTCTGCTCTGGGCCACATGGGGCAAAAGCAAGACAGTCTGGCAGCACAGAAGCAACGGGGCTGTGGGCACTCTCCACTCGGCCCTTCCCCAAAACTCTGGGAACTGCAAGGACCAGGAGAGACCTCAGGTCCTGGTTCAGAGTTGATGGCTTTGTAGCCACCAAGCTCTGTGATGCCACCAGGAAGGTCATCAGGCCAGCACCATCCAGGCAGATGGCCAGCTCTCCCTTCACCTTCACTGGCTGCCAGAGGCACATTGTGAACTGCTGAGTCTAGATCAGAGACCCCCACAGCAGCTTGCTTTTGCTCATGTCCTCTTGCTGTTGACAGATGTCTGGCTGCCATCTGCCTCCTCCAGTGCGAGTGGAGAAATTGTTACAGGACTGGGGAGGACGCCTGTACCATGTCTGCAAGGAGAGCCCCAATCCCAGGTATTCACCAGGATTCACAGCTGGCAGAGCACTGCRGGGTGCACTGCTGGGGCTCAGAGACGACTGTGCCTCCAAGCAGCTGGAGAATGAGGCGGTGACTGCAGAGTCTCTGGGGCTCTGTGTCTCCCTGCTGCAGCCCCCTTGCTCTCCATCCCCAATGAGCTAGTCCTGGACCCAGACTGAGCATTGTGTTTCCAGCCTCTCACAAGATGGCTCAAGCTGCCTGAGCCAGTTCAGCTCCCATTCATGCACCTGAGATGAGAAGGGGCTGCAGCACCARGTTCCTAGGGCACCCACAGAGTTGCAGCAGCCTGGCTCAGAGGGGCAAGCAGAGCCCACCTGGCACGCACCAGCTTTACTTGCACAGCCTTTTCTGCACCAAGACCCTGCACCTGCCGCCTGTGTGGGCACACAGGCAACCCCCCCCAGCACCTGCAGACCACGTGGATCACTCCTTAGATGGGCAGCCAGCTGGGAGGGCCTGCATGAGCCTGATAACCACCGCCGCTTGGCTCCTCTCCTTGGCAGCCCTGCGTGGACACACAAGTGCCAGTGTTTAGGACTCCAGGATCATGTAGCTGTGTGCTACGGGGCCAGCCTGGTAGCTCTGTCCTCAAGAACGCCCCACCCCAGCCCCTCCTGCCAGGACCTCCTAGGGGGATGCTGCTGTGGCTGGGGTGCTGTAGTGCAAACTGAGATGCCARCACTTCCCACCCACCACGGCCCGAGGACGTGGTCCCTGCCCGCGGGCAGAGTGAGGGACACAGAGTGAGCGAGCGTGGCTGGCCCTGCACTGGGGCACAGGAGCCCAAGGCCAGGCAAGCACTTGGCTTGCACTGAGATGTCAACAGAGAAGCTGTGCACGCAGTGAGAAAGCCAGGTGAAAGAGAAGAGAGAGGCCTGGTTACTTGCAGCAGCCGTGCTGAAACTCACTATTAAACTGCACATTAATCTGATTTTTTAAATTCTCTTTCCTCTGGAAATTGTGAGAACCATGGCAGGTAAGGTGCCCCCCACTCTTCTGCACAGCAGTCAATAACCCATCATTGCATCAAACCAGATCAAAGTGGGCTCCTTCACCCAGCATGGTGATTTCAGTTCATTCACCCTCCACCAAAGGCATCTCACCAAGCAAAGCAACCAGCAAACCAGAGCAAGACCAGGGTGCTGAGCACACTAGGGCAAGTAAGCGAGGATGGAGGATACTTCATGGGCATAGAAAGGAGTGGAAGGCCTGGGAAAGGTCTCCCACTGCCCAGGGACTGTGGAAGTCACAGGCAGTAGGACAAGCAGGAGGGTCAATTGTTCAGCAAAAATGCATGCCTGCTTCTGCATCATGACAGTCCTGGCAGTCTTGCCACTCAGATAAAGAACAGATGTGATGACAAAGACAAAACCTGGGCTCTTCAGGTCCGTTTACCAAGGCCTTGCTCAATGCCTAGGAGATGGGCTTGACTTGTGAGTAGGTAGGGAAAAAAGAATTGTGCTGAGGAAGGAGGTAGAAAACAAGGCAGATAAAATGAAGATTGCAACCAGTCACAAAGCAGTCAAAACAAAATGCAAAACCCAGCTACAGCACTTGCATTTTTTCTCATGTAACCTTCCCAGCATGCTTACACCCAGCCAATCCAGAAAGTAATCAACCTACATCTCCTGCAAGCAAGGAAGGAGGTGAGAAGGAAGAGCAAGGGGTTGCAGAATTGGTTCTATTTTCACATGCATAGGAGGGATGAGGGACCAGCCACACCTCAGGCTGCTCACTGCCATCCACCTCTGCTGCACTGACAAAGGCTACTAGCAAGCCCTAGGCCAGGGTGCCTGAACAGTTAGGATGTGCTGCCCCTGACACTGGAGGCAGTACTCACCTTCCTTTGAGCACTGTGACCCTTCAGGGCTGGGAGTATCCCAGAGATCCTCCCTCCTCCCTGCTGGGACCCTCCCCACCTCTTCCTGGCTTTGCCAGGAGATCTGAGCAATGGGCAGCAGCTCCTGGCCTGGCTCCACAGCAGGAAAAGCAGGCTGTGCTCGACACTTGCCCAGCAGCCCCAGGACAGACGGAACAGCGCACGGAGAGTGCGATGCTGCAGCAGGCAGCATCCTTGCCCCACGGACAGCTGCAGGTGCCAGCTTTGCACCAGGCAGTGAGGCTTTCCTTCCTGCACAAGTGCAGTGAATCACTTCTGCAGCAACCCCGTGCCTACATCCACGACCCCAGCACAACTCCCCTCTGCATCTCCTGCAAACACCAGTCTCCCTGACAGCGTTACCCCCTCGGCCCACTCCGTGACACTTCGTGGTCAGCCTTCCCACTCCAGCCACTTGCTGCTGCAGAGCTCAGCCAGGCGGGTAGCTCTTCAGGAGCAAAGCGCTCTCCTGAGTGGGCTTGGCTACCTTGCCTACAACTAAACATTCAGAGGCACTGTGTGCTAGCCCTTTGATCAGCGATTTATCTCTATGTGCCACAAGTTTCCTGCTCAGCCTGGCTCCCTAGAGCCTGGGAGACAGGTGTGAGGAATTAGCTGCAGGGAGCAACATGCTGACAGGAACCAGTACCAAAAACAGGGGACAGAGTGTAATGTTTATTACATTTGAAGCAAAGCAAACATGCAGCCTATTTATGTATCTAGAGAGAATTAATTGGGGAGCTCCACAAAGCAGCAGATTGTAAATTAGAATCATTTTCACCAACTTCAGCTCATTCATCTTCTTTCACACGAGGCCTGTCGGCTCAGCCCGATGCAGCCACGTGCAGCCCTGGACCCACCAGCTGCCGTCAGACAGCACCGAGGGGCTGCTGCAGCCAGCCCTGTGAGCACTGCCCTAACCTGGACATCTGCAGGGGGGCAAGCTAAATGGAAAGCGAAGTCACAGCCCTGCAGACTGCTCCCGTGGTGCTTATGGCCACCAGCTCGCCTCTGCAGGGATGTCCAGGGTGCTCTACTCCAGGGACTGGCCCAGAGCCAGCAGAGATGCCAGTTAGGCAGACAAAGGTGCCTGCCCTGTACTTGTCCGTCCCCCTTCATGCACAGTCTGAGCTCTCAGGGAGCAGCTGGCAGAGGTGGTGGGAGAAGTGTGGGATCAGCAGGACTGTGCACCCCCTGCACTCCCCCTCCCCTGGCTTGGACCCCAGGGACCAAGCTTTGCTGATGTGATGTAACTGCAACCCCAGGCCAGGTTCAGCTGGAGACGCTGATTGCATGGCTCGGAGCCTGGCTGTGGAGGCAGCCTGGGACACAGCTGGAGACATGCCAGCCCTGGGCTGCTGGTCTGCAGTGCGCTGTGTACCCAAGGCGCAGGGCGCCCTGGACGTGCAGCACCAGCTTGTGGAGAGGCAACTCATTTGCAGACAGGTTTCTGTGCAGGGAGTAAGAACAGTCAGAAACTGTCAAAGCAGCTTGTTGGAGGCACTGTAATCCTCAGCAGCCTGGGGCCCAGCAAGCACCACAGGGGCATTTCCAGGATTCTCGTCTGGAAGCAAAACACCTGGAGGAGCCACCTCCACCCCCAGGTGGTCAAACCTTGCCAGCACATCTCAAAGCAGAGGATTGGAATAACACAGGCTCAGCCTATAAATACTTAGGGATCCTATGAGGAGAACATGCAAAATACCACACTGATGGTGGGACCGTTTCTCTCCAAAAGGTCACCTGCTGCCTGGCTGGAAGGAGCAGGAGAAGAGCCAGGGGAGAGGGCAGGGCAGTGTCTGAAAATGAGGAGTTATTCCTGAAGATGCAGTTCAGGTCTGGCAAGGAAACATCACAACTGTCATGACCCCAACTGTTCTGCCCTTCGCAGCAAGCAAAGGTAGTCAGAACAACAGCCCCTGGTGGGACCCACCTGCCCAAGGGGGGCAGTCCTAGGACAGGGTCTGCAGGGCTCCACTGCGGTGTCAAGCACAGCTAAGGGGGTTTCTGCAGAGAGAAGCAAGAGCTGCTGTACAAGCCTAGCCTGAGAGTCTTTCCACCTCATGAGGGACAGTGCAAGCAGGCGCGGTGCTTTTCCTGGCGCTCTCCCTGACTCCAACTAGTTTCAGCTCAGGGGGCAGCTGCCAATTTACACTCAGTCCTTTCCACTAAGCTGCCCAGAAGCAGGATGCCCCTGGAGCTAGTGTGCTGCCAAGGCTTCAGAGACACTGATAACCACCACACTGCGTGCTGACAGGGACAGACAAGCTTCCTCTATGACAGGGACATCTGTCAGCCCCTTTCAGCAGCTGCAGCAACCTGCACTGACTTGTGAACCAGCCAGTGCAGCAAGCCCACAGGAGCCTGCACCAGCAAGGGCGTATGATGGGGGCAGAGCCCCAGCCCAGTGGTGCTGTGCRGGCTGCACACACGGGTCCCCTCATGGACCTGGCAGCAGGGGAAAGCCAGGCCACTGCGGCGCCAGATGAAGGGCACCTGCTGCACCCTCACCTACGCCACCATCACTGCCCACCAGTCCATCACTGCTCTCTGCATGGCTGCAGCACTCACTCTGTGCCTAGCTGGTTGGTAGTTTATACCATTAAGAATGAGTTTGTTCAATTGGCATTACTAACTAGTATAGAAATACTACTAGCATTTTTAACACACACTAAACATTTCCATTAATGCTTGCCGGCACCATGTAAAAGCACCAACCTGGTGGCAAAGCTCGGCCAGGCCCCTGGCTGAGCACCCAGCAGAGATGCTGCCATGCAGCAAAATACGTCATCCCTACCCCAACACTGATGCCCCAGCACTGGTAAGCGGCAAAGCTGGACTGGGACAGATTTGCATCTCTGCATGTGCGTACACACGCACACACAGGTGGCAACGAATCACAACCATACAAGAAACCACAGAGCAGGGGAATTTCAAGAGAGGGAAATGAGGAGACAGGAGACAGGGGTGGGGAGGGTTGGGGGCCAATAAAAAAAAGCAAAGTGGATGAATTATTTACTGCAAGAAACAATTTTGAAGTCACTTACTCTGGCTCTGTGCATCCGAAACAGAGTCTGCAGCGTTTCTCACATCTCCCTAGTGTGAAGAGTGATCTTTTATGATTGGATGCATGAGGCTGGGGTAATCTTATAAAG
This sequence comes from Rhea americana, assembly GCF_003343005.1. Classification (NCBI taxonomy): domain Eukaryota; kingdom Metazoa; phylum Chordata; class Aves; order Rheiformes; family Rheidae; genus Rhea; species Rhea americana. Next base: position 152,620 of record NW_028186591.1, on the reverse strand, counting down.
ACTCCACCAGATTGGTTTAGTATTGATCATGTGCTGAATTTAAAGGCTTTTCACATCCATCTGCTGCTGTTCCTCAGGTGACAGCTCAGCCAGGGTCTGGGTGCTCACGGGACGCATGTGCCCCAGCGCCACCTCTCTCAGCTGCATCTGCCACTCGGCTCAGGCACAGCGCCGTGGGGCCAAGATACCAGCTGCAGAGCCACCTGCATGGATCGGCCCCTTCTCTGACACCCAGCACCTTCCCCAGGGCAGTGCCAGCTGCACCACAGGGCAGCTGCAGCCCCAGTGCAGCCTTCATGAGCCGCTGCTGGGACCATCACCTCCTACACTGAGCAAGGAGCCATCCCTGTGTGCAGGCAGGGGGGCTCTGAGCACCTGCTGCTTCCTTGGATGCTGCAGATGGAGACTACCAGAACCCTTCCCAAGCAGCCAAAGGCCCCTTCGACACTTGCGCCTGGCAGGGTGGGATCCAAGCACAGCCGCAGACGAAGGGCCCTATCACAGCCTGACCATGCCAGCAGCAGGCTGGAAGATTTGTAATCCCAGGAAAATGGGGTGACAGGAGGAGTGTACAGCGATAGGGAGCACAAGGAGGAGCAGACTAGGGAGCAGCAGAGCCTCTTGGACTCTACGGGTGAGGTCATGGGACTGCTCTCTTCTGGCCACAGGAACCCCAGGGGTGTTCCCTGCCTCCCAGGGCAACGTCCTGGCAGCAGGAGAGTTGCAGTGACTCACTCATAAATCAAAGCATGGTTTGTAAACCTGACATCTGAGAGAGAGGTCATGCACCAAGGAGCCAAACCACTCAAATGCTCATACACTCATTCCTGTGTTGCAAGTCCTGCAGCACACACTATGGGACTGCTAAACATATTGCATCAGGATGAGTTCTTTCTAATAACATGCATACTGCTAGTTATTACAAAGTCATGAAAGCTGCAGTCCATGCCATCTAAAAGACAAAATGCTTTATGACATTAAAATATAAGCTTATACAGCTTTTTTCCCCAAAAAACATTACAAGTAAGGTTATGAGAAGTCTACCAATTTTCTGTAACAGGAGACGAACAGGATAGAAAAAAAATGACTCTTCCATATTTACTCAACTAAAGATCTATATTCAAATAACTCTTAGAGTAGGTCACTGGCATTCTCACATAGAGTCAGTGGCTGAAAGCAAGGCCACAACAAAACAGGCCCTCTTAATCAGCTAAGGAGCAGAAATCATAGGGATATGCTTTGAAACAGCAGGAGCTTCTGCAAAATCTCCCAATAAAAAACTGAGTCAAAAAAAAAACATTTTGAGACATTTTGAGACATTATCAACTAGTGTGAAGTGTGGCTGAGTTGACACACAACTGCTCACAAGCTCTCCCTGAGAAGCAGCAGTTCAGACACAGGGCACTTGCCCTATGAGGGCACTACAGTGGCGAGTCTTAGATCCATGCACCAATTGGTAAAGCATCTTTTTTCTTTCTCTCTCTCTCTCTCTCTTTTGTCAATAGCTGCAGCTAAATATTTAACCTTTACATTGACACAATGACCTAAACTTGTTCTTCCAGCCTCATCCGCAGCAAGGCTGTCTCAGAGAGAGCAGAGAAATGCCTTTGCTTTCAGCCTGGCAAACCAAYGCACCATGCAGCTGATATACTTGCAGGTGTCCTCCCACAGAAGGCAGGGGAGGGTCTCTGAGGTGGGACACGAGCGTTTCTCACATTGCCAAGTCTAACAGAGAGATGAGCATTAACCTCCACTCCTTGGCAAGCAGGAGAAGAGCAACTCACAATTTGGAAAATATGTGGTTGTTGCACGGGGAAGCTGGCTCCACCTGTTGCTGAGTCTGGAGCTGTGCAAGCAGCAGAGGCAATTGCTCAGTCCCCAGAGGCTTTCAGGTGGTGCAGAAAGAGTTACAGGAAGAAGCAGCAGAGTAATTGTGAGTTAATACAGTCTTGTGTTTATAATTACACTCAGAGTATTAAATTGATAGCTTGGTACCAAAGGCCAGAAGTGTCACCTCTGAACAAGATGAAATCTATGTAGCCCATGGACAGGAAAAAAGCTGCAAGATTTATAAAGGTCTCCATAAAATTAACTTTTGGATGAGAACGTGGGAAGAAAAGAAAAGATGAGAGCCCTGTTGCCAGGAAAAAGCTGCCAGGGGACATCCAGGAGAAGGCAACATTTTGGCAGTGCTGTAGCAAGAAGAGGACAAGGGTTGGACCTGCAACTCCTGGTTGAGGGCCACCCCTGAGAGTGGCTGGGGCTGGTGACTCAAACTAGGAGACACTTGTGCAGAAGGAGCATTACATGCTCTTTACAGAACAAATACAAATGTAAAGAGCAGAGTGTTGTTGATTCACAAATAATGAGGTTTGCTAAAGACATCAACATGCCAGGCCACGTCCTGCGAGGTGTCCCACGAGCCCTGCAGCACAGCTCACCACTGTCCAAAAAGCAAGCACCTGCATGCGTACGCTGAACTGAACTCCCTTCCATCAACATGGGGCAAGAAAGGCAAGGCACTGGAGGGGGGAAGAGGCCAGAGCACAGGGAAACTGCCTCATTTGTCATGCCAGGGCACAGTCCCCAACCAGCCCTGCCTCCACAGCCAAAGAGAGCATCACAGGCTCCTCTCCCCTCCTAGAGCTCCCCAGGCAGGCAGGGAGAGGTCACATCCAAGATCCCTTTGGGGATCCCTCCCTGTCCTTAGTGGTGGAAGCATCTCCCTTGGATTCAGCTGAGACCAGACAGGTAAGACCTAGCCCCTCTTTCCACTCTCAGCTTTCTGCACGGCTCAGTCTGTGCTGTCTGAGCAAGTGCGAGTTCCATAAAGGCAATGAGACCCTGGACATGCTCTTCTCCTCAGATCACAGACTAGGGAGCCCAAGAAACATACTGCACTGCCCAGAGCCTTGAAACAAGGAATCGAGGGGCATCCTGTTCACCCAGGAGGCCAGAAGCCTCTGACAGCACCTCTCCTCTCTCCTGCTGCACGGTCCCCTGGGTGTCCTGGGCACTCAGGGGCTGCCCCTGAGCACAGCAGAGACACTGGACACCCAGCTTACCAGGCAGCACCCTCCCAGGGGCAGAGCTTCCAGGATGCACAGCAAGGCAATACATCTCTGGACAAAGGGTAATGAGTGAGGAGGGCAGGACCACTGACCACAGGGTTAGTTCAACACTCTGTTACCACTGCTGATACRAGTTGGGGTCTCAGCCTCTCCTCTGCATGGCAAGGGCAGTACTCGTGCCCTGCCACAAGCATAGTGGCACTGCAGATCTGATGGGATAACACAGTGCTCAGGGCTACATGCTTGTCCAAACTGACAGACACTGCATTGCACAGGACACACTGCTACATGTACGCACCATGGCTCGCTATAATCATGCATGCACTCAGCCACGTGCCACACTGTGCTGCAGGCTCACACACCTGGCATACCATCTCAACGCCCTATGCAAACGGAGCCATTGCCACTGCCGCCTGCAGTCTGAATGCTATGCAATTAAAGCAATGAAATGTTTATACAGGAATAAATCTGTGTTAATGAGGTGAATTCTGCTCCTGCCCTGACAGGCTCTAAAACAAGGCTGGGAACTAAAGGCAGTGCTGGGCAGGGGGGATGTCTAACGTGCACTGCTCCAGACAGCAGCTAGGCCTGGGGAGGGAGGTGGGGAGGGACAGGGGAGCCACTCAGGCAGGTGGATGTTTGTGCATAAGGACTACCAGGCCTTTGGTTCCTCTGGCTGTTTTCCCTTGTAGGGGKTTAGCAGGGGAGAGAGGATCACTGCCAGGGTCACTCTGGCTTTGAGGCACTTGGGCTGTTTCCTGCCCTGGGGAAGGGTCTGCACCCACAGAAAGAATGAGGAAGAGCACAAGCTATTTCAGCAACGACGCTGCCACGGACTAGGGGCACAGGGCCTTTCCACCTTGATAGCCTGTCCAAGAAAGTCCCAGACAGAGGCTAGAAGCCGGGGCCACGCGGGAGGAAATCTCCATGCAGGTCACCCTCACTCTGCTCCTCAGAAACACTGTGCTAACACCTGTTGCCTGCCTGCATGTGAAACCACGGAGACACAGAGTCCAATTAGCTCAAATCCTGCTCTGGCTCCCACACAGCATCTCCCTGCTCACAGAGTGGCAGCGCTGCAGAGATAAATGGTGCATTACAATTCCAGTGGGGTCTGGCAGGCAAAGACGGGTTTGGAGCCGCCGCATCGGCCCGGAAAACGGGGGAGGCACCGGTGCGCTGTCCCCAAGCACCCCTCTCCACCTCTGCCTCATACCAGCTCTTCCCCACCGCTCGTCCTACAGCACTACAGCCCTTGGTCACCTAAGACCGGCCAGGTGAGGTGAAAGCTGAGGACTGGGCTACAGCCAGCTGGTCTCCAGGCTGGCTTCCTACCCGGGGCCTCCACTCTTCCCAAGGGTAAAATACCTCCTGGGGACTCAACGGCATCAGTCTCTTGGCCTGCAGGGAAGGTTGAGGCAGCACCAAGCACAGAGCCATGGCCCATTTCCTTACCTCCACGACGCCTCTGGCACCATGTCGCCCGGGCTCCCCGTGCCAGCAGGACGCAAGTCGGTGCACCGCCAGCCCAGCTCCCCCAGCGCCTTGTGTGAGCAACCACGCCGCTGCGTGCCAGCTCTCCGGGAACCACCTGGGGCCGGAAGCAGGTTCCATCCCTGCAGAGGCAGCAAGGGAGGTGACCAAAGCAGATACTCCCCCCTCAGATGAGCACAGCACAGCCACTAGCCACGGCCAACAGTGTCCAAGGGGCGACTGCTGCTGGCCCTGCGCTTCATCCCAGCTAGGCCTGCATCCTGGAGTCTCCTGTGCCCGATGCCACCACACCCCTGCCTGCCATACTCATGCTCTTCCTTGCACCCACAGTAAATTACCTGCTTTGCATTTTGCAGCAACATCTTAACAGTATTAATTTATTGTGTTCTGTCTTTAACAAACACTATTATCATATCACCAGCCAGGATTATGCAAATCCTGGGAAAGGAATTATTTCTCTCTACAAAGTCACCTTGATTTATCAGTTTTAGCCCAAAATGAAACAGAAGTTGCTTCAGATAAATTGTTAAACATGCGACCACACCCAGCAAGCTGCAGTGGCCCCCCCAGGACAAAACTACATCCAGGCCTGGCACAGCCACGTGGAGTGGCCCCTCGTGTCTGCAGGCAACCCAGGGGCTGCTCCTGGGCCCCAGCAGAGGTGGACTTGCATATCCAGCACAGGGCCCTGGGCCAACAGCCGGGGAAACATCTCTCCCCTTACAAAATATTCCTGGGATAACTCTACAGCTCCATTCCCAGGGCACAGAGCCATGGGACAGATCCAGGGCTGTGCAAAAGCACACAGGACTAGAAACAAAACTCTCTTAAACTGCATCAAGGATTGCTCTGTGGGCATCTCTGGGCTGAATCCATCAGCTTTCCAGGCCACTTCACCAGGTTGAAATGCATCACATGTAACAAAGCTGCCATGTCCTCCCATGCAAGTGCAGACACTGCTAGGGATTGATGAGTAAATCTGCATCTCACTCCAGAAATTAGTCAGCTCTTTAACTTTTCTTTTCTTTTTCTTTCTTTCTTTCTTTCTTTTTTTTTTTTTCTTTTTGCCCCCCAGAGACACGAGCTCCCCAACTCTCTGATGTGGCTAGACCTGACTGGAAGGAAGCACTTTCAGGATTAAGGGTAACTTTTTTCCACACTATCTGTCAGTAATTTATATGACTCCTTTAGCAGACACCAGCACCTTGGTCACAAGAGGACTTCTGCGCTTACTGTGGGCAGACAGCAAGCCTGAGCACAGCCTAACCGTGCAAAAAGAAGCAGGCCCTTGGCAAAGGCTTTGCCCTGACAGCCAGCAATCACCTCACATGCTCCAGCTCAGTGCAAAGGGGTTATTCTGAAAGGGAGCAGTTCTGCTTCAGACACTATGCACCATGGATGGTAGCTCCATCAGAGCAGCAAAAAACTCACCCATTAATCCTAAATATTTTTGATTTTTAAGCTCAGTCTGTTGTGGCAGGTGAAGAAACATYGGGGGCAGCCAACCATGCACGCATATGCACAGGCTCAGTACACACACACTGTAAAAATGCACAAATGCAGAGCACAGGCAGGGAGGAATTGGGCATGAGTTGCTGGGCAGTGACATGCTGTGGTTAAGAAGACCTGCTGGGGGTTGGAATAGAGGGGCTGGAATAGGGGGTCTGTGTGCCCTTCCCATCTGGTGTGCATGGCCTCCTACACCTAGTCTAGGTAATCAGGGCTGTTGTGACAAAGCTGCCACAGTTCATGCAACCTACTATGCAGACATCAACTTACTGAGGATGGGGTGCAAATATCACTGTCAGCATTAAAGCTGCACCATGAATGCAGGTACACATAAGATTAACAAAAACAAACAGGAAATTCCTCCACAAAAGTATACTGTGATGGAGAAAAGGATGAGATCAGGCACCGGTAACCTGCGGTAAAATATAGTTCAGGAAAATAGAATTATCCCCAAACCAATTGCTACAAATGCTAGAAACAAAAACCTTAGGAGAAATCCATAGCACTCTGCCTGGACACCCACAACCAGCATACCCATACACCCCAAGCTGTGGTCTGCAGTCTCCCACACTGAGGAAGARTTGAATTTGCATTTGGATTAATCTGTTCTGGGCCAGGGAGCACCAAACTGCCCTGCTCTGCAGGGGACACCTAGGGCTGATGCAGAGCAGAGCACAGCTGCTTGATGCTCATGATGTAGAGTGTCTTGAATCATGAACAGAAGCACTGCAAGGAGGCACCAAGAGAATCACCTCGGCCATCTCTGGACACAGCCTGAGAGCTGCTGAGCCAGTGATGCCCCTAACACTGTGCCAGCCTCCGCCTAGCAAAGTGCAGCATTGACTGAGAGTTCAGGCTGTTCCTCGTCTCACAGAAAACCAGTCTCTTTCCTGCTCTAACATGCKCAACCTAGTCCTCCCTCATCCGTTCCAGCTACTGTCATGCTCCCCCCACTTTTGCCAAGTTCCCCCCACCTCCATCCCCATTTCTCATCAACAGTTCATATTTCCAGTTGTACCTTATGTCTTCTGATTATTTCACACTTCCACTCATGCTGCCCTAAACTCAGCTCTGTCCAGGCTGCCCACTGTCCTTGCAGGGTCAGAGCAAGCTTGGAAAGAGGGCCTACGTCCTCTCAGCCTTGAGAGCCTGGAGCATGAATCCTCTCAAATACGTCAGTCAGACTGGAGACTGTGCCCCATTCAGACAGGCACCCCCTCGGAGGCAATTCCTGCTCTACTGAGAATGGGGAGCAAGGAAGACAGGATGCAGGGAAGGAGAGCACAAAGCTAGAGCACAGGAGAGAGGCAATGGCAGAGACAGAAACAGAGAAGGCAATTCAATTTTCAGAGGCTGTCCCACCAATTCAGCTCAGAAACACGATAAGAAACCCATTTCCAGCGATAGGCACCCTAATCCCCAGCCATCCTGCATTTCCATTTCCAAGAGGCGCTGGTTCCAACAGGGAGGCATTTTCCCATCTAGGTTTGCTAGAAGGGACAGTGCTGTATTAAATACCAATTTTCCCAGCACTACTTAACTCCTTCTGTGCCTAGTTTTGCCAATCATGCAAGCACTGAAGGGACAAGGCAGCAGAACAGCTATTGCCTTGTGTCCCAGACTGGGAGAACAGAGCTGGGAGCCTCTCACAGGACCTTCCTGGGGGCTGCAGCCCCAAGTGACAGAGAAAAGGGGAATAAATGAAATGCATCAGTAGTCAGGGCAGAGCAGTTTAGATTAGGAAATTATTATTAAGGCAGCACTCACACACTCAACTGAGGGGCAAATGACACAGTAATGCCTACATCCACTGTTAAAACTGAGAGACAGATCCCAAAAAATTCTAAGATTGGTTTAAAAAACATTTGCCAGGAACACAGGCACACAGAGGGAAGAGGATGCAGTCCTGTAGTTATGGCCATGCCCACCACATACCCAGCATGACCCCCACACTGCTGCAGTTCCAGCATTGCTGTGCAGGATGCAGCCTTTGCCTCCAAGTGACTGGGGAGAACTGGGAGAAGAAAAGTGCAAAGGGAAGACAGGTTGGCTGAAGAGAGATCAGCATAGGAACATGTACGGTCAGCGGTAAACGACGTCACTGTCCTCAAGAGGGCAGCTCATAGCGCTGGGCAACAGCTGCAGTCTCACAGGCGTGTTGCATCCCTCATCACCTCTGGGCCAGCTTCCCCAAGAATGTCTGGTTCGTATGCCCAGCAGTTACAGATCTCAGTATTAGCAATAGCTATCTTGTAAGAGCCACCTTCCTTCTAGCATGAAGTAGGACTTACCCCCACCACTTGGAAGCCATTAAGCTGCTGCATTCATTGGATGCTAACATGCTGTCTTCTTCCTCCTTCCTTTCCCCAGATGCCTGCAGCCATCCCTCAGTGCTCCCTTTCCTTCCCTTCCACMCCCCCCCGTCACCCAGCCCAGCACTGCTTCTTATTTCACTGCCCTCCCTCTCTGCTGACAACCACCATTTACCTCTCTCTGTTTCCTAGCATTAGGGCTCCTGCCCACAAAGTTAATCAAGTCCCTCAGGCAGCTGCAGGGCCTGAGGGCTCCTGATCTGCCTGGCCAGGCAGCCAGCACAGAAGCTCGGTTTGCTCTCCCCAACACCAGACAAAATTCCCCTTACAGAGGAGGAATAAACCTGGATGTTCCGATTAGCTTCTTCACACCTTTCCTGACCATTGCTACAAACTGAACCAGGGAGCTCTGTTGGAAAGAGGTGCCCCAAAAGCTGTAGCTTCACAAACAGACAAAGGCAATGGTGCAAAGCTTGGGGGGCCATCAGATGCTTCATACCCCAGCTCTCCTCGTCCCTCTGCATTGCTCCAGCACCAACCACAACTGTCCATTCATCATCCACTAAACAAATGGAAATTTAAAGGCTCATGTCTCTAGAACACAGAAAACAATTTCCATTGCATTTTAATGGTGCTGTAATTGACTGGATCAGAAATGATGGATGGCAGCAGAAGGGGGCTGGGCTCAGCACACAGAGGAGTGCTGATGCAGTGGGAGCAACAGGAGATGTACAGCTRAGGGAGATCCTGGGAAAGTCCCAGGACTGGTGTTGCATGGGGCTGAGGGAACAACATGATCTACAAGGACCAATTCCTTCTCACACCTTGCAACCCCACCCTGCAGTGTAGGATCTGAGGTAGAGGCTCCTGCAAGAAACATCCAGGCAAAGGACAGAGCTGCAGCACTGTGCCAGCTATGCCTGTTCTCTGTGCTCCTGGGATGCACTGTTTTGCTTTCCAAGCAGCCCTTGCAGGTGCAGCTGCGGATTCAAGGCACAAGCAAGAGCTGCCCACAGTGCTTCAGCCCTGGGGGAAGAGGAGCACCTGGTGGAAAGACAGAGAATCAACATGAGCTTTACTGCTCCTCCCTTTCGTAATCTCCCAGCTCTGGAGAGTTTTGAGCTGCACTGGGCAGTAATTGAAACCAGGCTCTTTAACACAGGTGCCAATTACTGCTTGTTAACGCAGGCAGCTGATAGATAAAGCAGTCTTTCAGCCCCACTAGGATGAGAAGCACAAAAGCAGAGATGGTAGGGTTACTTATGCTAGCATAGGATGTTGTAGGACAGTTCTGTGCCTTCCTGGTGCTTCAGCAAGCCCTCTTCTGGTGACACAGAGGACAGGTTCCTGCACTCAAGCCCTCTAGCTATATACACCACTGCATCTCTGACCCATCCTCACTTCTCCCCTTTTCCATGCCCAGTTTCCCCACCCTTCCCAGGGGGATGACAGCTGCCTGTTCTCCTTTTCTCTGTTCAAAGCTCCCCTTTGTTTGCGTTTGTGGGGGAGATGTGGCAATGGGGAAAGTGGCTGATCTACAGGGAGCATGCTGATGATGGGGGGCTGGATTCCCAGTAAAAACCTGCTGCTCTTTAGTCTTTTATCCTCCAGGAACTGCTGTCCTGGAGGGACCATGCCTTGGGGAAACCTCAGTGGGTAAATGACAAGAGGAATGATTCATCTGCACCAACATCAAGTAGAGGGGAAATTAGTCTTTCAGGGTAGAAAAAAAGCTGAAACCAGAGCCTGTAGTCAGGCAAATGCAAATAGGAAACACGGCACTGGGCCATACTACCAGGAAAATGCCATCTGCTCTGACTCCTAGCATCCTCCACCCTGTCACGGAAGATACATCAGCTGAGAGATACCAGATTCAGTACAGCAGAACAAGACAGTATTTCTTAGTTGGCATCACACAGGGGCCCTAGATAACTGAATGATCACTTCAGGCCTTAAAAAAATCTATGAAACTGTGGACGTAAGCTACAGATGGCACTGCGTAAGAAAGCAACCCTGATGCCTACATCGTGTTCTCATTTGGCTGGACTGCAGCAGAGGCAACCCCAGCATCCCAGAGTCTACAAGCAACCATGGATATCACCTGGCACCTGAGGATGGATCCAGGAATGCTAGTGCCTCCCAACTTGGCCCTGCCTCTGCCTAGACCCACAACAGGCAGCACTACTACACGGGATGGCACTGAGGAAGCCCAGGATCACCCCTGGGCATAGTAACACCTTCCCTTCCCTGTGATGAGGCTGGTGCAGGGAGAGGCATCCAGAACATTTCCTTGAACCCTCTACCTCCCCGCTCCAACACACACACTCTTTCCTGCTTGCACTGTCCCTGCTGCCCATGCCTGGGCCCAGCAGACTGCTGGTGCATAACTGCCTCCCCTGGCTGCACCACTGGCTGGGGAGTGCAGCTGCAGCTCCTGTTCCAAGTGTAATGGGGAAAAGCGAGGCTGCTGGACACATCAGCAAATGCAGACTTATAGCAGTGTTAGAGCTGTAATGGGAAACCACCTCACCCTGCACCTGTAGGGGTCTGAAACTCCAGCCACTCAGTGAGGCATTGGCAGATTGAGGACGAATGCCTGGAAAGAGACAGGGCACATGGGCACTACATTAGCAGTAGGGTAGGGCAGAGGGCCTGCACCAAGGAAGCCAAAAAACAGTACTCCAGGGCAGGAGCTATGTTGGGTTTGCAGGATTAAATCTCCCACAAGAAACAGCTTAGAAGGAGTGAGTGCTGGGCAGAAGCTGTATCCATCTCCACAGGGCATGCACAAGACAACCAGGGTCTCGGGACCTGCAGTGTATAACCCAAAGACTGGGAGAAGTGCCTGCCTGCAGAGCTTACTAACAGCGCCAGCCTGTGTCTGCCTCATAGCCTAGACTGCCTTTAGAAGGGCATCTGTCAGGCTAATGCAGTGACAGAGCAATGCACTGGTACCTTGCAGCCAAGCCCTCCTGTTTCAATCCTGGCTCCAGTGTCATCAGCCATAACTTACAAATATCACAAGTCCCGTCCTCCAAAACCACAATACATTTTTTAAACCATGCCTGCCTTTCCGTCTTTGCTTGGGGGAATTCCAGCTTTCAGGACTTCCAGGCCCAGCTTTTCACTGTAGCCTATTTTCTAGAGTCCAGAAACTTCATTCCTGACCTACTCCAAGCTGGGCCTCTTTACAGGTACCAAACTGCAGTACCTGGGGCTTGGATGGTGTTATTGAGGAATCACGAATAGGCTGCAGTTCCTACTGCTGGAGAAGACACCCCTACAGTGTTCGTGGCAAGGCAGTAGCCTGAACCATGTAACAGTGCAGCTCAGGGCTCTACCTAGGTGCCTCAGCCTGAGAAAAGAGACAGTTTAGGGGGAGATCTCAGCGCCATCTGCCAGGACTCATCAACTTCCAGCTTCATTTGTACAGTAAATTACATCAATAAGGCAGGTGGGCCTGCCTTATGCAGGAGTCAGGGGACATACTGAAACATGAGGTTAGAAAAATTGCTGGGCTGAGACTAGGAGTGCAGCTTTTAGCACGTTCATGACGATGGCTCCAATTAGTGCAATTACAGGGCTTGGCTGCATCTTCCTGACTGTGATTTTCATTAAAAATTGCATGGTCAATTCTGCTATTTTTTCTCTGGGCAAGCAGCCAGAAGCTGGCAGCAGCCTCTGCTCCTGGCAATGCCCACAAGAAGGGCAGGAACAGACTGCTCCCCAGGGAGCAGAGTCTAACAACACAGGCCCAGCCAGGCACTCAGAAGTCTTGGCTYCTGGCAGTGACAAGACTGCCTAGGAGAGGAGAAATGTGTCCCACAGCTACCTGTCCTGTAAGAACAGCAGTCTTCAYAGGAGGCTTAACGGCATTCAGCACAACTGGTCCCTCAGCAGCAAATACCATCACGAATAACATACCACTCTCCAAAGTCCCAGATGTAGCTCAGTTTTGGCTGCAGCATCTTTCTTAAAGTAAAGCAAGACAAACAGCCTCCAAGATTGTTCACAAATCTATGACTCCCCAAGCAACTCCAGGATATAGAACCTCTCAGGTTCGCGTAACTCCAGAAAAAGAAGATATCTCCATGTATTGGGTGCAGACTAGAAGCAAGAGTTCTTCAAGCATGCTTAGAGAGCAGAGACTCAAGGCTGTGGACATCAAAACCTGCATACCCCAGTAATGGGGGGAGAGGAAGAAACAGAGCCTCAGTGCAGAAGCAGGGATACAGAGATAGTGGCAAGGCTTTGCCACTGCAAAGATCATAGATGAATGTGAGCCCCCTGCAGCCCTAGGTTGAGTGGAAACCAGCCTTCCAGATGTCAGCACCCTTAGCTCCCCTTTCCCCACTACACTAAGCACCAAACATATAGTAAAAGTTGCAGCAATCTTTAACTGAACAAGAAATGAAGCACAGCTTGAGGCAGCCCTACTGCTGGGCGGCAAGTTCCATGTTGCTGCTCTGCCTTGCTAATCCTGGGCATCACAGAGCCAGGCTGACTTTCCCACTATAAGATGGAGCTGCTGTGACACTACAGTAAGTTTATCAACCATCCTGTCTGCTAGGCAGAAAACTGGGGAGGGCTGAAGGGTTTGCAGGAACACTTCCTCTTGCCCTCAGAAATTTCATTGTGTTGAAATTTCATCAGGAAGCCAATCATCTGTTCTTCAAGAAGGGAGAAGGGGGAAGAGAGGGAAGCAAAATCAGCACACGTGAACACCTGGTCTTACAGGCAAGAATGGAGTTTGCAGCAGTGCAGCATCTCTGAGATTCATTCAACTTTGCTTCTGTTGGTTAATTAGTTCAAATACCATCAATATTAAATCACAGCCAGCATGCATCCTCTACATTGCTCATAGAAAGACAGAAGCACATGGAAGCAAGGGTACACGCACACAAAGGTATGCACATACTCATGTCTGCACATATGTGCACATATATTCTCATGCAAATGTGTACACATAACCTGCATTTATGAATGAGTCACATTTCATGATTATGGCTGCATGTCAGATTGTGTGTGCGTGTGCCAACATAGACAGGAAGGCCTGTACAGTACAAGCATAAACTTGCATATTCTTCCACACCAATATGCTACTGTGTCTGTGTTGCTGCATGCACATGCAAGTCTCACCAGCACTATGATGCTCAAGATTCTGTGATTCTTTGAAGAGTGGTTCCGACATGTTCAGCCTTTACACTCTTCCTTCGAGAAAGGAGGATGAACTGAACTGTTCCATACAATGCTTCACTGTAGATAAACCTATTTCACCCATACTCTAAAGCAGCCCCTAACTCAGGGGCACCTCAGCAAACAGAGTCTGCATGACTAACCTGCATCACTCCCCTCAGAAGACTGCCAGTAGCAACCTGTGGCACAGACAAAAAGATCTCTTGAAGGCAAGAGACCTCACAGCCCTGCATCTGCACACAGGGCTGTGTTAACTCTGTGCATCCAGTTCCAAGAGCACTATACCAGTTCAAGTCCGAAACAGTTTCATTGAAGGCAAGAGGCCGTGACCACCTCTGTACAAGGCGAAGGAGCTGCACAGCCACCCAAGGCTTATTTCCAGAGGCAAGTAGGATGCCAGCGCTACCCCCAGCTCCCACTCCTCTCTGTCAACCCCTCTGTAGTGTCTTCCTGTCTCCTCAATAGATTCTGACCCTCCTTCCTCATCCCCAGGGTCTGCACTTCACTGCTACCATCACAGGTTTACGCCTTCTCATTTTCTCTGTACTATTGCTACAGTGCTCTCTGCTTCCTTCTCCTTCCTCCTTTGAGCCCTTCATCCTTGCTATGTGCTTGCCTCTCTATTTCTGATATTTTCAGGGATTTTTCTTGAAGTAAGGGATGAGTGGGAGTTTTTTTTTTTTCATTAAATTTTGGGGCTTATTCAAGTAAGATGGACAGTATCCAACAGAAATGTAGTGCTGCTTCCCTTACCACTCTGCTGCACTCCCCCACAGCAGTACAGTCCCACTCCACCCATCCTGAGTTCTCCCCATAACTCTGCCATACTCCCCAGAAGCCACCCTGCATCCTAGTCCTGTTCCTGAGCAAGATGAGATTCAAGCACAGCGGAGTCAGTTTGAGGACACAGCTCCAGTTTCAGCAAAAGCAAGGATGAAGCCCATCAGCTTCATTTTTAGACCTATTTCAGAACCTGACCATAGGAAGATGCTTGTGAGATGGTCATCTAGGACCCACTCCCTTATCTTCCAAGGCTGCTGGGGAGGGGAGGCAGAGCACACACGGAGAGAAAGAACCCCACACCACATCCTAGCAGAGTAGCCTCATCTGCCATTTTCTCAGAGGGTAACAAAGTGTTTAACCCTTGCCTCCTGCTGTGGTCCCTGCCAATGCCTGCATTCTCAGTCTGCCCGCTGGGCTCATGCACTCAACTCGCTGCTTGAACTAGCAGAGCCTGCAAGATCAGGTGTGCCTAACTGCAAAAAAACAAGATCTGCCCTGAGAGCTCCAGGGTAGGGCTGGAGTATCAAGATCTCTTTTCAGTGCTCTCAGGGAGCCAGAGTCCCAAGAAGAAGGCACTCAGGAGAACASCAAACCCCTCAAACTGGGGAGAAACCCCATCAGTTTCATAGTAGTTCAAGCAGCAGTACCTGAGGGGAACAAAGGAAATGCTCTTTATTTCCACGAGGAATCTTAGCCCAAGACTAGGGATCCACATTCAGTGCACAGGGAAGCTGGGCAGCCCAACAGGGGACATGGGGATGACCATAACCAGACACTGTTACATTCCCTCACAGAAAATAGCAACAAAAACTGATTCACCAAATTGCTAATTTACATCTAGGCTAGAGGCAGCATGAAACAAATAGTAATATAATGTTACGTTGCACTAAAATTATTTACAGCATCACTGAGTTCATATCTGGGATTGAATGAGATATTGGTAGGATTCAAAGGCCCTCCAAGCACACTGTTCCTTCCTCAGCTCTACCTCCTGCCTTTCCCAGGACAGCTTCCACACAGACAAGAAATACAGCCATAGCCCCTACTCGTTCCTTGTGGCTAGATCAACTCTGCACGCCCAAGCCCACCTCTGTCTACCAGCACAGACCAGGACTATAGCAGCTGGGCATCCCCACACAGCCAGTGCTTCTACTTTGTTTCTACAACACTGCCTGTTGGGAAAGAATACTAAAGCAGCCAAGAACAGGGTGCTCTGTCCTGCACCCTATGGCATTCTCAACTAGAAGTCCTAATCAAACCTAATCCAAAGCCAACATAGCTGAAGCCTGGTGAAACTCTGCAGTAGAGGAGCCTTACATACATAGCAGTCAGGGTGAGAGCAAAAGCAAAGTGCAACGAGAAGCAGGAAAGAAGGTCAAAAAGTGGTAAAAGAACATCTATCACAGATACTCTATCCCTAACTTACTGTTTCTCAGAATTTAGGGAACACAAGTGCTTCTGGAAGGCTAAGAGGTGCAATTTATAAGGTAAGTTTCCCAAAAAAGACAGTTCTGTCCAACTCTATAGCTGGACCTCCCTGCTTTAAAGTATTTGCCCATTTCTCACAGTATCAACACTGTTTCCTCATTTTCTGTCTTCACTGTACCCTCCACCTCTGCATCTCTCCTACCCAAAGCCTCAAAATTTATGATGAAAAACTGGTTCCACTTATCACAAATTACATGATTTCCCCATCTGCCATCATAGTGCTTCTGCCATTGCTCAAGGAGTGAAATAGAGCAAACAGCCACAGTGGCTGTGAGTGAACAGGAACACAACATTTGGATTTGGGACTAAGAACCAGCAATATTGGCATGGGGAGGAGGAAGGGATAAAGGGGCACATACACACTGTGCTYCCTCCCTTGAAAGCTTAGGCTCTCACAAGAAGCTGTTACAAAACAAGATAAACCCACAAACAWTAGGATCCTCTCAATTTCCTTCTATGTTTCCCAGGCAACACCTAGCACTCAACAACAGTTTAGAGTGCAAAGCCCCCTCTGTTTGGTCATTTAATGGCAGGAAGATGAAGAGACTTAAGCAGAGCTTCTTACAGCTTATTGTTTGGTCACCCCAGTTTGGCACCTGCAGCAGTGACATTTACATCCAACATTACACTGTATTTAAATCCAATCTTCCATGCTGGAGCTCTGAAAATCTAATGAAGGAGGTGCATTTCTGCTTCTAGCATACAGATCCACAGCTACCTTTGCATACACGGGTTGGAGGGCATGACAGCATCATGAAGGCAGGTGTGCATGGATCTCAGCAGGAATGCTCCAGGCTACAAAAAATCATTTGGATCCAGGACTGTTGCCCAGACAAACATGTAACTGTGGATGTTAAAAGAAACCCTAGTAACTGTGGTAGAGAGGTCTCAACAGACCTGGTCAAGTCACACAGTATCAGACAGCACTCCAAGATGAAGATCCTTGCTTCAATCAAAGGGCAGGCCATGTGTTCAATATTTGGCCAGGCACATAGTTTAGCATTCCTGCTGAGTACTTGCTTCAGTGATCTGTGGAATGAGGTGCTGAAGAGCCAACAGTATCTATTCTCATGTATAAGCAGGTGAAGTCCTTCTTACAGCATACTGAGGCCTGACCATGAGCCTTCACCTCACACAGACCTGACTCAAGGCTAGTGTGCAAACAGATCTCCACTTGTCACACAATTCCCGATCCAGCTGTTCAAGTAAAGGCTAAAGGAACAAAGGTTCAGCGCTTAAATCATATGCAAGATGGCCTGAAGAACATGCTCCTGGCACAGCCCTCAAACCTGTCAGGGCTCAATAAGAAATTGCATTCACCAACTACACCCACAAAGGGCTTGTACCTTCCCTCTCCGTGGGGAGCATCATACTACTGTCGGGGTATGACACCTCTCTGTGAGGCATCATACCTCATYTCAAACAAGTCCTGAGCATCCTGTGAAACAAATACCCCTTCCTACCTTCCTCTAGCAAACCTGACCAGATTTAAATCTTATGGTTTTAACATTTGGGAGCTGTTCTAGTATTTTAGAGCTGTGGCCAGCAGGAAACATGCTATTCCAAACAACCTTCTAAAAATCAATGTGCCATTTCATCTGAATGGTAGGAAGAAGCCTAACATATAACTGACAAAAAAGGACTTTTAGAGCAGTAAAAAGGCCATGTACACATTTACTTAATCTCCCACAGGTACGTAGGAAGGTACCAATTCTTCAAGTTGCCCAGTAGGGTATCTGTTCCCAGATTTTCCTATTAGAATCTGATTTAGAGTCTAAATGTCCTTTAGATATATTCATTCTAACTTCTGTATCTTGGCCAGTTTTGCAGGAATGGTTCTTCACAGATAGTTCCTCATATTCTATCCTTTACAGCCAAGAAGTTTCTTATGAGATGCTTGGTACAGACAATCTAACCTTTCTACTTTCTTTTTCCCAAACATCTGCTACTGAACTCACCACCTACATCTAGAAACTAACATGGTACTTAACATAATTAATTGATACACATCCCTCCACATCAGTTAAAATATCCAGAAGCTTTAGTTGCTGGGTTTTTTTCCCTCAAAAAAAAAAATCATCAAGAGTAGGTAGATGAGATTGTCAGCACATGTTCTTTCTCCTTTATTTTTATGGAGAGAATCCAGAAACCAATCATCAAGAACAAAGAACCCCTCCCTCCACCCCATACTGTTATATTTTAAATAAAGAAAATCATAACTTATAATCCTGACTCTAAGTGCAAAGGCAACTGAAGTTCCTGCCCCAGCTAGCTCTCAAATTCCATCCACACACAGTAGAATGAAAAGTTAAAGGTGGAACTAAAAGGAACAGAAGTACCTCTGCTATTCAGAAACCCTCAGTGCATTCTTTCCTGGGATCCCCAAGTCCCATCACCTCTGTTCCTTAAGCCTGTGGCAGAAGAATCTACCGTACTGAATGGAAGTATTAAATACAACTGTTGGTACCTGCTGGGCTGGTGTAGTACCTTCATTTTATATATGTTGCAGCAGGAGTAAAACAGATATTTGGAGCACAGCTAGCTGTGCAGTCACGTCATTTCTTGAGCCTGGAACACAGTGCGTGCTTGGTCAGAAAGAATCACATTTACACACCGACCAACAYTGGATTTGTTTGACATTGGATCTGCTTCAGTCCTGACCTTCCTGTTGAATTTTGGGGATAAATAAAGACAGAGTKCCAGGCAAAACCTTCAGGTTGGTGACAGTACTGCTATTGCCAAAAAGTCCTGCCAGAGAAAACCTTCTGAAAAAAAGGTCCTCATGGGAACAACTGAGCACTTACTGGGAACTAGGAGCAACTTCCTTCCTGCACTACTGGAGCAGAGGAAACCATGTTAGGGGGAGGGAGGAAGGAAGGGAGGGAGAAGAAAGGCAAAAAAGAATCCTGCCTTTTCTGCACACAAGCAGTCATAGCATGATCAGCTTTATGCCAGGGAAATTCCTGCAGAGAATTGCACAGGAAAAAGTAATATAAAGACTGCAAAACAGCAACTCTTCTCAGAAGCAGAGTGGATTGTAGTCTCAAGCAGAGATCCTTCCGGGGCTGCTTTCATCAATGCTCATGTAGCTACAGAGCAAAAAACCTGTCCAGCGTAGCACTGCAGACCCAGGGAAGAAGTAGAAGTACTCCAGCTTGAGCAGGATCAGGGACTCCTTGTTGTGTGCTGGTCTCAGAAACAGGTGCTGAATATGGCCTGCCATGAGCTCTGCTCCTTGCACCACAAGATCCTTGCCTGGTTTTATAAGGTTGGAGGCAGACTTTTCCCCCAGTGAAGCTCAAGGAATAATTACTTATTAATTATCAGTGAGCTCCTCATAAGGGTTTTTTAATTAATGGGCAGGAATAGGATAGAGATCCTCTGCCCAAGCTGGGTGCTAGAACAGGATTCCTTTCCAGAGCAGGCGGGTGATGCTCAATTATTCCCACAAGCAAACGGGACTACCTGTACCACATGCTGTGATAGAATCATGAAGCAGTAGACACTTTTGTGTTTCTCTTCCCAGGTTCTTCTTATCTCTTTCTCTGAAGAAGAATAAATTTTACTGAATAAGGAAACAGATGGCTACCAAGCCTCACCAGAAACAGCTTTCCGGGGAGATGTGCAGCACTAACTGCTCATCTCAAAAGCCATTCTTAGCCCTACCTCCCCACTGAATGATAGTGCCAGTTATGTCTATATCAGAAATGCAAAGGGTGGGCACTGCTTCTTAAGGCATTTCCTYTGTCTTAAAGGAGGAACAACTCTGGAAGCAACAGACTACAAAGCTCTGCAGTTCAAAAGAAGCGCTTATATTGGCACAGTCAGATTTCACCTTCAAGCACAGTATGGTACAAAACCTTGACTGAACAAAGCTATATTTTCTTTAGATCTGCAGGGATCTGAAATTCCAGTCTAAGAGCTATGCAGTAGAAAGATGCCCAAGAATGCCAAGGACAGTGGCAAGTGAAATGCAAAGAGCAGCTGCAATATTGATAAACACTGATTACTCTCAAAAATCATCACTACCCTACATGAAGTACAATATTTAGGTTTTTTTACCAAAACAGATAGAACTTACACCTATCAGGAGGGCAGACAGGGTGAACCCTGCTGGAAGAATCATGAATCTTAGCTATTAGAAAATCTAGCTAGGTCAACTCTGCTGGCAGCTCTGCAAATTGGCATGAAGGAGGTCACAGAACAAGCCATTCTCAGCTCCAGGAAACATCCCACTGGATGCACAGGATCCTTAACTGTGCCAGCCTAGCCAGGAGCTGCTGGTTCAGTAGCTTTAAGTGGGGTAGTTGCACCACCTGCTGTCTGTTCCACATAAAGCTACTAGCATCTATCAGAACATGATTAAAGATGATCAGTATTGACAAGTTTTTTCTTCCTCAGAACCACAATTTTTTGCAGTATATGCTCTTGATAAAAGTCACCAAGAAAGATTCCTTGTATCTGAAATTTATGAAGTGATATTAGGAGAGGTACTCAGTCCAAACAGTCAAAATGGTTCAGGTTCTCAAACAGAACACAAGAAATTCAGTTTAATATCCAGTTCCTTAAGGAGTGAGATTTCACTGTTATCCCTTTGGAAAGCTCTCAAATTTCCTCCCTGCCTACCCCCAAAACTACAAAAGCCAACACAGAACAAAACTTCTGAAGAGGACAAAATTTTGCCAGACAGGAAAATCACCACCTTCTCAACCCTACTTGTGGCTTAGCAGGAAGCAAACAGTCACGTCATAAATTCTACACCCTTCCACTTTCCTAGTGGTATGCACTAGGAGTTTCAGCATTAAATGACCCAACCTAATCGAACAAAGTGATCAGATTCCTATAGGAAGCCACAATACTAAAAGTTTTCTTAGGGTTTGGGGTCTTAGAGATGCACAAAAGCAGACAAGTCAGTCTGTTCTCTTACTGAGCACAAATACAAGCTATGGAAGAAGATCCTCTTAATACTAGAGATCAAAGATCCTGTTCACATGCAAATATTTTATGTGCCAGGCCTCAGAAATAATTGCGAAAGCAGTAGCAAGGCCAGTGTAAACCTAAAATGTAGTAAAGTCCAGAAGAATGACCTCTACTTGCTGAAGTATAGTTATACAATGTACAGACAGAAGAGAATCAGAAAACCATTTTATTAAAAAAACAAAATACAAAACACACCCACTCTCATACTTTCTGCTAAGGTTACTTCTCAAGTGTTACCTCCTGTGATGTTGCTCTCTCCCCTGGGCCTGCTGGGCCAGCAGTACTTGCATCTCCCTGTCCTTCCCCCATCATCACTCTACTATGTCCGGTTAGTCCAAAATACCAGCAGGCACTTACTTCTTGCTTTATCATCCACACAGAACACAGTTTACCACGGACAAATGCTCTTCCTCCCATTGTGGCAAGTTTTACATTTATCTGATCATCTGTTCCCGCTAAAAGAGGAGCTGCCATTTGGCAGAACTATAAGGAAAGTGTAGGAAKATGTATCTACCTTCTCCCTTGGTAGCCGAAGCCTAAACAACACTAAAATGATCCCTCAACCTGCAGTTCAGACATGCTCATGCTCACTGTACAGTTCATGACCTACATTCTCACTATACAGCCTTGAGGATTCCCCAATTAGTTTTCTATAGCATTCCTCAATCTCACCACTCCTTTCTACTTCCACAGATTCAGAGCTTGTATTACAAGTTTACTCTGTGGGAGACGGGCACTGCCCATTTCATGGGCAGTCTCCACAGACCCATTCTGCAGTAGAACAGCAGAACTTTCACCAGGCCCTGGATCTCCTTTGGGAAATCATGCACAGAGACTCTTGGACCTTCCTCCTAGATAGCTGTCAGGTAGGTCCAATAAGGACACAGAGCAGTGGACTTTGTGCTTTAGGCTCAGTCAGTGTTGTTGCGCAGGTCCAACATACTCTTCCTCCTCCTCCTCCTCCTCCCCACATTCAGCATGTCGCAGCAGCAGTTCCAGGTCAGGGTTGGAGGTGGCGTCTTTGTGTAGCTTCAGTGCTTTTTCACCTGCATGCAGATAGTCCATTTAGTCACTAAATCACTAGAATATCCATCAAACCTGACGTTAGCAAGAAGCTGGGGGTTTAAAAGAAAATCACCTTTAGAATTGATGGCTTTGAGAATGACATGCAGGGAGATTCCTGAAAGACAGACAGCAAAGCCCAGCCAGTTCAAGAGACTGAGGTGGTCTCCCAGTACACGTGTGGCAAGAAGCAAGATGCAGATTTCCTGTGGAAAGAAAAAAAACATGAGAGGTGGCAGGGCAGGTCCTGATGTGACAAGCATGAGATGTTTTACAGCTCTGGCCTGTATCAAGATGCCAGCCTGCTAATTTCCCTCAGTATATTCCTCAGCATAGAAAGAGTTCCAAAAACAGATTAAAGAAACGGAATGATTTGCCATACTCTAGAGTCAGGGATTTTAAGTCTTTTCACTGCAGTTTGGCTACACAGGAATCCTGTAACTTCCATGTCATGGATGACAAGTTTTGCATGTCACCATTCAGCTCAAAAGTACATGCACTAGACTCTTCAAAGGAGTAGAGAATGTGTCATACAAGGTCAAATGGGTTACCTCAAACCAGTGGTTTGTCCTTATTCAGGTCTGAGGGTCCTTCTTACTCACCTTTTCTCCCACAGCATCCATCAATCATGAGGCCCATGCATTTGAACCTCTCCTAAAGCCAAATAAACTTTGGGCATAATGGTATTTCTTGTAAAACAGCCATTAGCCTCTGCCCCTTGCTGTCAGGGTAGCAGAGACCACAAGGACTTTACTGCAGAGACTRCAAAGCAAAGAAGCATGCTCCTTTGAGGGGAGAACAGAAATAACAGAAGACCACTTCTAGGGCTGTAAGAAAGTCCCCATCACTCCAGGGTCATTAGGGGTGGCACGATACTTGCCTTCTAGTCTTAACACAGGAACCATGCCTTACCTTAAAAATGCCAGCAATAGAAAGGGTGAGGCTAGATGTTCTGGAAACCAAGAGGAACTCAGAAAAACCTAGCCCAAAGGCAAGAATTCCACCCAAGAACAACTTTCCTATTAGGGAGAACAGCACTCCTGCTTCATGGAAACGGAAGAGCTTCTCTGACACAGACAAAGGCAGGCCTATGGAACAAGAAAGTGAGTAGAAGAGTATCTTTGCCAACACCCAGGATGCCCCACAAGAAGATAGGGGTAGACTGCTCACATTCCACTATCAGGAGGATGGTGAGTCAGTTCTTTAAGCCCTTATTTTCACAAGTAAGCTATGCTACTAGTCCTGCATACTCTTTAATATTTTGGCAATACAAAGGCTATTTTAGTCATTTTAACTCAAGGTCTCTACTTCATAAAATTTGCAGCTGCTCGCTTATCTTCATGAATCATCTCAGACAACAAATCACTGAACAATCCCCATTCCAAAAAGCTGCCCTTCTTTCAATAATTAACTCACGCACCCTCAAACACCACAAAGAGAGGGAAGAGCCCCAGGAACATAAGCGGCTGCAGATGAAACATGGTATCAATGGGATTCTGGAGCCCTGAAGGAAGAGAATCAGTAACAACAGGTAGCAACAAGCCAGGGACTGCATAGCTCCTGGAGCCTTTACAAGTACTGCTTTTAGACATATACCATATTTGTAAYACCCATCCCTACAATGCTGCAGAGGCCAAGCCACTTTCATTGCCCATCAACAAACGATGTTGCCCCAAGTTTCAAATACCATTCCTTACATCGGAACTTTTGTATCTGCAGCAAGACTACCACCTCCTCATTCCCCTCCCCACCACCAGCACCATCACCCACTTCCTAACTCCCTACATACCCAGTTCAGCCTTCTGCATAAGTATCTGTGTGAGAGTCCAGCGAATACCCCCAAGGAAAGAAGCACACAGCACCAGCATGAACCCCTGTGTGTTGAACTGCGTGGACTTGTAGGTGAACATGAAGAGCCCCCCAGCGATGAGCAGAACCACCAGCACCAATGCTACCCTCTGGGTGAGAGCAAACACAAAGTCACTACAGAGACTACTAGAGCTGAACAAAGACAGATACCTCCTTTCCTTCAGATCCATCCACACATCTGCTTTCCTCTTCCATTTATATATTTCTCTGTACTGCACACTGTATTTTCCTGGGCCTGACCCTCTGCCTCCCTAAAGCATTGCATGGGACCCTTACCACTTCCTCCAGTTTGAAGAAGAGTGAAAAGAGCAAGATGAAGAGAACAGCAGATGATTTGGTCATCGTGTAGCTGTAAGGACCAAAACACACTGTCAGTCTTCTCCAATGCAGTCTTTCCCAGTAAACCACTATTAGGAAATCAACCACCCAGTTGTATGTTGCTACCAACAAACTATCAACTCCCCTGCATGCCAACCCACTAGGCCAGGTGCCCATTCAAGAAACGGACCCTCACAAACCATTTTCCAAACCACACCAGAGAAATCCCAGGGAGGATGGGATTTGTACTCACAGGGAGACAGTGACATACAGGAAGCTCCAGTTACTCAGCCCAATATCCAAGGAAGTTGACAAAGCTAAGGAAGCAAAGAAAAAATCCTGATGTTAACCTTCTTCCACAACACAAAAAAACTCTGCTACTTGACCAGGAACACAGAGAGACAAGCAGACCTAGAAAACTCCTTTCCTCAGGTGAACTTTTCTATGCCAATATGACTTAGATACTCACAGCTCTCTATTTCTATCCTGCTCCCTGTGATTCAAGCAGGGTCTAGAACCATGCCAACAGAACATATACTATACACAAGCCCAGAAACAAGTCTTGTCCTCCCTGTGATCAAAAGCCATCACAGATTTGCAATATTTAAAGTATTTTTGAACACATCAAAGTGTGATAGCTCCTAAGTAAGAAGGCCACCTTAAGAAGTCCAAAGAGGCAAGTCTGGCAACAAATCTCATTACAGATCCCGAATCCTGGTCCAGCTCTTGTTATAGTCTATTTTCCTTTGTACAAAGGTGACTGAATCAGGATAATATACTACCCAGAATTGTTGAGGTAAATAATGGTGTTCTGTATTCTAAGCATGAGCTTCCCCTGTTGGTCTCAGCTACTACAGTTCTACGTATCATATACTGTGAACTTACGTGTCATAAAGATCAAGAAACTCCCATCAGAAAAAAACTACCGAAATAATATAAATGCATGACTTAACACYAACGTTACAAAGAACTATCCTGTAGAGACAACTTAGGGAAATACGCTACGATGTTCTCATTGTACGCTCACACGCACATCACTGGCTCCTTCAGAAAAATATGTTCAGTTCTGCCTTTTTATGTTTTAACTAGCTTTGTCACAACCGATGCTTACAGCGCATCTAAAGCTTAAAGTAAAGAGCCAGGCCCAGACCACGGCTACGGAACCGCGCGGGACGGGTCAGCAGCGCGAGGCCGCCGCGGGCCCCGCCGAGC